>NW_025999982.1:17494598-17539892 GCF_001458135.2 Marmota marmota marmota
AAGGGAAATTGCATGGAAATGGAAGGAGACCCTCAGGGTTATACAAAAGAACATACAAGAGGAAATGAGGCGAAAGGGAAAAATAATACAAGGGGGAGAAATGAAGGTCAGTAGAGGGGGTAGAGAGAGAAGAGGGGAGGGGAGGGGAGGGGAGGGGGGATAGTAGAGGATAGGAAAGGTAGCAGAACACGACAGTCACTAGTATGGCAATATATAAATCAATGGATGTGTAATTGATGTGATTCTGCAATCTGTATATGGGCTAAAAATGGGAGTTCATAACCCACTTGAAGCAAAGTGTGAAAAATGATATATCAAGAACTATGTAATGTTTTGAACAACCAACAATAAAAAAAAATTAAAAAAAAAGAAAGTGACTAAGTCAGAAAGAGAATGTATTATAAGGAGACTAAGTAGTTCACAGACTCAAAGAAAAGAAATGTGGCAACTGTATTGTCTTGCCCAAGGACTCAGATACTCTCTGTAAATAAGGACTCAAGTCTCTCTCTAACATTACTACCAGAGGAATTTATCTGACTTAATGACATTTTGTGTGTCACTTCACTCAAAATTAAAATTTCTGGGAAAATAGAATATTTGGGTCCAATTTGGGTCACATGGAATCCCCTGTATAGAATTGCAGGCTCTTGGCTATTTTCGGGAAGGAAAGACAGCTGCCTAAAGAGGAACTGGGGCTCTACGTTTAACATAAAGTGGCTTTGGGCAAAATAAAAGTTGGTTCTTCCCTGTGTCAGGAGAAGAGGAAAGAGGGAGAACACAAAGGTGAGAAGATTGTGTTCACCTGTCCCTTGGGAATCAGTGAGCAATGGAAAGTAATTCAGCTTCAGAGATAGAAAAGGGTTTTCATTTCAAACTCTACTCCTGTGACTTCTGAGTGTATTTCCTTTCCCATTTCCATGCACTACTTGTATCTTTGCAATAAACCCCACCTCACTTGATCAAGCCTGAGGAAGTTTCTATTTCTTGTATGCAAAGAATCTTGACTAGAAGAACCAGCACCATGTGAGGAAAGCAGTGATCAGAGACAGAAATCTCAGTCATTGAGAGACTCACTCCTAATGGGGAAAACTGCTGCAAGTATGAAGATCAAAGTAAAAACAGAAGGTCAATGGAGCATATTGGATGAATTGAGAATGGCTTGAATTGAGAAAAAATGAGGGAGATGATAGACATTAAAAAAAAAAAAAAAACTATGTGACTACACAAGAGGCCTGAGATTGTCACATGGGATGCAAGAGAAGGTCAGCATGGCTAGAGAAAGGGTGAGAAGAAAAGGGAGGTTACTATGAAAATGGGTTGTGAAGATGATTAAATGTTATGACAAAGAAAGTGTGGGAGCTACTGAAAACTTTTTTTATTTATGGTTGCATCAGACAAATGCCATGCACCCTTTCCATTTGAAGGTGCTAACTTTTGAAGGTGACTGACTCCTGGGCAGCACCATCTCACCCTGACCAGTCTCTCATCGTGAGAGGGCAGCATCACATTTTCAGCTCCTTTTGCCATATCTAAACTTGGATGAAAACAACACAATGCAGATGAGCTATACAAGATAAAAGAGAGGAAAAATTAAGAATTGGTAGGGAAACTAACAGAGATCCATTTTTTTTTTTGAGATAGAATGAATTGAAACAGTGTAATAGAGTATAAAAATACTACAGCAGATTTGCACATGGATTCCTGTGGCCAAATAGAGAAGGAATACTATCTTGTCTTTCTGAAAGGAGTAGGTAGTAGTTAGGGAAAAAAAAAAAAAAACTCTTGAGAATTAAAACTTTAGCTGAGTCACAAATATGAGTTTTTAGTTTAGAGAAGGCATTTTGGGGATTGTAGGTCATACTCATGTAGTTTTTAAAAAATATTATTTTAAAATAATACATGCAATAATTAAGAATTTATAAAAAGTAATGCATTAGAATTGGCAAGAAAATAGTAAAAGAGAAGAACAGATTTGGAAGACTGACACTATGCAGTTATAAGATTTATTAAAGCAATGGTAAGTAATGAAGATAGTGTTAACATTGATGAAAGAACAGACAAATATATCAATAAAACAAAATAACAGAAATAAAGTCCCATAAATATATGCAGCTGACCTTTGGCAAAGCAGCAAAGGCAAAACAATAGAGTAAGATAATCTTTTTTTCCTGGGCTGGGCTTGTGGCTCAATGGTAGTGTGCTCAACTAGCATGCTTGAGGCACTGAGTTTGATCCTCAGCACCACATAAAAATAAAGACAATAAAGTCCATCAACAACCAAAAAATATTTTTTAAAAAAAGATAATCTTTTTCCAAAAATGGTGCTAGAGCAACTGAACATTCATGTGTTAAAAAAAAATTTAATCTATACACAGATTTTACACTAATCTCTAAAATTAACTCAAAATGGTCACAGAACTAAACATAAAATGCAAAATTATGAAACTCTTAGAAGACAACAGGAGAACATCTTAGATGATATAGGTTTGGTGAAAACTTTTTGGATACAGCACCAAAGAACTTGACAAGTTGGACTTCATTAAAAATCACTTCTCTGAAAAAGCCAAGAAGTAAAAGACAAGTCACAAAGAGAAAATATTTGCAAAAGACATATCTAATATTTCATTGTTGTCCAAAATATACATAAAACTCTTAAAATTCAGAACAACAAAACTATTTTAAAATGGGCCCAAGACCTTAATTGAAACCTTACCAAAGGAGATACACTGATGTTTTCTGTAATCCCAGCAGCTCAGGAGGCTGAGACAGGATGATTGCAAGTTCAAAGTCAGCCTCAGGAAGAGCAAGGCACTAAGCAACTCAGTGAGACCCTTTCTCTAAATAAAATACAAAATAGGGCTGGGAAATGGCTCAATGGTTGAGTGCACCTGAGTTCAATCCCTACCCCCCACACCACACACACACACACAAAGAAAAGACACACTGAAGGTGAATTAGCACATGCAAAGCAGCTCCACATTACATGTCAATAGGAAAATGTAAAGGTACAATGAAGTACCTCAAAATCCAGAACAATGATAACATCAAATGCTGAAGGGAATGGGTAGCATCTGGGTCACTCATTGATGATGGGAATGCAAAATGGCACAGCCATTTTAAAGATAGTTTAGTAGTTTCTTACAAAGCTAACCATACTCCTTTACCATAAAATCCAGCAATCATACTCTTTGGTTTTTACCCAAAAAGGTTGAAAATTTATATCTAAACAACAACAACAACAAAAAAAACTAAACATGGATTTTTAAAGCAGTTTTATTCATAATTGCCAAAACTTGGAGGCAACCAAATTGTATTTCAGTAGGTGAATGGGTAAACAAACTGTAGTACATCTAAACAATGGAATATTACTCAGTACTCAAAAGAAATGAGATCTCAAATCATGAAATGACAGGTGGGAAACTTAAGTACATATACTAGGTGAAAGAAGACAATTTGGAAAGGTTGCTTTCTATGATTCTGATCATATAGCATTTAGGAAAAGGTAAAACAATGGGAACAGTTAAAGATCAGTGGTTGCTAGGGGTCACTATGGGAGGTGCAGGAATGATGACTCACAGAAGATATTTAAGGAAATGAAAATACCCTGACAGGGCTGGGTACATAGCTCAGTGGTAGAGCACTTGCCTGCTTGCACAAGGCCCTGAGTTCAATCTCCAGCACCATCAAAAACAAGAAGAAAAAAAGAAGGAAATTTTTTACTTTGAAGGATACTATAATGGATATTATAAACTTTTCCAAATCTATAAAATGCACAACACCAGGCATGTGATATAATATAAACTGTGGACTTCAGGTGATAATGAAGTGTTACTGTAGGCTCTTCACTTGTAATAAATATGCCACTCTAGTGGGAAATGTTGATAATGGGGGAGACCATAATTATGTGGGGACATGGCATGTGGGTAAGAAATCTCTTTGAGTCTGCTCAATTTTGCTGTAAAGCTAAAAATAAAAGTCCACATTTTTTTTTCAAAAAAAGGGCATAGAATAAAATTTCTTCCTCTAACTTCTTCTCATAAATCCTCCAGACTCCTTCTTTGTATAACAATGATTATATCTTTTATTTATCCCATTAGAGATATTTATGCATAAACAAATACATTTTTCTTTCATCTTTTTTTTTATAAATAATACATTTCAAACTGAGGTCACCTCCTTTTTTAACCTAAACATGTGTATATCAGCACTTAAATATCTTCCTCATTTTTGTGGCTATACAGCAGTGGACCCTCCACATAGGCAGTTGCATCCATTGCTTCAATCAACAGCAAATCAAAAATGATAGGAAAAAAAATCCAAAAGTTACAAAATGCAAAACTTAAATTTGCTGCATGCAGAGCACTGCATGAGTGTACAAAATTGAAAGAATGTGTGGGCTTGCCCTGTTGCATCTCGTCATTTCCCAGATCTCAGGTTTCTCCAGTAACTGGGTTTGAGCATTTTTCTCTGTGCACCTTGTTGGTGCACTGTGTAGTTAGGCCTCAGATGGGCTGTATTGAACATGTTGTCATTCCCCAAACAATGCAATTTAATAAATATTGACATAACATTTACATAGTATTAAATATCACAAATGCTCTAAAGATGATTTCAAGTATGTAAAAGGATTGCATAGTTTCTATGAAAATACTGTGCCATTTTATAGGAAGAACTTTAGACTCTGTCAACATTGATATCCTGAAACCAATCCAACACAACTCTTAGGATGAAGGTATGTTATTTCCTTCTGCTAATGTACTATGATTTATGGTTCCCCCATTTATGGTCCTTTATGTAATTCCAATCTTTTGCATTTCCTTATATATTTATAGTTTACAATTGTGTATGTAAAAAAGAATTCAGGCAAACCTCTTTCTTTGAAGAACAGATGGACATATATGAGGGTAGGCAAGTTTATCTCCTAAAATAGCAGCGAGAGAAACACTATTTAAGGCTAAACAATTTAGGCTTGAGTCAATGACAAGAGATGTTTAATACAGGAACCCAAGGCAGAATGGCAGTAAGCTTACCTTAGACTTTTAATTCTATTTGCAAGAAATAGAATCAAATCTATGCTTTCAGGAATATGAATTTTTTATGTAACCCCCATTAGGAGTATTAGTGAGAAAATTTACTTTGTAACAATGTTAACTATCATTCTAAGCAAAAACCACATTTTATGGTTTCCCTATCTTCCTATTTCTTAGTTTACTCTTAGATTTTTCTGGAACACATCCACAAGTAGCAATCTATAATAGAGTACACGGGAGGTGTATTTTTTGACTGTTGGGGATCAAAAACATACCTGTATTCTTTCCTTACCTTTCTTTATAATTATAAATGGTTTGACATCGAATTTGCTTGATTTTAGATTTTAAAGTTAAAAATCATTTTCCTTAGAAATTTAAAGGTCTTACTTCATTGCCTTTTAGCCTTCCATTTTATTTTGGAAAATCTGTGCCTGAGTCATGTTGCTCTATGGATGCAGAAACCACATTTTGACATTAATTTGGGTATGGGTCTGTGCTTGCTTGTGGTAGGTTGCTACCATACTGGGCAACACTAGTTCAAAGCCCCACTACCACAATGTCTAGGTAAATCTCCTCTTCTTATTTCTTTCTCTCAATTTCATTCCTTCAGGATTCTCTCCTCTCTCTTTCAGAACACATATTTCTCAGGTATTGAAATTTTAAGAAGAATCCCACATGGCTTTTATTTTCTCTTCTGCTTGCTATCTCTTTTATCTTTTTGTTCTACCTACTAACAGATTTCTCCAATCATAAATTCCAGCTTTCTTTCTGAATTTTCAACAAATGAAAACACAGAATGGTTCTGTGAATTTTTTTTTCTTTGTCACAATGTCTTGGTCCTTTCTATTGTTATTCAGTACCTTTACAGGTACCTTTTAGTAGAATTTCGTTATGTATGTTTATCTTCTTTTAAAATTTTGTCTCTTTTCATATTGATGACCTTCCAACAATGATTAATGACCCTTGATTAACTGTTCATCATTACAAGACACTAAACAAATGATTGGGAGGTGTGCTGAATTTTTTACTTTTTCACTAGATTTTAGGATTATCAGTATGCCAGCCAACTTGCTATGCAAGCACAGCATCCCAGAATATGGAGTTCTTTTCCCTGAGACCATTCATTTTCTCTATAGAAGAAACCTCCATTGTCTCGCTGTAATATCTGGGGATTGGAGAAAGGAGGCACCTGAGTGTATTATATATTTTGGGTGAAGGAGTGGCTGTGAGCCAGCTATCCCACATAGGAATGTTCAGCAATCCTCTTGTTCTTATCCACACTTCTTCTTTTTACTGATTTCCCCTACGTCTAAGCCTCTGTAAACTTCTAAGAAGTAGATTGACTCCCTTGTCCATCTTCTCCTTTATGAATATCAAAGCTGTGTCTTTCTTTGCCATGCTACATGAATTACTGCTTCCATCTGTATTTTATCTTCCAGAATTATTGAAACCTCTTTGTGCCTGAAGCATAC
Organism: Marmota marmota marmota; assembly: GCF_001458135.2. NCBI lineage: Eukaryota > Metazoa > Chordata > Mammalia > Rodentia > Sciuridae > Marmota > Marmota marmota. Next base: position 17,501,101 of record NW_025999982.1, read on the forward strand.
TCTCTTGCTCTTCAACTTATATCTACTATTATTTATTTTTACCTACTATTATCTTTGTTTTTTTTTAACTTTGGATTTGTATGTATTATTCCTTTTATAGCATTTCAGGATTCTTTAGAGAGCAGATAAAAAACAATTCTGTCTTCCATCTTCAATTAGAGGCCTTTGGCTTTCCTTTCCAATCTCACAGTGTGGAGACAACTATTATCATTTTCTAGATTACTGTTGGTCAAATCTTACCTACATAACTAACACAGGTTACCAAACACCATCTTTAAAAAGTTTAGCTGTCAAGTCAGGAAAACATAAATTAAAGCAAACAAACAAACAAAAAACCCACTATGGTTTGGAATGACTGCATTAGGTGCTAAGAATATTCACTTTTAGCAAACATCCACGTGTATTCTAATAAAATAGTCCTTGAATGCATTGAATAACACTGTCCTAGATAAACTGAAATTTCACAAAAGATAGTTTCAAATAATTTGGTGAGCAGAGGTGGAGGCTTTCAAATGATTGGGAGATTTTTGGTTGATTCCCAAGTTAATATTTATATTTACTTTTATTATATAAAGATAATGGTTGTTTGCAACATTTCTACTTATTATTTCCCTTTGTGACATTTATGTGCTCATATTTTTAACAAATGTCTCATGGGCATATTAAAAAGTGTGTTCTCAACAGGATAAAGAATTTTTCCATATCTATATGATTAATAATATTAATTGTATGTGTCAAATTATTTAAAACACCTATATTGTTACTTATAATTTGTTTAAATTTTATCAAGTAATCAAAACATATGTTAATGTGTGCTGTTATGATAATTATACATCCAAAACTTTTTATTGGTGCATTATAATTATACATAATAGTGGAATACATTGTGATATATTTATATATGCAGAGTGTATAATTTGATCTGAATCATTCCCCATACCCACCCTTTATGTCACCTCCTCCCTCTTCTGATACTCTTCCTCTACATATCTCTTTACTATTTTTATGAGGTCCTTCTTGTTTCCTTTTTCCTCTCTAGCTTCCACATATGAGAAAAAACATACAAACCTTGATTTTCTGCATTTGGGTAATCTCACTTATCATGATCTTCTCCAGCTCCATTCAATTTCCTGCAAATGACATAATTTCATTCTTTTATGGCTAAATAAAACTCCATTGTGTATATAGACCACATTTTCTTTATCCATTCATCCATTGATGGACATCTAGGCTAATTCTCGTGTTTGGCTATTGTGAATTGTGCATCTGTAAACACAGACATGCCTGTATATTCAATTCTTCAAACATCAAAACTTAACTTTAAATAGTTCTCTGCTGTGCAATTAAAAAAGCGTAAGTTCATTACATTTTATATAATTGTTTATGATCATACACTCTATAATTAGTTTTGAAGTGGTTGGTTCTTTTTTATTACATATTAAGCTTGAACTTAAACTCAATTTATAATGATATTAATTTCATTACTGATTATAATCTGATTTGTTTGTATTTCTAATTTTTGGACTTACAAACTGAGTTATTTCATTTTGAATGGTAGTTGCTGTTACGTTTTCTTTTAAATCTATGTCAAGTGATTATGTTTTTGATCTGATATTTGGCATTCTATTGTAATGGTTTATTTTTCCTCTCAATGGTAATACATCATTGCTCTTTTATTTTTCCCTTTAAAATGGAAAGATATGCAATCTTTTATTGTTAATTTGTTTTTTAAAGATCATTTTTAAGTTTCAAAAATTATATTTTAAAAATTATTCCTTGTCAATTAAACTAAGAAATTAAAGAATACCCATTAATTTCTCAATATGATATTAGCTCACTTTTCTATGAACATTTTTGTTTTGATTTGATTGGTTATGTATTTTGATGTTGCATATAAATCTAGATATCTGAGTTTCTGTTGTAGTATGTATCTATACTTATTTTTAGGATCAGTGTATTTCCTAGGAATCTTTTAGCTCAACTGCTACTATGTATAATGCTATTTTCAGAAGAATGCCTATAAATATTCACTTGTTTCTCCATCCATCGATGTAAGGTCAAGATCCTTTCTCTAAGTTTGAAGTTTCTGGTTGGAATTACTATTATTTTTTTATTAGTTGCTCATGACAATACAATGATCTTGACATATCAAACATTTGAATTGCTATTATTAATGGAAAAAAATAAAGCCATAAAGTATTATCTATCATACTTTAGATTGCTTTAGAATTGAATGTCTTGAGATCTATAAAGCAAAGTATACAGAATTGAAAATGTTTACTACATTATTTCTAAGAAGGTTGTATATCCTTTTCAAAATGATGCATTGAAAATTGTACATATTTAATGGGTACCATGTGATGATGATCAGATGCAGATATACATTGTATAGTGTTCAAATCAGACTTAATGTATCTTTTGTCCTCAAACAACTCTCATTTCTTTATAGTAAATACATTTAAAATTCTTCTAGCTTTTTAAAAAGTATATCAGGGCTGGTGTTGTAGCTCAGTGGAAGAGCACTTGCAGAGCATGTGTGAGGCACTGGGTTAGATTCTCAGCACCACATAAAATTAAACAAAATAAAGTCCATCAATAACTAAAAAAATATTTTTAAAAATGAAAAAAAGTATATCATACATTATCGTTATATATAGTCACCCTGTTGTGCAGTAGAACACTAGAATTTCTTTCTCCTAACTATTGTTTAGTACATATTAATCAATCTTTCTTTATTCTTCTCTCCCTGTGCTCTACTCTCCCTAATTTCTGAAAACCACCTTTTGCACCTAACTTCTATAAGATCAACATTTTTAGATTTTATATATGAATGACCTCATGTGATATTTATCTTCCTGTGCTTGGCTTATTTCACTTATCATAGAGAACTTCAGTTCCATTCAAGTTGTTGCAAATGAGAGGATCTCAATCTTTTCTGTGAGTAATATTTCATTTTATGTGTGTACTTCATTTTCTTTATATGTTATTTTGTGACACTTAGAATGTCTGAATATCTTTTGCTGCAACTTATTTTACCAAGACTTATTAAAGTGTTCAATAGCTTTCATGTAGAAAAAAACTTGGTATATATTTATTAATTTATATAGCATTGATAGTCTATGAGTATGGTGAAAAATACAGATTTTTAAGAACAAGTAGAACCAACCTTTGGTAACCAAACCACCGAACTGGAAGAAGCAGATAAACATGGCTATCAGCATCCAGGTTATTGGTCGCCTTTACCAAGCAGTATGTTTTACAACAACAACAACAACAAAAAAATGAAGATTGGGTTAAAATAGAGGCCAACAGAGATTCACTTTTGTATCACTAGCTTAGATCTAAGATTGGATGATAGAAATAAATCACAGAATTAAGAAAGGCAGAATGTATAAAAAAGGAAAATAGAAAAGACAGTGACAAAAGAACATATTACTTTAAATCTTCATTCAAGTTTTCTTCAGCCATTAAATGCATGGGTGCATTTTTTTAACTGTTGCTTTGGATGTTTGTTGCTTTTCCCAACAACTTGAGCTGCTGTATATGACAGTAACAAGGGTAAGATGTCACAGAAATGTTATTTAAAGATATAATTTGTAGCCAGGTTCAGTGAGGCCTACCTATAATCAATGACTTGGAAGGCTGAGGAAGGAGGATCCAAGTTTGAGGCCAGCCTCAGCAACTTAGTGAGACATTGTCTCAAAATTTTAAAAGAAAGAGCTGGGGGTGTGACTCAGTGGTAGAGCAATCCTGGGTTCAATTCCCAGTCCGGCGGGGAGGGGGGAAAGATGTTATTTGTGAAGATAGCAACTGAGTTTGAAAGTTCACAATACAAAAAAAAAAAAAATCACATATCCAAAAAATTGTGACAATTTTTTTTTTTTTGCTAAGATATCCACTCACATTCCTTACATTTTGAGTTGGAGAAAAATATAAAACTCTTTAAGAAGACACATCACTTAAAAGATTTGAGAATATGTTGAGTGAAATTTCTATAATAAAACTTCCAGATTGAGTGAAAAAAATATAATTTTAATAAGAAAGTCTTCTAAATCAAACACATTTATTAGTAAACATTTATGCAGATATAGCAAATTCATCAAAAGAATTTCATATTTACTTTTAAAATGACAATCAAATTTTCTCTGAATCTTTTAAGTTCCTATATATCAGCTTCCTTAAGAAGAAGAAAAAATGATTAAACACTTCTCTGAAGTTAAATAAAAGAAGTAACTTATTGTTTTAACTGATGGGATAATATTTCTGGATGTTTATTACTATTTGTATTTGAAAGTCAATATTGCTATTATCTCTAGGGGGCAGCAGGGCTTTGGAGAAGTATACAGTTGCTCCGACCCTGAGTCCACTGAGAGGCTAATATGAAAAGAGGAGCAAACACTCATAGGAATTGAAAAGCAACCCAAAATAATATAGGACAAATACCAAGTATGCAATATAAAACTGTGGTGTCAAAGAACTTAATGTTGTTACCTTCTAACTTACTGAAAATGTAAAATATAATTATACCTATAAAACATCAATCCACATTCTCTTAATGATTTGACAACTTAATCTCTTAGCGATTGTGAGTTTATTTTAGTGTTTTTCATTTTACCTATGTGACTACCGAAGACATTCACACTATCTCTGCATCAGGCACACATCAGTTTGCGAAATAGCTACGTGAAAACGTATCTGTATCGTGCCTTGTAGTTTTACAATTTATGGCCCTCATAAACTAAGCATTCAAATTGTATCTTGACATCCTTTATAATAATAAAGCAAACACAGTTACAATTGACATTTTCCTGGATTAATTTGTTCATTCCATGATCTATATCTTACTCTTATCTATTCCATGTCAGAACCCTTTGTTCTACAAGATTTCTTTTCTTGCAGTATTGATCCTTATTGATCTTAACCTAGTACAATAGTGAATAATTAAATATTTTCTCAAAGAAACAAGTATTTCACTCTTTTCAATACGACCTTCACCTGATGTTCAAACAGTTCCAGCATTAGTGAAGAATCTTTTTGGTGCAAACTTGACCTCTGTTGTCCTACTTTGAAAATGCACTTGATTTCTAACAAGAGCTTTTAGAAATGTAACAGTGCTGATTTGTTAGATAATGAAATCCAAATTGTTCTAGAAAAAGGTGCAATTATACAGCATGTAATACACAAATAAATTGACTTAATGTTACATTATAATGAAAACTGTGCAAAATCCTCTACACAAGCACAATAAAATAATAAAAAGTAATAGAACAGGTAATAGATGTAAAATAAATGCTAAAAAAAGTAGTTCAAATCATTTTCATACCAGTCAAAAGATACTGAGGAGGGCGCATCCAATCACAATAAAACACCAGAATGAAACACTTCTAAATAGTAATATAAATTTTTGTGGACACTTCATGTCCCATGATGTGGAATTGACATATAGTTTGATTTTCTTTTTCCTAATGTAAGCCACAGTTTTACAGTCCTAGTGAAAACATTTTATTGCTGGGGATGTATTAGACATGGTTCATTTCCCTTCTCAGTATGGCTTTAATTTTCCACATCCATGGCTTGACACAGACCCAAACACCAGAAGATGGTTGTCTGCTATAAACTGTTTGGTTTTCTTTGATTGCTTTACAATTTAATCTATAGTTCATTCCATTAACCCTTTCCATTTTAATGCTGCCAAGTCTTCCAGCTCCTTGATATAAAGATAAACTTCCCCCAAACATTTATGTTTATTCTGGTTTCTCATGCCCAGTGAATTATATGCTGGTGGGTGGGTGGGTGGGTGGGATGTGGGCAGGAAATGTTTCTATCCTAGTTAACTTATTTTTTTTTAAGCCCTGGGTAATTGCAAAATAATTGACATTTTACAATGAGGAGGGTTTTCCCTTTGGCTTCATAATACATTCATCATTATTCATTCATTGGGTTTGGTTATATTCATACTGATCTGCGGAGCCAAGAAAGTGCCACTGTCATTCTAACTTGCTCCTCAAATCCCTGATCTTTCGGAGGGTGTGGGGTGGACAGCTGGGAGGGGGGAAATCCTTTCCTGGCTGCCGGTGTTGTCACATCCGATATCCTGTTCCTTCCGGCAGAGAAAGTGTATCTGGGAGGGTCACCGGATCAGCCTGTGCCTCGGGGCGGCTCGCCTCAAGTACAAAAGACTCGACTCAACTCACGTTAGTCTTCGAGGTGGCCTATCGGCGGTGACGGACTGCCAGCTCCGGCTGTGGGCGAGCCGTGATGACTGCCTTGAAATGCTAAGTGCTTAATTAAGGACCTTTCATATCAGTTATTGAGGCCTCCATCTCCCATAGCCCTGGGCATTGTACTCTACCAAGGGCTCCCTGGAGCCAGCGCCAACTTTATTGCAGTGACAAGTACAGAAAGAGAGAGGGAGAAACAAGTGGTTTCAGTCCCCTCACAGCGTTCCCCAAATCCAAATACAACCCGACAGCTGACTAGTCAAAGTCCGCCGCGACTCCTAAAATACACTTTTTTTTTTTTCCACATTCATGGAAATAGAGCAAACTTGAGTCTCACTGGCGGTGATGGGCCGAGGAGTCTTCCTCTGAGAACAATCTCCTTGTTGGAAGCCGCTTAGCAACTGCCCAGCCAAAGCCCGTGGTCTCCCTGTGCTCACCAAGCCGGCTGCACCCTACAGAGGTCATATTTTTTAAAGACGCAAAGCTATTTTTTTTTTTTCTGATGCCTCCCACCCATACCATCTTCAAAAGTACTCCTATTATTTTAAAAGTCTGGCTTAAATAGCATGGGATGGTGAACCATGCTACTAGTAGGTTTTAACTATTTTGCTCTTGTGCAGTAGTAATTCTAAGCTACTGGAAGGGACTTCCATAGGAATATGTGAAAGAAATATATGCCAAATATACTTAAAGTTATTGAGTACTGTGAGGTAAGTTAAAAAAAAATCTACAAATCTGGTGTCTGTCATGTTGGTTAATAGAAAATTGATTGATTGCTGACAGGTGAAATACAATTTTTTTCCCAGCTTTATTTAGCTGTGATTGACAAAAAAAAAAATGTATATTATCTGAGATGTAGAGTATTATGTTTTGATGTAGATATATATTATGAAATGATTACCACTATCAAACTAATTAACTTATCTATCACCTCATATAATGTCACCTTGTACATGCCCATGTAGTGAGAACACTTAAAATATTTCTTAGCAATTTTTGCTTAATACATTTTTATTTACTATAGTCACATGCTGTACAACAGGTTTCCAGAACTTATCAGTCTTATAATTAAACTTTTATACTCTTTCAACAACATATCCTCAATTCCCCCCAGCTCTTGGCAACTGCTAGTCTAGTCTGTGCCTCAAGTTCACATTTATTTTTTAGATATCACATATAAGTAAGATCATACAGTTCAATATTTGTCTGTGTCTGGCTTATTTCACTTAGCATAATAGCCTTCTTCTACATAGATGGTTGTTGCAAATCTCATGATTTCCTTCTTTTTTAAGACTGAATAACATCTCCCTGCACACACACACACACACACACACACAGTTTTTCATTGTCCATCCATCTCCTGGTGGGCACTTAGGATTTAGCTACCTTGCTTACCCTGGCTATTGTGAATAATGCTGCAATGAATGCGACAGTGAAATGCAAGTAGTTTTATAGCAAAGAACAGGAAGAATACAGTCTAGATGCCTGTACAGCTGACAGAGCTAACATATAAAGCCTCTTTCATTAAAAAGAAAAAAAGTAGACTATAATTGACTAGCAAACATAATAGAATAACATACATGTATTTAAATTAAAATAGCCAAACTATTGGCAAATGTGACTTGACTGTGGCTTGAAATGAACAGATCCTGGCAAACAGGGCATTTACACCCTGCTCCTGAAATGTGTCTGACATTACATTGCAGTTTTAATAGCTAAAATTCATGAATCAAAAAAACAAAAAAAAACTCTAAAATATTTGGGAACCAACCTCCTCTGTTATTTGTAAAGACACATGAAAATACCTTTCTTCATATCAGAATATCTCCAAATCATATGTTGGCCACCATGATCTTTTCCTAATACATACTGCATATACATGTTAAATTTAAAAATTAAGTTTCTTATACTTTCATTGAGAAATTTTTATATAAGTATATATACATTATGTCATATTTATACACATATAAACCATATAAATATTAATATCTACAAAGTAATCATAGACATGTGTTGTGTTTCTTCAGGCAAAATAAAGTGGCCTTCATTTTGAACAACAGTTCATGAAATTCAGGCTCTGGAGACAGATGGTATTTCATTGTTGACATTCCATTGGTTCTAAATAATCAGGTTAATAGATTGAGATAGAGCTTTATAACATTAACTCTATTAGTTTCTAGGATGAATGAGAGAGTCCCCTTGGTGATTTACCATCTATGAATTAGAAGTGTGTTTTAACTCTAAATGTATCAGCTTTTAGTGCTTTGCATACTGATCATCAAATCTCACTATTTTGATCTAGAGATACTGAGCAAAAACTATCCATTTTGAATGCAACTTTTATCACATCTCAACACTTAAACCTCAATCTCTATACCCCTATATATCTTGAGAGTATGAGGATTAGTCGTTACATGCAAGTCAGAGCAATACCTTTTTTCCAAGCCACATATTCACCCGATTCTCTCTCTCCACACTAGAATTCTGGATAATTAAATTATATTAGCCATAAATCTTAGCCCATAGAAATATCTATGGTTTAATATTTATAGAAAAGGGCATCAGGAAATTCATTCAAGGAAAGAAAAATCATGCAAAATATTAGAATACACTTGTTTACAGCAATTTATTTCTATACTAAAATTTTATAATGAAGGAGAATCTATTTCTTTTTTTAAAAAAAATTTAGTTATAGTTGGACACAATATCTTTGTTTGTTTTTTGTTTATTTATTTTTATGTGGTGCTGAAGATCGAACCCAGTGCCTCACACGTGGGAGTCAAGCACTCCACCACTGAGCCACAACCCCCCCCACTCCGACAATCTATTTCTTATACAGTACTACCCACAGGTACTATTGCTCTGCTAGTCACCATAGGAAGTAACTGAGAACTTGAAACCATCTACCTTATAATTTAATACAGTTAAGCAGCAATAGATTACATTAAGGGCTATGGAAAATATCAAGAAAAAGATATGTAAAAATCCCTAAGATACACACATAGTGAACTAATATTACTTTTTTTCCCCTCTTTCCTTTCTAATAGGGAAAATATACTAAACTATCTAAGTTATGCCAAATTGTATTTCATATATTAGAAAGATGAGTAGCTATCTCAAGAAATTTAAGAAATATAGGGGCAGAATATTTCAATGGTATGGACCTTTAAAGAGGATATTTTAGAATGGAAAAACGCAAATTTATTGTCTGAATTTTTATTATAAATCAGCAGATAATGGCTCAATTTTTGGCATCTCTTTGGATAATTTTAAAGACATGGTATCTGGGACTGAACAGTAAATAGTGACTGGTTTGGCTATGACTTACAGTTTTATAGCAAATAACAAAATGTTGGTCCTATTGGTCTTAATGCCCCAGTAAAATGATGGACTACATGGAGTTGAGACTGTTGGTACAGATATTAACCTTAGCAACTCACTGAAAACATTTTTTATTGAATACCTTCCTAAATTCCAGACATATTTGTTTTTTCTTCTTACCCCAGGGATAAAGAACAGGAGTTTGTACTACAGGGGTAAATGTAGGCAAGATTTTGTTCAAGATACTGGATTATTGGGAAGGGGTACAGGATAGTGAGGAAACAATCGAACTTTGCAAGAAAGGAGTAAATTTTATCATTTAAAAGTAGTTTCAAAATTCCAGCACTTATCTTAGCATTGATGTCTGACACCTTGTTCTTGTATCATTCTGAGTAACATTCAGCGTCTGGTAAAATTTACCTGCTTGTAAAATAAAGCTCATACCACAATCTGACATTAGAAGTTAGTGAGAACTAGAGAGTAATTACAGCAAATGTCATATGAAGTGTTTAATTCTTAACTCAAAACTAAACAAATACAAATAAGTCAGAAATATTTATATGATTTTAAAACACTAAATTATTAAATAAGAGTAAGTATAAAATTAAAATAAAATAATTCTACAATACAACACATGTTGATTTTCTCTCCATTTTTAATTTGCTTTTATCTCAATTTACAGAATGACAGCTTGCTTCTTCATGTTAAAATATAAAATACTAATTATAGCTGTGTTTACTTTATTGAATATTATTTTATTTGCCTATAAAATAATTACTCTTAAGCTAAATTGCTTGCACAGAATTTAACCTGACCCCCCTAAAATAATCTATGTCTATCTGGAAGAAAGCACAATATTTTGAATCATTCATTTGTACTTAATGAGCTTTTGTAATCACTAAAAGAGAAATCAAAAAATGTCAAATACTTTTAATTCTCCTCTTAAGACTTGATTTGGCTTATAATTTGCTGAGATGTTGCAATATAGAGAATAAGTACAGACATTTTTTTTTATTGTTTCTGTTTCTTCGTTTGTAAAGAAATGTTGAACACATGAAATTACACAGGATAAAAAAACGAATGGAGAAGTACTTTGTGAAACACGTCAATTCTGGTGAATAAACAGAATTCTAAGGTAAAATTTAATTCCAGCAGAAAGACAGCAAGAGAGAGAGAGACAGAGACAGACCCAGAGATAGAGCACTAAAAAGATTATTGATAATTCAAAAACCCAGTGTCTGCACTCACTCGGCAGTGTGATACTGACAATTATTAACTACAAAACTGTGGTCACAGCATCAGGGTAAATAAGCTATCACCATGGAGCCGAGTGGTGGGATGGTGTTCCACTGGAATGTATTTTCTTGCAGCAGGCCCTACCTGATGACAGCTACAATCAAGAGTGGCTGCAGGCAGCTGCTTTGCTCCAGGCCACATTCAATTATGTCGGACTGCATTAGTCCCTGGCGAAGCTGTCACCTTCTAGCCTGTGAAGTGATAGCGTGAAGAGGCTCCCAAAGTCTCTCCAGTCCTTGCTTCAGGTTTCAGGGGGAGGAAGGGAAACAATGTGGAGGAAAAAAAAAAAAAAAGACCATTAGTACTCTGACTGCTTGCAGCATTCATTTTGCTCTCAGAGTAGGGAAGAAAAAAAAATAGCTTAGGTGAGCTGGATTCAAGAAGTTGTCTGGTGTTGGATAATTGCGGGGTTATTTTTTTTTCCTCCAATAAGTAGCTTTTTTTCAGGATGGAGTGCCAAGAGAGTGTCCTGTTTTCAGGATTTGAGAGTCACTGTGGCTCACCTTTCCCGGGAGGGAGCATTGCATTCAAATATATTTTCTAACACGTGATGTCCTCAAGGATTCTCTAGCTACCAAGATATTTTGCAGGATCTGATCTGCAAGTGTGGAATATTTGACTTCTTTCCTAAGGTTTCCAGACTTTTAGACTGGATGGATTTTGAGATTCACCTTATTTGGGGTGGATATTTGAAGACATAATATATTTTTGATAATCTATTCTGCCAGAACAGTTTCTAACTTCTTTCACACTACAACCAGTGTTTGAAGGATGGTTGAGATTAGAGATTCTCAAGGTTAAGTCAGTTTTTTTCACTTCTATAAATAGAGTATAAATTCTCAAATGGAATTGAGTTGAGTTATAGAAACTCATGGTCTTTCATTAAAATGTCTAATTAAGTACCAAGACCCAGTAAAATTAACAGGAAATTATGATTTGTACACTGAAGCACCAGATAAATTCTAGGCACTGACATATTAAAATATGATGTCTATTCTCAAGATAGCATCTAGTTGAAGTGAAAATATAACACTGATGTTCAGTTCTAGAACATACTGGAGACATCTCTAGGACATCTCTTGTGATATTATACAAGTCACTTCCTCTTTTTCTCAAATTTTCATGTTGGAAATGCAAACAAGAAGATGTTTCCAGACAGAGATTATGAAAGAATAGAAATCATATACTTTATAGCACTTTCAAATAAATTCATCCAAAAGTATTGAAATCCTGAATTTTCCAGATATTTGCTTTTTTAAAATTTCCGATTTCATTCATCCAGAAAGTTTTTTTTTTTTAAGCTGTATTTCATGTTGGTACTTTTGAGCATTCTAAGGCAATATCATTATAGCAAATAATTATTTAGTGAATATTTATTGAGTGCTGCACATCACCATAATTAACATGCATACAAACCTTTTAAATGCTAATATGAACTGATACCTTATACCTCCTTATACCATATATCTCCTTATACCATATATCCGTCATGGTACTCAAATTAAACAGGGTAGTTTCCTGCCTTAGATTTGCAAAGAATGCTGAAATCTAACTTCTTAGTGGCTCTAAATAAACAAACAAACAAATAAAAGTACTGAAATATCTTGGGCTAGGATGCCATTATCTCCCTTGCATACTGGGAGACCTTGTACAAATGCCCCTCACCTCTCCATCAGTTGAACATCTGGCTAATGAGTCTGCTTCTTGCATCTGTTCCTCCACACTTGGAAGGACTTAGTCAGATATATCCTTGCTGAAAGGAAAGAACTTCCTCATGACCCCACTTTCTCTCAAGGTCTTTGAGAAACTTCATTCAATACCTGAAAGCTATTTGGTGACTTTCAAAATCAAAATGCAACTCAGATTTTCTTAAAGCCATTTTTGGAAGGAGTAATAGAGATCTTTGACAGAGTTTCTCATCCTGCTACTTCTTATATCTCTATGCTTTTTTATATGGCTCTGTGACCTAGAATTTTGTTGGGGAACAGTGAATAGTTATTGAAAAAAAAAAAAAGAAAGAAAACAAATATAGCCTAGCCTATCTGTGACAAGAACAACTTCTGATACCGAAGGCATTAAAAACTCACATGAGGGCCTTTGGGCTAGAACCATCATCTGGTAATTTGCCAAAATGAGCACACAAAAGGAAAGAGATGAAGCAGTGTACATATTCTCTAGGCCTTTTAGAAAACATAATTGTTCCTTTGGCTACATATATGGGATCTACAAGAAGGGTGATATTGTAGACATTAAGAAACTGGATATTGTTCAAAAAAGAATGCCTCATAAATTTTTTCCATGGTAAAACTGGAAGAGTATCTACAATGTTTCCAAACATGCTGTTGTTACTATTGCAAATAATCAAGTTAAGGACAAGATTCTTGCTAAGAGAAGTAATGTGTGTAATAAGAGCTGATATAGCTTCAGAAATGGCATGAAGGGAAAAGATCAGGAAAATCAGAAAGCCAAGAGAAAGGTACCTGGGTTCAATTAAAGCACTAGCCCGTTCTGCCTAGAAAAGCACACTTAGTGAGACTCTCTGGGAAATGCCTGAGCTGCTGGAACCTAGTCCCTATGAATTCACAGCATAGTAGGTATAATAAATAAATAAATAAATAAATAAATAAATAAATAAATAAATAAACCTTCTAGATTGAAAAAAAAAACCTCTCACTAGGGCTGACACATCTTTTGCAGAATTTTAGTTGATGACCCACACATATAGATCGAGATGAGCCTCACATTCAGGGTGTGCCCTCCTCTGTCTTGCTCCCAAAGTGGTCTTTATGCACTAACTTATCCTGTTTCTAATGAATTAGGGCTAGAATTTAGTTTCAGTTTGTTGGTCTAAGGGTACTAACACCAAAAAGATGAATGTAGAAGAACTGTGTGCACAGTTAACAAAGAGAAATAAATGCAACATTGGTTCAAAACCACAATTATCTCAGACTAGAAATCTCAGACTGGAGGAAACAGAATGCTGTGTGTGTGTGTGTGTGTGTATTTGTGTGTATGTGTGTGTGTGTAATGGCATAATTTCCAAGTTGCTAGGAAAAGGTGAAGTCTGTCCTTATTGTAGAAAAATAAAACTCATATTAACACTAGTAGAGTAAGATTTCCCTCTGTCTCCAAAGTAACAAGTACCCAAAATATTCTGTCCTGCTAAAGGAAAAATAATCATGGTTGAAAAAAAATATTGATTCTCTGATATCTTTTTTTTTTTAGGGTTAGACAGTAAAAATAAAAAACTGAAAAAAGTTTTTCACCCTTTGAAATAAATTCCTCTTATTTAAATGCAAAGAGTTCTATTTTATTTCTTATATCCTCATGATAATAATACAACATGAACCTCAGACACAGACCCTTTACCCCCAACTTTAGCAAAAATGCACCTGTATGAATCAAGAAATTCTTAACTGAGGTCAAAGGAAGTCTACTTGTGGATTAGAAGAGAGAAAGCGGGAGGGAGGTCTGGATACAAGAAGTGGTGCATTAAAGCAAAGAGAGGGAACAAACTGGGAAAGTAAAACAGGAGGTCAGCTTGTCTGTTAACAGAAAGCCGTGACTGGGAAAGCTGAGCCCAGGAATATTATAATGGATAGTGGGGAGAGGGGAGACAAGATGAGACTCACAGGTGTTTAACAGACACCACGTTTTCCCTTTTGACATTTGTTGAAAGCTCATTGCTTTCTGCCTTGTTTTGCCCGTTTTTTTTCTTTTTTGTACCTAGAATGGTCTACCTGTTGCCATAAATATATCAAAAGACATTCTGGAAATGAGCATGAAGCGAGCAAACAGATGAACAGATGATGACTGAATAAATAAAAAAGATTATATATATATATATATATATATATATATATATATACACACACACACACACACACAGTGAGATATTATTCTGTAATAAAGAGAGTGAAATCTAATTTCCAGCAATATGGATGGAATTAGTTGTATTTCTACATGCAATGACATCTGTATGTATAAATATATACTTTAGTCATTGAATGGCCAAAAGTTAAGGACAGGATTATGTTAAGTGAAAGAAACCAGACACAGAAAGACAGAAAGACAAGTACTGCATGTTCTCTCTCATATGCCAAAGTTAAAAAAAGAAAAAGAAAAAGAAAAAAAAGTTGACCAGAATGTAAAATAGTGATTATTAAGAACTAGTATAAGAAGGAAATGTGGATAAAGAGATGAAGAATTTGATCAGTGTATAGTATATACATGTACATTACAGCACCACAGTAATATGTACAATTAATATATGTTAATCAAGAATGAAATAAAGTAGCCAAGCGTGGTAACTCATGCCTGTAATCCCAGTAACTCGGGAGGCTGAGGCAGGAGGATCACAAGTTCAAAGTCAGCTTCACCAACTTAGCAAGAATCTGTCTTAAAATAAAACATAAAAAGGACTGGGGATGTAGTTTAGTGGTTAAGCCTCCCTGGATTCAATCTCTGGCACCAAAATTTAAAAAAAAAAAGAAAAGAAAAGGATTTAAAATCTTATTGCACTGACAGTAATATCTTAAATAACATAGATATGTAAATGTACATATACATGAATGTATATATGTGTACTAATTTTATATGTATTCATAAGCACATATATATACTGTATATTCTTTCATATGTACTTGTATTTGTATGTACTTGCTACATATCACACCTAAAATTTTTTCATGCTAATAAATAGTCTTTTTACAAAGTAAAAGTTCTTGTTAGTATTTTTCTGAGGAGCATTTTCAAAACAATTTTAATACAAACATTAAATTCATGTTAATCAAATAATATATTAAAATATCTACATAAGGCAGATTCTTAAACATAATGTGCAGTGCATTAATGATAATCAACAATGTGCTTTTAAATTTAAAATGTTGCTATGAGAAGTTGTATTTCCACATGCAATGACATCTGTATGCATAAATATATACTTAAGTCATTGAATGGCCAAAAGTTAAGGACGGTGGTTTTTAGGATGAAAATTCTTATTCCTTTGGTTTCTTTAGATATATAAAGGGAGGTATAGATTGAGTATTGATATGTATCTGTAGTGAAGTATTAAGCTCAGCAGAGCACACAGAGATCAAACTCCCTGTGTTTGCCTAACTGAGCAGCAGTCAAATGTTTTCATCATTGGATTTTGTGAAGAGGCTCTTGATTAATCATGTGAAAGTTCCTATAGCCTTTGCAAGTGGCTGAAGAAATAAGCCAGGGTGATCAGAGCAATGTGTACCTTCTAGGGAATTTCAAAACATATGCTTAGTAGAAACTCCTTGAATGAAAAAGTAAATGAATTCAATAACAGTTTTTAACCTTGGACAAAAGCAATAAAATAGTAGGATTTTTAAAATAAACCAGGTATCAAAGTTTCTTAGGTTATTTGCCTAGTCTCTTTTCTTTTTAGGATAGTTCACTAACATGTGTACTGAAGGCGATTCATCTGCTTTTCAACTTAGTTAGAACAATGCTGCATAGATGTCCTGTGTGCTATCACTTCAAATTGGTTTTACTGAGTGCATAGCAGGAAAATAAGCTTCATTTCTTTTCTGTTTCTCAATGACCACCCAAAATTTCCTTTTCTGAATGTGATTTGATCTTTTGAGATTCCAATTAGGAATCTTGTTTTACTTTAGGAACATAGTACACAGACAGGTCCATAGTCCTTTACCTCAAACATATGGCCAGAGATATTTTGAATTTCAAAATTTTGCAAAATTTAAAATGTAATGTTCTATATGCTACATAGAATACTCAGTGAGGCCTGGATCATCATTGAACATATTACCATTTCTATAGTAAAATATTCATAATAACTAGGACAAATAGTAGAATGTTCATAATAACTAGGATAAATAAAGACTATCACTAGGCTACTGCTCAGGTCAATTTTTTTTTTCCTTTCATACCAAGGATTGAACTCAGGGGTACATAACCATTAAGCCACATCTCCAGCCCGTTTTTGTACTTTTTTTTGAGACAGAGTCTTACTGAGTTGCTTAAGGCTGGCTTTGAATTCAGCAATCCTCCTGCCTCAGCACCCCAGAGCTTATGGGTGTGTGCCACTGTGCCCAGTTAAGGTCAATTTTTGATACCAAATTAATTTTATGAATCTTAGGTCTCACAAAGGTTTCTGGGTTTAAGGATTTAGTGTAAAGAAATATGCATGCATATTTAGAAATCTCTTACTATTTTTCTTTCAAGAGTTATTTTTTTATAAATTTTATTTATGGGACTTAGCATTTGATGAATTGCTATACCATTCTCTAATTATATAATAATGTCTTAGTAAATATTTTCTATATAAAATGAAGAGAATAAGAGAAAAAAATGAAAAGAAAAAAGAAGAAGAAAAGTAGGGTGGAAGAGAAAGAGGGATAAAGGAAGAAATAAAAGAAAGGGGAAAAAAAACAGAGAACAAAACCACAGCCTAGTTTCCTTCTAGGATAGTGGTGCCCTGACGCCTTAGTCACAGGTCTTCATAGGACACAATGAAGAATAGTGCTCTCTCAAAAACTTGCAGGTTTGCGAAACCCTGGAAAATCTCAGAAATAAGTTCCAGAGAATTTAAATGATTCCCAGATACATATGAGAAATCAAGTGGGATCTGGAACAGACATTTAGAAAGCAAAACCACACAAATAAAAGCAGGTCAAATGCCAAGATCACAAAGCAAAGAGAAACACAGACTGAAAAACAAGGGGGAGGGGTTAAGGAGGTGCTCCTAAAGCCAGCGTAGGAATCTGAAGCCAAGATGAAGGCTTTTCTCACAGATAGAGACTCAGGTTCACAGAGATGCACCACCTGGATAACAGGTTGCTCTGCTCTCCCTTCCTGTGAAAAAGCCACAGGAAGAGCCAGATGGCTGGCAAGGACCCACATCAAGCATGCAGTCACATATATATGTGTGTCTGGCCAAGGTTCACAGAACATCAGGATAACAATAAATAAATAAGACAAGCAGAGTTAAGGAACATGACAGCAGCACCCACATACGTGTTAATACCCGCTCAGCATACAAACATAACCAGATAGACTGCCTACTTATAGGTTTTATAAAAATACCTCTGGTAGGTCTCTATTGTATCACTTTCCCCCTTCCATCCCTGTCTTAAGCCCCCAAAATGACTGTAAGATGGAATAAATTTGGAAAGGAAGAGAAAAAATGAAAGAAGTAAGAAAGAAGGAAGGAAAGAAGGCCCCTTCGAGACACCATTTATGCACGCAAGCTCTGTTATAAATTTCCTCATACAAACCTCTCAATTGCTGTGTTTTCTCTGATTCCTATAATTCCCAATGTCTTAAAAAGCAAAATAATAATAGTAATAACTATAGAACTGTTTATTCTTGGTCACTGAGTTAATTGGTTCTTATGGTGCGTGAATGTGATGGGCTGTGGACTGAGGACATTTTTCATCGGATGTTTTCATTTTTTGCCTTTGGCAAAAATTCCACCAGTAGTGATAAATAATTCCATACCCCTAAGTGGATATTATTATTATTTTCAAGTGTAAGCCACAGCTGGCTTCTAGCCTGTCAATTCTCCCAGAGTCGCAGATGCTGTGTGCATACCTGTTGACAATTCTGCAGGTAGAAACAGCTCACCATTCCCAGTTCCATTTTTTCTGCTCTTTCATCCTTATGGTGTCCCCTGAAAAAGCAGCCAGGGAAAGAGAAAGGGACAGACTTAGGCAAAGGTGCAAATAGACAGTGTAGATTTTGCCTGCAGGGTTAGAACACACACCTACTTTTCAGTTATTTTATCTTGCAGCCAACTCAATTATACTAGAGGACTGAATGAAAACACAAGCCTTCCAGTACTTTAAGGGACTACCATAATGCCTTGCACACAGTGGGTGCTAAAAACTGTAGAATAGAGAAAAAAAAGTGAATGAGGGACAGGTTTGCTGTGTTCCCTTGTTAACCTATGGGCCTCCACTTCTCTGTCTTACTGGCTTCCTAATCCCTTTTGACAGACATATTTCCCCCATCCCCTTGTGCCTACTGCCTTTGCAATGCCCCCTGGCTGGCCTCAATGCAATATTCTACCTGTCCTTAGGTATTATTTTCAACCTTTTCCTCTTTTGCTCTATTAAAATGTGCTCTTACAGCCAATCACTCAATCTGGACAATGAGTGCCAATCCCTTAATTGGATAAAAAATAGTTTCAAAAGTATTTTCCAGGAAAATAACTGGGTTATTCCTCATCTGTTTCCTTATCTTAAAATCAGCTCAGGGATTCTAAGACAATAAAATTTCTCAACACAAACTGACTGGAGACTAGCTGGACCCAACAGTTATTTAAAAGTACTGCTAAAATCACATCATGTACAGATTGCCATTCCCAGGTATATAAGCCTGGCCATCTGCATTAGGCCCCCCAAATTGAACACACACATTATTTTTAATATAAGGCTAACTCTAATAATTAATGAAAAGTAAAACAACCATAGAAGATTAAAATGATGGAAAGTAAAAGTAAAATATGCCTTATAGAAAATAGGGAAACTTTTTTTGGCAAATATATATATATATAGTGCATGCAAGGCAAGCACTCTATCAATGAGCTATATCCCCAGCCCAAATATATAATTAATTTATTTTTTGTCATTCCTAAGCAAATCACACAGCCCTCTAAAGAAACAGGATTTTTTGCGGGGGGGAGGGCATGGGGGTACTGTGGATTGAACTCAGAGGCACTCAACCCCTGAGCCACATCTCCAACTCTATTTTGTATTTTATTTAGAGACAGGGTCTCACTGAGTTGCTTAGCACCTCGGTTTTCTTTCTTTCTTTCTTTCTTTCTTTTTGTTGTTGTTTTTTTCTGAGGCCATCTTTGAACTCAGGATCCTCTTGCCTTAGTCTCCAGGGCTGCTGGGATTACAGGCTTGTGCCACATCACCCGGCCAGAAATAGGATGTTTTTTAATAAGATTTGTTAGTGTTAATTGGGTATTCCCTCTACAAACTAAAGAATGGTTCCAAAGAATGCATTTTTCTGCCCACTTTGAAAATCTAAGCAAATCAAGTCAAAGACTCAGAAGTAAATTATTGGTTTAAAATTGACAACAAATGGTCAGTAGTTTTGTGGGCATAATTGTGGCTAACAGTTTATGTGACTAAAGAAAATCAAATTTTTTTCCTACTTTTCCACTGATCAGTTGTGCACCCCTTGCAACAGAAGAATATTTTTAAAAATATCTTGTCTAGAAAATAAGCAGACAAGAGAGTGAATGTCCCTGGGCTAGTCATTTTAATCACTACCAATCTATAAAATAAGGGACTTGAACATGCAGTCTCCATAGTTTCTTACAGTACTCTAATTCTATGGTTTGCCAAATTTACCCCAAGGGAGTCAGTAGGTATGTTCTGAAATAGAGATGGAGAAAAGTGGTTGGCCACAGGGAATTAGAGATCAAAGTAGTATCTGTGCCTTGTCTCACTCCCTGTCTTTTCTGTGCTGGAGGAAGGGGGTCAAAGGTTAGTGGTGTCATGAAGTCTCTCCATGTTGGTGGTACTGCCCCAGGCACCAAATGCCATCACCACTCTCCATGTGCATTATCCACCTGAGGTTACAGAACAGCAAAGCAGAGGAGGAAAACACTACTTCAACATCAGAGCTAAGTACCCTAAATGACCAGTTCCAAAGCAGTTGTGGTCCACCCATATTCATGTAATGGTTTACATGAAGCCAAGAAAGCCCTTTACTGAAGAAGAATTAATAAAACAAACTGAAGGAGTTGCTAAGAGATCAATATTTTCTTGCAATAGAAGCAAACATAAAAAATTCTCTTGCATACCAAGCCACCATTATCAGAGACTGTCTTTGGAAGCGGATTTCGTCAACTCTCAAGTGAAAAACAATGTCTGTTAACTGCAGCATTTCACCACCTTCTATTAACTCACAGAATTTTTCTGCTTAAATTCCCCAAATCAAGTAAGAAAATGATCACTTCTACAATTTTCATTTTAAGAAATTGAAGGAGAAGACGAAAGAGACACTAGCTTCAATTATGGTTTGGGTCACGACCAGCTGTATGACCTTGGCCAGACACTTAGTTCTTCCAGACCTCAGGTCCCATTCTTTCGAGGCAACTGTGCTAAATAATTCCTAGGAACATATTCCAGACTGAGTGTTCTAATGACTTTGATATACAGTACATGATGGTATTTTCCTCAGAGCTATTTTTAAGTGACAATGAAATTTAGATGGCAAGGGAACTTAGACCTTAATTTTCTAAAACATACTTCTGACATTTGTAAGAAATACTGGCAGACTACCAAAAGTAAAGCATAAGAAATACCAATCCACAGCATGTTAGTATGTCAGGGTGGAAAGGATTTTCAGCAAGAAGTAACCAGTTTTCTCCAGAAAAGCTGTGATAAGTCAAATCAGAAAGTTTGGGATAGAAATACTAAGAATATAAGAAAGACAGCACAACATGAAAATCTAGCAGACTATATATATTCCAAGGTTAAGGAATGGATAGTTTGAATGACTATCATTTAAATGTTTCTTACTAACTTTTATTGAACACACATTCTGCCAGCCATTGTGATAAGAATTGAGAACAGATGATTTTATTTAATTTGCTACAACATGGCATTTTACAAATTTGACAATTAAACTTTTCATCAGAGTTATAAATTAGAGAGTAGAGAAGTTTCTAAAGGAGCCCAATTTGAGCGCTTTCTGGGCAGGCCTTTCCTCATGGAAGTCAAAGCTCATGAGGGCCAACAGTGCTCTGGATTCTCAGAATGCAATACTCTCTCACATCAGGTGGTACCCTGGTTATGTTAGCATTATTCTTTATGGAATTTTCATAAGTGAATGACTTAAAAAAACAAAACTACCAGTAATAAAATACAGGATCCAACCAGTGTCTATATTAAAGTTTATAATGCTTGGCAAACTTTGGCACTTAATGAAGATGAATCACAAACAGATGACACATTTTTCTATTAGCTTAAAAATATTTTTTTTTCTGTTATGAACAATGAACTAAGTTAAGACCATGTCCATGCCTTGGGTAAATTCATTTCAACAACTAAAAACTAATTTTCATCATTCATGTATTAATATTATGATCAGAGTTGCAAAAAATATCTCGTATGAAAAATATATTTTTTTAAAGATTTCAACTTTCAATGGTCACAATACAAACGTATATAAAATTTTTGTCTATATTTAAACAAGAAAATTTGCTCTTTTGGCTGGTGTTCAGCTACAGCACATTAACATTGAAAGTTTTTAAATAAAATTTAAAGGAAATACTTTAAAGACTTAAAGATTCTTTCCACATGGCATCTTTACTGTGTTTCTGTAACCTCCTCAAAATATTCCTGTCCAGGTATGAGTGGAAGAGGGTGAGTTATTTTCACCTCCAAGAGAAAAAAATGTGTGTTTAAAATCTTGCTTCTTGTTTTACTAGTGCCCCCTCTAGTGGGATTTTCACAGTAACACAGAAAACTGGAAGGAAAAAAAAAAAAAAAAGGAGGTGGGGAGATTTAAAACACCAAGCACATATTTTGTTTGCTTTTTTTACATTTCCTTTTTAGAAACATTCTAAACAAAATGATGTGAAATAAACAAACATAATAGTGCATAATAGATGTACAATAGTTTCACCAGCAATTGTAATTAAACAGGGGAGTGATAAAAATCTGTGCTATATTCAGAAAGGGAAACATTTTCAGAAGCAATGTGGCAGACAGACATGAAAACATATTTTGCCAGAATTCGCTGTCACTCATTTTGTGACTTGACTTTTTTCCCTGTATCAGCCTATTTGGCATTAGCTTAAAACTTTGCTACCAGTCGCTTTCTTCTCATTTACTTCAAAACTTATTTCCCCACACCCACTTTTTGCCACCATTCTCTTTTTGTAACATCATTAGATTGATTATGTCTTTTATCTCTAACTTTTTCAATTCTGTTTTTTTTTTTAATCTGGAAACTGCATTTATGCCTCAGAACCAAGACATAGAAGCAAATTCTCCTTACAATTACAGAGTAGTCTTTTTCTAATCATTTTCTAGCATCATTTTTTTCTTTCACTCAAATTGTATGTTTGTGCCAGTAGGAAAAAAAAAAGAAAAAGAAGAAAAAAAAAAAACTACCCCCACCCCAAATGAACATTTTTAACACTGCCTCATAGGATTTTTCCTGGAGAAGTCTTGAGTTTGGTAGATGCATCTTGTTCTACAGGGATCTCTGTCAACTTCTCTTTTTATGCATTTAATGTGCTTCCCTGGTGATAGCCTAGGGGTGCTTTCACTAAACAATTAATGTGAGGCATCTCTTGGGAACCTAATGGGTATTTAGCAATAAGTTCAATTCCAGTGAATTGTATAATGTGATATTTTGACAGTGCATGTACAGAAGTTGCAGAAAGGTGAACTTTACTCCAAAAAGGTAATAAACTACCCACACATACTTCTCACTCCTTTGTTACTGTTTGGGGATGAAGGAGAACCAAACTGTAATTTGGAGCATTGTTCTGTGTGTCTGCTTTTGCCATTGTGCCATATACACACTACTGTTCACTTTTACTAATGTAATGTACAAGTCTCAATCTATTAGTGAAAGTAAAATTTGCTGTGACATTTTGATTCCAAAGCCGCAAGCAATGAAACGGGTAGCACTGTATGGGATATTTGTATTATGTTAATAAAAAATGATGCTACCATATGATACTAATACCAAGCAGAGAACATTGATTAGTATTTTCTAGACCAAAGTTACAGTCTAATTTTAGAGTGATGGAATATAAAGTTTTGGATTTAGTCACTGCATCATTTTGATAAATATTTTTTCAAATGTTGCTTGAATCATTTGTCTTTCGTTAGCCAGAAAAACTAAAGTAGAATGAGTTCCAAACATTTTGCCCTCTTCAAACTTCCTAAAAATATAGAAAATTTATATCTAAAGTAAGTTATGTGAGAATATTATGTTTTCCTATCAGAATATCTTCAGTAAAATTACAAGCAGAGATAAACTAAAACTTTAGCATATTTCATGAAAACAAGTTGATTTGGATTCAGTATACAATAAAGTGAGGATTTATATATCATTTTAACTTTGAAATAGATTTTAAGCATTTTCTTATAATTTTTCTTTCAGCTTGCTTGAAGTGTTCAGAAAACATACCCAATCACAATCATATATGTGCTATATTTGTAGACACAAACATAATATAGATGTTTAAATGCTTACTATTTTTAATAAATCTGGCAATTTTTAATATTAATATAAAGCAGTCACCATTTCAAACTTCTATAATTTAAATCCACATAATATAATTTTTTTCAATTTTGTTTGCTCCTCCAATGACATTTACATTCACACTTTTCTTTTATATCCATATCTTTTTTAGTCAGAAAAAAATACTAGATGGAAAACCTGTGAGACAATATATGGCACGCAAATATAAAAACAGCCCCCCAAGGAAGGAGAAATTACTGTTGTATTATCATTGCTGTTATTGCTCCCGTATTTTCATGCCCATAGTGATCTATGAATATTTTTGTGGCATATTTAAGAAAATGAATTCAAATTCCACATCTTCTCCATCAAAATTCAAATAATTTTA
This sequence comes from Marmota marmota marmota, assembly GCF_001458135.2. Classification (NCBI taxonomy): domain Eukaryota; kingdom Metazoa; phylum Chordata; class Mammalia; order Rodentia; family Sciuridae; genus Marmota; species Marmota marmota. The sequence goes on from NW_025999982.1 coordinate 17,525,539, forward strand.
TCAGCTATCCTTAAAAACTGTTATTTCCCAATGAGACCAAATGTGGGCAGTAACAATTACAAATCAATTACCATAAAAACATTTTATCATTTTTGCCCTCCTCTTCCATATCCTTGGGGCTACCAACTGATATTTTCCTATGTCGGGCAGGCTCCTTTTCCTGCCTGTTAAGCTTATTAAGCGGGTGTGCCTGTCTGAATTATTATTGAACTTATGTAGCAAACTCACATGTTGTGAGAAGAATTGCACAAACAGCTGCATCAGTCTATTAAGCATAGCAATTGCATTATGAGGTCAATAAAAGATTGTAGGCAAGATATCTGGAAAGTAATCACTTCTCTTTAATGAATATATAGCCTAGTAATTTCTGAGTGCTGTAGGCATAACAGTGCTATATGTTTTATAGTTTATAAATAAATAGTTATTACCTTACACAAAGAGTAGAAATACATCCTTTGAAAAAAGTTAATTTGTTATAAAGAGGCACATTTTGCTTAAACTACTTACATATAATGGATTATCAAGTAATTCCAATATGCTGTAATTGAGAATTACCTCTTTCAACGTGGAATATTCAATTGCATTTTGTACATCTGGGAGAAAACTGTATTTTCACCTCAGCTATTCTCTTCTACATTAAAAGCATGATTTATGGCATATATTTTATGTAGGGAATAATGGCAATACAAAGTCAACCTTATGTTATGAATAATTTAGAATTATTTCTTTAGTTTAAATATATTTGCATGCAAATTACATGATATAATTATTCTCACATAGCAGTCTGGCTTGCCTTATTTTTTTCCTAGACACCCATTTCTCAAGCTGCAACCTCCGCATTTATTGTCAATTGCCAATTTAAATATGTATATTTTGCATGCATTGTCTCTCTCACCTAAGAAGTATTAAAATTAGAATGTCATGTTATAATATTTATTAGCTGATATTATGAAAGATGACTTCAACAAATGACTGTTTAATCATTGTATTAAATAAAATCATAAAAAAACTCCTCTTGCTGTTTTGACAGAGAAACTAATTTAAAGGATCTAAAGGGGAATTTTACAAGTATATGGAGCACTCTGATGCCTTTGTGAGCCTTGAAATTTTGAGTATGAATCACAGAGGAAGACAGTGTTTTTTCAGTAACAGAAACTGTGAGGATACAGTAGCAATTTTTAATGCTCTATTTTTGTATTACCTGTGTATTTCTAAGAGGCTTTAGACTCTTTAAAGTCTCCAAGCATCAACTAGGAATCACTAATGTATGGAGTTGGAATTAAGATCTTGGAAAATGTTAACACTGTGAAGACTCACTGCAGTCTTTAAACCCAAATTTCAGTATATCTCCTTACTTTTTCCTATTTTCTACATGAAATTGAAAAAATAAAATAAAAAGCCCCATCCAGGTTTGACAATATCATCAAGTGAACAATTATGTATTCACCTAATTCACATAACTGGGCATTTCTTGAGCCACAAAATAGGTTAGAGAGAGAGAGAGAGAGAGAGAGAGAGAGAGAGAGAGAGAGAGAACAGCTAATGATAGTATCAGAGGCATCATTATGTGTGCAAAACTCACCAGCAATTTTATAACACTCACACTATGTACCCCAGTGCCAGGAGTCATCACACTCTCCAGGGAGGCAGAAGGAAACAAGGATTCTTGTTCTAGTCTTTGCCACCCACCCACTGAAATCCCACAGGATCTGCAAGAGCATTAGCTCCTAATTCCACTTCTGTTTCTAATTTCAGGAAACTTAGATAACATTTCTAATCTTTAGTTTCACTATGCATAAAAGTTCCCCTCAGAAGAGCCGTGGGCTCCTTTAATCTTCAGTGTTATTATTTCAACTTGTAGAGGAAAACAACAATGGCAGAGGAATGTGCAGGTAGAAAACAAAAGCCAACATTGATTAAGTGGCTGACATATTCCTGGCTCTATTTTTTTAAATTTTTTATTGTTGGTTGTTCAAAACATTACATATTTCTTGATATATCATATTTCACACTTTGATTCAAGTGGGTTATGAACTCCCATTTTTAGCCCATATACAGATTGCAGAATCACATCAGTTACACATCCATTGATTTACATATTGCCATACTAGTGTCTGTTGTGTTCTGCTGCCTTTCCTATCCTCTACTATCCCCCCTCCCCTCCCCTCCCCTCTTCTCTCTCTACCCCCTCTACTGTCATTCATTTCTCCCCTATTTTAAGGGCTTCAAATTATCATGGAGAAGATTGAGATCAGGTATAAGCACAGAAGTAGAAAGGGGCAGAACAAGGATACAAAACTACCCCTTTTGGAGAGATACCTCACCACCACCACCTCGCTTCCTCTCTCTCCAGAAGTTCCAGTGGAGGATTGGTTCCATAGGATAGTGAAAAAAGCTGGGAAGAAAAGCTTTAGCCTGGTAAGCAATTGTTCCCAGAACTATCAAGTAAAGACTTTGGTAACATATTGAAGGGTATTATAAACAATTGTCTCTTGTTCATCTTGGGTCCACCCCTTTAATACCATTTCATACAACCTCACTTAACATTGTTGAACTACAGCTCCACTAATTGATGTGATTTATATTTCATAGAAAATACCTTATTTAACTATGCAATCAACTAATTATGCTGGCATATTTAAAAAATTAGATTGCATAAATGTCTTGCCATTAAGCTTCAAAAAAAAAAAAAAAAAANATACAACAGTAATTTCTCCTTCCTTGGGGGGCTGTTTTTATATTTGCGTGCCATATATTGTCTCACAGGTTTTCCATCTAGTATTTTTTTCTGACTAAAAAAGATATCTGAGAGGTGAGAGTGAAAAGAGTGAATAATTTGAGGTTGAAATCGCAAGTTCCATTCCTGGATCCATGGCTAATAAGCTTTAAAAATTTGGGTGTCTTAATAGCAATAGGTCTAAATATTCTCACCTATAAAATGAAGCATTTACTCCAGTTTCCAATCTAGCCCTAATATTACATCACAGCTTTCTGACCTCCATTATCATCATAACAGAAAAAACTATTAATTCAAACCTGTGTTTATTTTACTTTTTAGAGCCAAAACAACACATGTTCTTTTCCAACCCATGATCATTTTGACCATTCTGTCTCCCAAGTGGCTCATTGGGATGCCTTTGGTGTACCAGAAGATTAATTTACTATTTATGTCTAATGTACTTATGAGCACCTACTTTGTATTCAAATAAATAAGATATGGCTCCTGCTCTGAAAGAGCTCCCATTCTAGTATAATTTAATATATAAATCACATTTGAAAACATGGACCCTGTCTTGGAAAAAGCACAATACTTTGGATAATTCTATAGCCTACAACAATGTTTATCAAATTTTTGTTTGTACGCAAGGGCTACAGGGGGCGCTTGTTTAAAAAATTCAGAATTTGGGTTGCAGCTCATTGGTAGAGTGCTTGACTAGAATGCATGAGGCCTTAAGTTTTATCCCCAGCATTGAAAAAAGAAAAGAAAAACCTACTCTGGTTCAGGTTTAGAACTCAAATACTCCAGGTAATACTGAAGTAAATAGTCTAAGTTTGATAAAAACTGATCCAAGGCCTGTCTGAAGTATGCTTAAAAGGATCTATGGAAAACCAAGGTTCATTTATCCAATATTATTTCAAATTTAAGAAAATCCAATTTTCAGCCATGATTCTACCTTACAGGTCTAGAAATTAAAGGTAGGTTAAAGTTGTCTCCAGATCAACTAATAAAAGCAATTAAACCATGCCCTCATCAATCAGTGTAAGCATGCTAGAAGTGGGTAGAAGATTAAGCATAGAAAATAACAGCTCAGAGAAAAACATTATAGGAACTAAGTTGTCCTGAAATATGATATTAAGTCAACAATGAAATTGAATTCCATGGAGTTCCAACAAATTGGAGAAAGACCAAGAAATCATGTTTTGTTCCTAAGTAAAAAAAAAAAATTGATCACTTGTGCAATTTTTATAATTAAGTTTACAATTTGGAGAGATTTTATTTAACATTTAATCAATTAAAAGATCATTATTTTGTGAAACAGAGCAAGGGATCTCTTCCAATTTGGCTTCAATGAATGGAAATATTTTTCCTGGCAAATCATTAATCAAGGCAAAACATACCAGCATTTAGAAATCATAGAGAATTTAATTATTGCATCTGGGTATTTTGAAGGCCTAAGGAGTATAGTATACTACAGACATATCGACAGAGATTGTATTTTCTACTCTTCACCTCTGCCACAGCTACTACAGTGCCATGTGGTTTCAAAATTACAATTACTTCTATGATGGACATTCCTATAGATATTACTGCTATTATTACTGCTACTATTATATCACAACTTCTTCACATAAAAACAATTTAAAATGTATCTTTTGTATTAAATCTACCTTGTGAGGTAAGTCAGACATTCTTGTCTTTGATTTACAAATGAAAAAGTAGGACTCGGATATATTAATAAACATACTCTCAATTTGCAAGTAATCTGCAGTAATAGTAAAATTACCAAACAAAAAGGGAAAGATAAAATACATTTCAGAAAGAGGAGGGGGTAAAAATGATTGAATATGAAAAACCTTGGTCAGGAGAAGCAATTGGTTCTTAATGTGTAGAACTTAACACGTGAGTGGAAGTTTTTCTAAGACCAACCAAAATTTAGGACACTTCCTTTCCCTAGGCCCGTTCATTCTTCAAATCTTTTCAAGATTTTGAAACAAAAGATTCAAGAATCAGAGAATGACTGGCCCAGACATTCATAAGCCCTGTACTACACATCAAATTTATTCAATATCAAAGAATATTCAAACGTTAGGGTATTCAGCACTGCCTCCAGCCCTCTGCTCAGATCACGAGCTCTTCTAAAACATAAATACTTCCAAACTCAAGAGCTGATTTGTGTGTGTGTGTGTGTGTGTGTGTGTGTGTGTGATTAGAGCTGATAAACCTGGATCTGGTTTCAGCTTCTAATCTAGGCCCTCATAGAGGTTCTAAGAAACAGATTTGTTTTAATATTTTTTTCAAGGGCAAAAAGTGTGAGCTTTTGCTAAAATCCAATCATTTCCTTTCACCTGATTTGGGATACAAGGAGACAATTTTCTCCTAATTTATTTATGAATGTTTGGATTTTCTCCAATATTTCCAGTGAATGTATTAAAGAGAAACATCAGCAGGGTCCCTAGACAACTTGTGTTTAAATGGGATGCTATGGAATGTTATTTATGCCCCCTTCATGTGAATACAAAGCATTGGTTTTAAGAAAGAATAATGGTTATATGGCATTCTCTGCTTACTAATGTTGGCCATAATCTACTAGCCCTCTCCCTTATGAACATGAAGCTATTCAGATATGATGGTACTATGAATCTCAAACTCCTTTTGAGTATTTTTATAAGGGTCTCATAGTAAGGGATACATTAATTATGCTCCCCTTTGTACCCATATCCCCTTTCCGACAGGTGCTTCAAACATGGTTCACATAATGTACACCAGAAAATCCCCCACTCAGCCATACATTATTGGAAGCATAACCATCTAATACACAAAACCATCTAATACAAGGGCCAAGATAGACTTACAGAACAGTGTATTGGATATAATGAATAAGTGTTAAAATCTTTTCAATCGTCTCCTTGAAAGATATGGAGAGAGGAAGAAATAGCAAAATGAGTGAAAAACAAATCATCTTCCTTATGATACACCATGAGTGCAGTTTCCAAATTAACAGAATTTCTTGCAGTTTAAATATAAAGAAGGAATATTATTACATAAGGGAAGCACTATATGTGACACATCATTCCAACTTCATTAGTTTTTAGATAGGAAAACTAAGACCAAGAGAAGAGTATGTCAAGCAATAGGAGTGCTCACTTCCTAGTCTGTTTGTGGAATAATATGAATTATCTATGTGAAAAATCTTTCAATACGTATTGCAAAGACATTTCTTTTATGTTCAAATACATAATCATAAATCACAACCACACATGAGGTAGCATTTAAGATTCACCTTGGTCTAGGATGGATTTTGCTTTTACTTGAATATTTATGCAACCCTTGCAAGATCTCTTATATTCTTTGGATTTTTATATTGCACTCAAATTCCACATCCCAGCTGAGCATCTAATATATACAGTGGTGTGAGAAAAAACATAATAAGTTGAAAATATTTTGTATTAAATGCATTTAATACACCTCACCTGCCAAACATAGCTTAGCCTGGCCTACCTTAACCATGCTCAGAAACATAATCAGCCAACGGTTAGACAAAACCATCTAATACAAAGATTATTTTACAACAAAGTGTTGAATATTCCATACAATTTATTAAATAGCATATTTAATGTGAAAAAACAGTATGGGAATATACATACACTTTTGCAACATCATGAAGTAAAACAGCCATAAGTCAAGAACCACCTCTCTGTGGTGGAGCCCAGGCTCCATAAACTGGCAGAGTTTCACAATCCTGGCTCTACCCACTCATTGCCTGTGTGACCTTGGGAATAATAATAGTAAAATATTTACTGCATACTTTCTAATGATGCATTTACTAAGATTCAAAAATCATATAATGTTATACTTTAATATATTAAATGTACATATCTTTTCCCAACTCATCAAGGATATTTTGCATCCAGGACATATAAGAGAGAAAGTCTAATTTGTCATACTGCCCTCTAGTGAGATAAGGTAGTGTTATATTAATAAAATCCCACCATATGTTTAGTTTTTATTCTACACATATAAATTTAGATAGAGCAGGGACCAAATTATCATCCCAGATATGACCCAAAAAATCTTTTTATTATACTTAACATACAAAATAAGTTTCTGTCATTTCCCTAACACTGGCAGAAAAAAGAATCTATATATTGTTTTTAAATACAGTGAATAAAGTTTAAAGAGATGAGAGAACTTTTCAAAGTATTTGCACCAAGGTTGTGATAGAACCTGGACTAAGAGCCAGATACCTTGTCTTTATCTATTGTACAATTTCTTCAAGATGGCACCATAGACTTTTATCACCTTTAAGTCGCTTGTCTCTGGTGGGGGTCCTTTGGAAGGAGAGTATAAAGCTATATCAGTTATCTGATTGCTTTTAGAAACTATAATATAACTTACACACATAATAAAGATTTTCCTGTCTATAATAATTGCTATATGAGAGTCGTTTGAAACTCAAAAAGTATATTGTTTTGCATTGTTGGCTTTTGAGCACAAAAGTTTATGAAAACTTGTCTTTGTGCAGAAGAGGCCTCTCTATACATCATTTACTTTTTAAGCAAGTCCAAGAAAGGGAGAGATCTGAAGCAACTTTTGACACCATTCAAGCTCTCTATTTAAAAACAATGCAATTTTTTTTTTTGTTTTTCAAAGATGAATGTGGCCTCTGAGAAATGTGTGATGTTTGTTTTTTAAGGCTGCCAATATCCATATTGAATAGTAAGTTCAATAAGAGGTAAATATACATATTTCTAGTTTTCTGTTTCCTTTCTTTGTGTGAAGTAGATCTGCAAAACTTTACAATATATGTCCATTGCTTACAAAAATCTATCTTCCCATTAAAATAACTTAACTGTTTGATTATGGATTTTGTCTAGAAATATTTAAAAAGCAAATTGCAGGATTTCAAGATTCTTTTATCAGCTGCCCTCACGCTCCATTCCTAATCTCCAGCACTTGGTAGGGATAGCAGTATATATTGCTATCTTGGTATGTCACTCTACAAGACTGAGCTTGTCAAATGCTAAATTTAAAGTTATTCTAGGGGTGCTCATTCAGGAATCATACTCCCTAAATTATATAATAAACAAGATCAAGTCAGGTAGTAAACTCAGTAACAAAAGATCATTCAAGAAGATACAGAGACACATCTGAAGGTATCAATCCAGTAGCATAGTCCAAAGGATAGAGCCAAGTCAAAAATCACAAAAGATATGGACAGAACCAATGAGATGGCTCTGGTAAATATTTTTCTATCAGTCTACAGACTTATACTTAGCATTTATTCATCTAGTCACTAGAGATAGCAGGTTTCTTCTCAGGTACTTATTAAAGAAATCGCTTGTTTTTAGAAAAGTTGATGAAGGGAGGGCAATGGATGATAATCATGTCTATGTGTTTAATCCATGAAGTGTGAATACCAGAGTCAGAAGAGGAAAAGTTGTGCTTATGAGTGGATGATACCTGATACTTATTACCTAGATGCCTGAGTGTTAAACATTCCTCCAACTGAAGTTTCAAACCAGCTTCTTTTATTCTCAAAAGTAGAAAATGAAGAAATATTTCCCAATTCATTTTATGAAAATAGTATCTCCCTGAAATCAAAACCAGAAAAAAAAATTTTTAAAACCCCAATAAACCAATGTAGACACAAAACTCCTTAATAAAATATTGTTAAAATAGAATTCAACAATATGTATAATGTATTATACACCATGACTATCTAGGGTTTATTCCAGAGATGGGAAACTATATTTACAAATCAACAAATATAATTCCCCACGTTAGTAGGTAAAAAAAGAAAAATTACAGAAATATGTAACTAGTGCAGAAAAAATTGATGAAACTACATATCAAATTATGATTTTAAAACTCTCAGAAAATAGAAATTAAATGGAATTCGCAAATTTTGCAAACTTGACAAAGAGCGTGTGTGTGTGTGTGTGTGTGTGTGTGATAAAACTATAGGCAGTTTATTTGTTTAAATAAACTAGAAAGAAAATAAAGAAAAATAAATCTAAAACAAACACAAAGGAAGAAAATAATAATAAAAAATGTGTTTTAAATTGAGAAGATATGAAAACATACTAGGAAACACTAGGACAAGTGAGAAACATTAGGAAAAATTCATTGAAACCAAATGGTTCTTTGAAAGAATCTGTACAATTAATAAACCTCTATCTGAATTTATAAAGAAAAAAAGTGGATAAGATGAAAGTTACAAAAATCAGGTATAAAAATTCTATAGACGTTAAATGGATAACAAGATATTTAAGTTTTTAATCTCTGGCATCACAAATTACCACACAACAATTATTTGGCACTTCAAAGTTCTGTATGCCAGAAATTCAGATGGTCTCAACTGGATTTTCTCCTTAGGGACTCACAGGCTGAAGTCAAGGCATTGGCCAAGCAGAGCTCTTATGTGAAAGCTCTGGGGAAAACTTGCCTCCAGCTCATTCACCTTGTTGGCAAAAATCAGGTCATGGATATTGTAGAATTGAGGTTCCTATTTCCTTGTTAGCTTCCATGGAGATTTTGCTCTGCTTCTAGAGTCCACTCACATTTATTTTCACAGGCACTCTCTCCATCTTTAAACCCTCAATGATTCATCAATGAGTCCTTCTGATGCTTCAATATCTCTGACTTTATCTAATACTATCAATAGCCAAAATCTTTCTGCATTTAAAGGATGCATCCACTTAGGAATGCACCACCCAGATAATCTTACCATAAGATCCACTGCTTGGTATCTTTAAGTGCATCTGAAAAATCTCTTTGGCTATGTAACACAATCTGGCTGTGGGAATAATGACCCATCATACAATTTTTGTTAATTTAAAATTAAGTATCACTGGGGGCTTTTGTTAGGATTCTGTCTACCACAAAGGAAATATTATGAACAATTATATATTCCAAATACTTGACAATTTACATATAATTGGTAAATTCCTTAAAGGATAGAGCACTAAATATGAAATAGATAAAATTGAATATTCTGGTATTTATTAAAGAAACAAATTATAGTTTAAAACCTTTCAAAAAAGAAAACTCCATACTTAAAATAGTTTTTAAAAAATATTTTTTAGTTGTAGATGAACACAATATCTTTATTTTATTTATTTATTTTTGTGTGGTGCTGAGGGTTGAACCCAGTGCCTCACACATGCTAGGCAAGTGCTCTGCCACTGAGTTACAACCCCAGGCTTCAAAATATTTTTACTGACATATTTGACCAGACATTTGATGATGAAATAATATCAATTCCACAGGGTCTTTTAGAATACAAATGATGTGAAACTTTGCAATCCATTTTATGGCATTAATATTACCCTATGCCAAACCAGATATATGTGTGAGAAAATAAAATAGGCTAATACTCTTTATGTGATTATACACACGAAACCCTTCAATAAAAATACTAGCAAACTAAATCTAGTAATACAGCAAAAAATATATTAGATTCCTTCCAAACGGATATTATCTGAGAATGAAAGGCTGCTTCAACTTTCAAAGAAAAAAAATCAACCAATGTAAACCATTTAACACCAGGGTAATGACTAAAAACTTCATGACCAACTCAATAATTGAAAAAAAAAAAAAAAACTTAACAAAATCCAGCATCCACTCCTGATGAAAACTCTCACAAACTAAGAACAGAGGGGATTTTCTTCAATTTGATAAAAATGATTTTTTTTTGGTTTAGACATCTTTGTACTTACATCTAAATAACTGTACTTAATGGCAAAAGGCAAAAGATTGAATGCTTTTCCATAAGATTAGCAATAAGTCAAGAATACCCACCCTCATCACCCATATTTCACTTCATCCTGGACATCTTTACCAATGCAGCCAGATAAGAAAAAAATAAGTTAAGGCCATACAGATTAGAACAGAAAATCATAAAACTTTATTTATACTTAGACAACAAGTTTAGCTACATAGACAATCAGATGGAGTCCACCAATCTGTAAGAACTAATAAGTGAGCTTAACAAAGTCACAAGGTAATATTCTTAATATTTAAAAAGTCAACCAATTACAATCTTATATACTTGAAAAATTATGAGAGAAGATTTTTAATATTCTCACAACATAAAGAATTAAATATGTGAAGTCACGTGCTACTGTTTGGATCTGAAATTTCCCCCAAAGATCCATGTGTTAGAGGCTTGGTTTCCATTCTGAAGTGTTATTGGTAGGTGGTGAAACTTTAAAGAGGCAAAGCCTAGTTGGAGGAGTTCACTGGGGGCATATCCTTGAAGGGGGTATTGTGAACCCAACCTTTCCTGTCTTTCTGTGTCTACCAGCTGCCATGAAGTGAGAAGTTCCTTCCTTCTTACATTCCCACCATAATGTATTGTCTTACCATAGACTCAAAAGTAACAGAGCCAAATGATACTACTTGGCTGATGCTTCTGAAACTGTGAGCCAAAATAAAACTTTCCTTTTAAGTTTATTTATCTTAGGTATTTGTCATATTAATAGAAAGCTAACACATTATGCTTAGGTAAAATAGATTGATTAAGCCATCCCACAATGTACAAATTTTCCCTTATCCCCAGTTCACTTTCCAGTTTTGATTACTTGTGGCCAACCTTGGTCCAACATCAAACCATCAATATCATGGCTTAAAGATGCAGAATTACTTGATGCAGATATTTTTCCTTCTAATCTATCACCAGGTCAATACATGTTCAGTTCTAAGTCACAGTTCCTACATCACACACCTCATTTCATCTCATCTTGTAGGCATTACATGATCTCACATCATTGCAAGAAGAGGAAAGAGAAATATAAACATAGAGAATATTTGGGAGAGAGAGAGATACTACAATTACATAACTTTTATTATAGTATGCTATTAAGATTACTCTATTTTATTATTAGTTATTGTTGTAAATATCTTACTATGACTAATTTATAAATTATAGATACTTTTGTAGATAAAAAAACATATACAGTACATAGGGTTCATTACTATTTACAGTTTCAGGCAACCACTGGTATAGTATATCCTCCATGGATAGCTGAGGACAACTGTATACATATATCAAAACATCATGTCGTACCACCTAAATGCATATAATTTGTATTTGCAATTTACATAAATGAATAATCAATTATATTTTTATTCATGAGCAACGGAATATTGAAATTTTTTAATTTCCATTTTATTATAATACCTTCAAGTCATAAAATATTTTAAATATTACAATATATGTGAAGTGTTATTATGCTAAAGCTGAAATAACACCCATCAAAGAAATTGACGTAATCCAAAATAATAGAGCTCTGATATGTTCATTGAATGGATGACTCAATATTTTAAAGATGTCAGTTCCCAGGGCGAGGCATCTAGGGCTGTAGCTAAGTGGTAGAGCACTTGCCCGACATACATGAGGCATTAGGTCTAATCCCCAACACCACCAAAACAAAAACAAACCAACAAACAAGTCAGTCCTTCCCCAAATTACTTATTGGTGGAATGAGGTTCTATTCAAAAATCTTAGTAGGATATTTGTTAAAATTAGTCAATTGATTCTATAATTTATAGGGAATAATAAAGAGACTAAATGAATCAAAAACTATTGAAAAGTAAGAACAAAATTGGATGAAGTACAGTTACTCAATATAAGTAAGTTCTGAAGACCTAATCTAGAAAAATGTGACTATCAATAGTGCATTGTATGCTTAAAATGTGCCAAGAGGGCTAATGTTAATTATTCTTGCCATCATAAGTACAGAAAAAGAGAGAGAAGGGTAGGGGAGGGAATGGTATTTATGTGAGATATTTACACAACAATATGCATTTGCCAGAATTATATAGTAAAATACATGAATGCTCTACTTTAATAGAACCTTAATACAAATAAAAAAATCTTCATAAACATCAGCTGAAAAACATCTCCTTTGCAAAATTATGAAGTAAATCACTTTTGAGAGAGAGAGAATTTTTTAATATTTATTTTTTAGTTTTCGGTGGACACAACATCTTTATTTTTATGTGGTGCTGAGAATTGAACCCAGCGCCCCGGGCATGCCAGGCCAGTGCGCTACCGCTTGAGCCACATCCACAGCCCTGAAGTAAATAAATTTAAAATTCATTTTATAGTTATTTATAATCTGTACTATTCCATCACCTCTATGTAACATTTCTTCCAACTTCCATCTCTTGGTAAACCAGGCCTGTGAGATTTCTTTCCTCATAACTTCTCAGATATATCCTTTTAAAATCACTATGAATCCAGTTAATTCCCAGAACCACAATTCTGTCATCACTAGAGTAAATGACCCTCAAATCACTCTGAGGGCCAGGAAGTGGATTTTTCATACTTGGGCATCTTTTCTTGGACTCTTCAAATTATATCATACAAGTGGGCAATTCCTCATTAGATTGATGCCACATCAACTTCAAAAACCAGTGCTGCAAAGAAAAGATTGTGAGTTAAATAATTTCTAACCCGAAGCACCTCTTATCCACCCCACATTTCTCTTCTTCATAGTTCTTTTTTTCAAAAATCACATTTGCTTTTGTTCTCTGGGCTCAGGCACATTGGGGTTAAAAATACCAGCTTGTTCTCATTAGCTTTTTATCTTTAGCTAAAATACTTTTCTTCTTGTTTCTGTTCTTTCATATTTAAAGGAAGAAGTGGATTACATCTGTGTCATAAAGACTTTACAAAGATTAAATGAGATAATATAAATAAAGCCTCAGTACAGGATCTAATACATATTTAAGTGATAAATGATAAGTACTCCTGTTCTTATTACCACTAATATTACTTATTCCAATTAAGTACATCTATACATGTATTTATAATCCTTACTAAATAAAGATGGAACTACGTGCCATGTAAAAACAATTTAGAGTTACTTTTAATTTTAAAATATTTCAATTTAAGAGTTGCTTTCTAATGTATGTAAAGCACCAATAATGATTGCCTAATGTGGCTGACTTAAGACACACATTGTTAGTAACTAATGCCACACTTGTAAATGTTATATCATAGGATGATATTCACTCAATTCAATAATATTATCATTATCACATACACTTTATGATATAAATCTCTTCATACTCATCAAAATTTTTTTATTTTTAAGAAATGGCAGCTATTATGGCATTTTTAACTTATTTTCTTAGGAATCCAGCACTGTGCTCTGACTCCAGCCACCATAGGCTACCACTAAGAGTGACTATAGCAACTGAGTTGGTGCCCAATCCTAACAACTTAACAGGAGACATTGTGACAAGAGGTATCAGGAGGTACTGTTGCCACAGACAGCCTCAGAGAAGTTAGTGGTTGCTTGGTAACCTGCTCTACTGAATGGGGAAAGCACATGATAACATGAGAAAGTAACAGGGGCTGACAAGAGTTCACACTTTCTCCAGGGAGTAAGAGAGGGTGAGATACAGCTGTACTTTTCCAAGAAGGGAAAAAGCTCAAAACCCATTATATCCTCAAAGATTACATTACATAATTCTTGCCACCATCACTTGTAAAACACACATCTGACCTTTTCTATGGAAAAGAGAAACTTATAAAATTAATTTTCACTGATAATCTTAATTTGCTAGTAAAAATTCAACAGTTAATTAAATATTTCCTTAAAATTCTCTATAGGCATATATA
>NW_025999982.1:17545485-17547001 GCF_001458135.2 Marmota marmota marmota
AAAAATGTGTATATATATATATATATATATATATATATATATATATTCATCTAATACCTTTTTTTCCTCAAATTTACTTCTCACTTGTCTCCAGTATAGTTTTAATATTTAGGGGTTCTTACTAAGAGATATACTGGGCTTTCAGGCTTCAGCAGCAGCTGGGTATCAGTCTAGTGATACCAATAGGAAGCAGTGCTGGAAAATATGGATGTCAGGAGCAAGAGAGAAGACATATGAGCAGGCATGAGATGATGGCTACTTCTATTTAAGAATCAGAAATTATATAACTAAGTGGAAGCTCTAACCACACATATGTGCCTAGTAGGATTGTGACTTAATTCTTGAACAAATTCTGTCTACCTGGACATACTTAATTATATGATTTTCTCCTGCTCTGCCTAACTACTTCTTATCACTTCTTCTGCCTTAACTAAGCTCAAAACCTTAGCCCACTCTCATTCTCAATTCATGATCTAATCCAGCTCAGTCACCTACATGTTCTCCAGGTCTACTAGAGTATGAGGAATTTTAAGTCCCTGTGATTTAGAAAATGGATCACCAGAGAATTAGAAGCTGCAATAGGTAAGATATGAAAGATGTGAACTACATGCAAGTAACACTGTTTATGTTAAGGAGCAGTCCTTAAGAATATTTGATTCTTTTTGTCATGTGCTTCTATAATTTTGATGAAAAATAAACATTGCATTAAAAAGTGACAAAAAAATCTGCATGTCCTTTTCTTTTTTCCATATTTTTAAAAATTTTTTTATTTGGGAAGATGGCCGCTGCGCACGGGGGTTGCTGAAGTGCTGAGCGTGGTGCTCAGAGCAGCGGCTTTAATCGAGATTTCGCACAGCGTGTAAGAGCTCCTTTCACCGTTAATCTGTATCGGACCACTTTGCCAAGCAACAGGAAGAACAAAGAGATCGAAAAAGAGACGCTTGGCTCCCTGACGCTTTGCCGCCCAGAGCCGCGGGCGCTTTGCTCCCATCTGCTTCCTCTTTTGCTTCGCTCCGGGCAGAGAAGGTGAATGTGTAATCAGCAGTTGATTGTAAGTACCCTAGGCAAAGAAAGCTCAGTGCGCCCTGCCTTTTTTTTTTCTTTTGAATATTTTTTATACAGGGAGAGTTTGTGGATTGGGATTGTTGGCTGGGCTGCGGTTTCTGTGCCAAAAATCCACTCCGCAGGAGCCGCCATTTGCTTTCTGCCGGCTGTCTTGATGGCTATGTCTACATTGTCCGGCAGCCGCACCTAGAGGTTGGAGCTGGGCTGCGTGCCGAGCCCTGTCCTCCAAAGGCTGGACCGCAGCCTTGAGCGCCTGGGTCGCCTGTTCGCCACTGCACCCTCGGGCAGAGCCTGCTCTGGGGTCGTTCCGCATCCCCCTGCGAGGGGACCCGTGCTTCAGAGGAGGGAGCCGGAAAGCCGCGGCGGCAGCCGCTTGGGCCCCAGGGGCTGGGCACCGGTCGGCGGCGCAGCTACGGTCTCGGATGAGCGCGGCGCCCCTGAGCATGGCCCC
>NW_025999982.1:17550568-17585154 GCF_001458135.2 Marmota marmota marmota
TGATAGAAGAAAAAGTTGGCTACGATCTACATACTGTGGGGTCGGGCTCCAAATTCCTTAATAGGACACCCATAGCACAAAAGTTAATAACAAGAATCAACAAATGGGACTTACTTAAACTAAAAAGTTTTTTCTCAGCAAGAGAAACAATACAGAGGTAAATAGGGAGCCTACATCATGGGAACAAATTTTTACTCCTCACACTTCAGATAGAGCCCTAATATCCAGAGTATACAAAGAACTAAAAAAATTAAACAATAAGAAAACAAATAACCCAATCAACAAATGGGCCAAAGACCTGAACAGACACTTCTTAGAGGAGGACATACAATCAATCAACAAGTACATGAAAAAATGCTCACCATCACTAGCAGTCAGAGAAATGCAAATCAAAACCACCCTAAGATACCATCTCACTCCAGTAAGATTGGCAGCCATTATGAAGTCAAAGAATAACAAGTGCTGGCGAGGATGTGGGGAAAAGGGTACTCTTGTACATTGCTGGTGGGACTGCAAACTGGTGTGGCCAATTGGGAAAGCAGTATGGAGATTCCTGGGAAAGCTGGGAATGGAACCACCATTTGACCCAGCTATTGCCCTTCTCGGACTATTCCCTGAAGACCTTAAAAGAGCGTACTACAGGGATACTGCTACATCGATGTTCATAGCAGCACAATTCACAATAGCTAGACTGTGGAACCAACCCAGATGCCCTTCAATAGATGAATGGATAAAAAAAAATATGGCATTTATACACAATGGAGTATTATACAGCACTAAAAAATGACAAAATCATGGAATTTTCAGGGAAATGGATGGCACTAGAGCAGATTATGCTTAGTGAAGCTAGACAACCCCTAAAAAACAAATACCAAATGTCTTCTTTGATATAATGAGAGCAACTAAGAACAAAGCAGGGAGGAAGAGCAGGAAGAAATGATTAACATTAAACAGATACATGAGGTGGGAGGGAAAGAGAGAGAAAAGGGAAATTGCATGGTAATGGAGGGAGATCCTCATTGTTATACAAAATTACATATAAGAGGTTGTGAGGGGAATGGGAAAATAAACAAGGAGAGAAATGAATTACAGTAGATGGGGTAGAGAGAGAAGATGGGAGGGGAGGGGAGGGGAGATAGTAGGGGATAGGAAAGGTAGCAGAATACAACAGTTACTAATAGGGCATTATGTAAAAATGTGGATGTGTAACTGATGTGATTCTGCAATCTGTATTTGGGGTAAAATTGGGAGTTCAAAACCCACTTGAATCAAATGTATGAAATATGATATGTCAAGAGCTTTGTAATGTTTTTTTAATGTTTTTGTAATGTTTTTGTAATGTTTTGAACAACCAATAAAAAAAAGAAAATAAATAAATAAATAAAAAATTTTTTTATTTGTTTTAATTAGTTATACATGACAGTAGAATGCACTTATATACTTTGATATATCATACATGGATGGGATGTAATTTCTCATTTTTCTGATTATACATATTGTAGAATCACATTGGTTCATACAGTCACATAAAGTAATAATGTCTGTTTCATTCTACTATCTTTCTTATCCTCACATCCCCTGCCTTCCCCTCCTTTCACTTCCCTCTACCTAATCTAAGGTAACACTATCCTTTTTTTTTTTTTGCATTACAATTCTTTTTTAAAAGAGAGAGAGAGAGAGAGAGAGAGAGAGAGAGAGAATTTTTTTATTTTTTTTAGTTTTTATTTTTTTTTAGTTTTCGGCAGACACAACATCTTTGTTTGTATGTGGTGCTGAGGATCGAACCCGGGCCGCACGCATGCCAGGTGAGCGTGCTACCACTTGAGCCACATCCCCAGTCCATGCACTACAATTCTTAATACACATATATACCACAATTTTTGTATCCCTGTTTGTATATAAAGTATGTTGACACCCAATTCAAGTCTTCATACAGGTACTTTGTATAATGATGTCCATCACATTCTTTCTTATCATCCAATTTAAGTCAAAGAGAAAAATTTTAGTTCAAGAAGACAAAATGTTACAGATCAACTGCTTTCTTTCAAACACATATAAACACACATACTCATGTGAGTTCAATTAGGGATCAATTTTGGAATGACAGTTCATAGCAAAAATTAAATAGGGGAAAGTCACTGTCATAAATGTCTAAGGGAAGCTTTAAGAGGTTATACAATCAATCAACAAATATGTGAAAAAATGCTCATCATCTCTAGCAATCAGAGAAATGCAAATCAAAACTACTCTAAGATATCATCTCACTCCAGTCAAAATGGCAGATATTATGAAGACAAACAACAATAAGTGTTGGAAAGGATGTGGGGGAAA
Source organism: Marmota marmota marmota (assembly GCF_001458135.2). Lineage (NCBI taxonomy): Eukaryota > Metazoa > Chordata > Mammalia > Rodentia > Sciuridae > Marmota > Marmota marmota. The sequence continues at coordinate 17,552,900 of NW_025999982.1, forward strand.
AGGTACACTCATACATTACTGGTGGGATTGAAAATTGGTGCAACCAATATGGAAAGCACTATGGAGATTCCTTGGAAATCTGGGAATGGAACCACCATTTGACCCAGCTATCTCTCTCCTCGGAGTATACCTAAAGGACTTAAAATCAGCATACTACAGGGACACAGCCACATCAAAGTTTATAGCAGCACAATTCACAACAGCTAAACTGTGGAGCCAACCTAGATGCCTTTCAGTGGATGAATGGATTAAAAAATGTGGCATATATACACAACAGAATTTACTCAGCAATAAAGAAGAATAAAATCTTGTCATTTGCAGGTAAATAGATGGCATTGGAGAAGATAATGCTAAGTTAGCCAATCCCCAAAAAGCAAATGACAAATGTTTTCTCTGATATAAGGGAGGCTGACTCATAGTGGGGTAGGGAGGGAGAACATGGGAGGAATAGATGAATTCTAGATAGAGCAGAGGGGTGTGAGGGAAAGGGAGGGGGCAGGGGATTAGCAAGGATGGTGGAATGTGACGGACATCATTATCCAAAGTACATGTATGAAGACACCAATTGGGTGTCAACATACTTTATATACAAACAGAGATATTAAAAATTGTGGTATATATGTAATAATGACTTTAATGGGAAAAAACAAAGTACATGTATGAAGACATGAATTGGCATGAACATACTTTATATACAAAGATATGAAAAATTGTGCTGTATATGTGTAATAAGAATTTAATGCATTCTGCTGTCATGTATTTAGAAAAAATAAAATCAATTTTAAAAAAAAACACTATGTCAAGACAAACTTACAGAATTTTGTGAACACCAAGTTTTATAAATGTTTGAAAACTGTATTTTTAGGTTTTTTTTCTTTTAAAAAAGACCACGGAGCACAATGAATTATTACTAGATTTATTGTTATTATTCATATTTATACTTATTGATTATAGATATATAACTTAAAATTGTATAATGTTTCAAAATTATCTTCTCTTATATAAAAATATAAATTTATTCTACAAGCATTCACATCTCAAGAATACATAAATGCATACCTACAAAACTGAAGTTTTGTAGGTATGCATTTATGTTTGGCATATCTCTCATATTAATTTTGTTTGGCATATCTCTCATATTAATCAGAGCTCTCTGGAGAAACAGAAAAAGAAGATGGTACATACATATATAATATAACATATATAATTATTTTAAGAAATTGTGCATAAGATTGTGGAGACTTGGCAAATCCAAACTGTGATGAGATGCACAGGAAGGCTGCAAACCCAGGGAAGGGCTGAAGTTCCAGTCTGGAGGTGTTCCACTGGCAGAATTCCTTCTTGCTTGGAAGAAGTCAGTCTTTGTCCTATTAAGATCTTTCACTGACTGGATGAGTGTCACCTGCATTATGAATGATAATCTGTTTTACTTAAAGTCCACTAATTTAAGTTTTAATCTCATCTAAAAATACTTCCACTGAAGCATCCAGAATAATATTTGACCAAATATCTGGCCCAGTCAAGATGATATAGAAAATCAACTATCATAGCATTAAGTTTTTAACTGACTTTGAAGATATTAGGGAAATAACTCTTAAAGCCAGGGGTTTGTTGTTCCTCTAGACCAAACAATAAGAGAGAATGTGACAGCAGGTGTGACACCAATGGGTTACAAACATTGAATGTAACACTCACATCTCTTGACAAACGGGCCAGCCCCAGCAAAGCACTAAGAGCTAAGTTCCCTACCTGTCTGCATTTTCCCATTCGTAAGTAGCTGTTTCATCATTAAAGAAGTCTGTATAAATTGAGTCAAATGTCCCTGTCTGCCAACATGATGAGAGAGACATTAGACGTGATGTGACACTAAATGCAGAAATTTCCCATCCCAAATTCTCACAAGCACTTCACTTTTCAGTTTTCTTTAACTATTCTTCTTTACTTTTCAGTATGGAGTCATCCACAGAGCTTTCCAAATATTTCCAAGCTATCATAGCCTGTGCTCTCCTTCTTAGTGCAGAGAAAATGACGGGTGAGGATAATCCTCAAAATTGAAAAGCAGGAAAAATGCATTAAAATAATAATTTGAGAGTGAATACAGGTTTTGAATTAATAAAGACAGTAATTTCATGGTGCATACAAATTTAAATAGGATTTTATATCCATTATATTTATACAACAAGTTTGTCTTTCTTAAGATATCATCAGAATGCATCCAATTTGACAGAGTATCTGTGTAAGGAGATTCAGAGAGATCACAAACAAGTATGTTTATTAAACCCAGAGGAAAACTTTGGTTATTCATTGAGGGAGAAATAAAACAATGAAATTTGTTTTATTTCCGAAATTAATTTTAATGCCATTTTTCGGAATATGTTATTTCCTTGAATGAATATGCATATTATTCTGAAAATAGAAACTTCAAACTTTGATCTTCATTAAGACGTTAGCATATGATAATAATAATGATATGGAATGATAAAATAGAAGATGAACACGAAACAAAAAGCTAGTTCAGAGAACAATTTATTCAGTGGCCAGCAAACAGGGATTTGTAGTAATCTAGCCTAGAGGAAACAGAGGTTGAGATGAACTTCTGGGACTCTGAAGTAATGACATAGATGACCAAAGCTGAACTTTAACAGAAATAAATAATTTGCTTCTTCTCCCCAGTCAAACCCCAAGCCTACAGGTTTAGTAGCTATGAGCTTAACAGCAGGCTTCAAAACATGAAAAAGGATTCAGTGAAACATCAAAGAACAACACAGATTCTTAAAACACTACCTTAGTGACTGGTCCAACTATAGTAAAGGATACTTCATGATTGATACCCCCTAACAGCCAGGGCATGTGACACTTAAATTTCAAGTCAGAGAGCTGGTACAACTGCTGAAAGTATTAACTGATAGTGAATGTGTGAGCTAACGTAAGCACACTTTCAATTCAGATATATCCTTTTAATATTCAGGAAACATTCTGTGATAATTCTATAGAATTTTCAGTTCACCAAAAACTCTTGCATCCATTTCCATTGTGTAAGTAGTAATGAGAGTCAGGTGCCCAGCTGGGGAGAAATTTTGTTTCCTTACATATGGAGGAAGCTATTGATATTTTTCTTTTTGTGACCAGTTCTTGTCAATGTAATATTAGCAGAGGTAGTACATGCCTCTTCCAGATGGTTAAGAGTAAACACGACTTCTCTCTATTCACCTTCCACTAAATGAAGAAGACTACAGTACAGTGTACTTCATGAATGATACTGCCTAATAGCCCAGGAAGATTCTGAAGCCCAAGGACACAGCACTGTCTAAAATGGTAGATGACTGGATTCCTGAATCACCATGTGGAGGAATTCTCCCTTCACTAATCAGGAATACCTTTGTTATATTATTATGTGTTAAAGAAAATAAGCTTTTATTGATTAAAATAATTTTCTGGAATCTTGGAGTATGTTTATTACAGGTCTCTGCCCTAACTGGTAAAGGTCATGCCTAACTAGTAAGTGTTTGTGAACCACTAAGGCTTCTCTCACACCATCTTAGTGAAAGCAGTTATATTTTTTGAAAGTCTGTGAAATAACATTAATCCAGTAGTGTCCTGGGCCATGAAACAGGGAAGTCTTAAAGGAAAAATAAGATGTATTAACTTTATAGAAGGAATGAGGTCACAGTCATGGACGGATTTTTTTTTTTTAACGAGAGAGAGAGAGAGAGAGAGAGAGAGAGAGAGAGAGAGAGAATTTTTTTAATATTTATTTTTTAGTTTTCAGCGGACACAACATCTTTGTTTGTATGTGGTGCTGAGGATCAAACCTGGGCCGCACGCATGCCAGGCCAGCGCGCTACCACTTGAGCCACATCCCCAGCCCATGGAGGGATTCTCTTTAATGGAGGATGTGGCACTGGGCTTTTAAGCATCAGGATTCTGAAAATGAGGAGTAAACAGAGTTCTAGCATTTGTTGGGAGTGATTATTACAAGCTAGATTAGTGTTGGATATTCATCCTAAATTACTTAGACACTGATGAAAATTGCACTCCAAAGTATACAAAGGCAGAGAATCTATGTTTTGGGTTACGCTAAGTTTTATTGTAGAATGACTTTCTGACTACATTTTTACAGTGTTGTGCCAATATTACCTCCAGGCAGAAAGGGAATCAGGGAAGGTTAAATGAGGAGCCATATTTCTAACCCACATGCATATTCAGTGCTTTCTGTAATTCTTTAAAAACAGTCATAGAAAAACTTAGAGAGGACTTCTCTCCCTGCAATTCTGAGAGAGATGTATTTGCCATACTATATGCAAATCTATTTTGCCAAGATATTAGGATATCTAAGTATCTGCATGTTGTTCAAGGTATCTAACAGACAATGAATGATAGAAAAACAAGTATAATACTGATGCAGATATAGAACAAGTTGGCCATCTCAGTACACAAGAGTTGCCTGACACAGCAAAACAAGAAGAAAAATAGCAACACCCAAATGATGTGAAAGACAGAAAAAAGGCATCATCAACAGCCATTATAGTTATATTATTGTCATACAATGGTTATGATGAAGAAACTTAAGTTTGATACAAGAAACATTTTAAATTCTTTATACTACCTGGATAATTCTCAAATCAGTTTTTAGAGTAGTATGTAGTGCATAGTAGTTATTGAATAAATATTTGCCGGATGAATGGATCTATTTAAAAAAGAGACATCATAAATGGTATTTTATGAAGTTTAAGGAAAAAGAGGTCTGTCACTAAAGAAAAAAATAAAGGAAGAGTTCAAGACTTAGTTTTAGTTTAGAACCCAAGAATTTTAAAAGGTAAAATGAAGGATTCATAGGAAAGACACGAAATGAAATACAAACAAGGGGGGAAATGAACAGAGTAGGTTCAGAATAAAAGAGAGATGGGCTGAAAAACCAAAGGCGGGCTGTTTTTAAGAAAAGGATGTAACAGAAGAGCATGGACTAGGAGCTGATGCCAATGAGCTTTGCTGATTTACAAGGCAAAGATGAGGAAATTGCCATCAGATGGCAGCCATTTTCTCCATAAAATTAGAGAAAGCAAAGAGGTAAACAGAAGGGATGAAGAACATACTCAAAAGTTTAGCAGCCTCAGAAAAGAAACATCCTAATAAGAGAGTGAGTTGGAATAGTATTACGGGTCTGTGTGGACAATCCATTTGACATTGATTTCGAGTTTAAATGAAACCAGTTTAAAATCACTTTGTAAAGTTTTCCTTAGCATTTCTCAGGCTCTTGGTGTAGGTATGAAGAATTTTTCCAAAAGTATAAGAATGGGACTTTTGCAGCATATAAGAGAGAGAGAGAAAGACACACACACACACACACACACACACACACAGAGAGAGAGAGAGAGAGAGAGAGAGAGAGAGAGAGAAGAAATCAAATAATGAAGTAACAAACAACATCACCTAGTGGGTTTTTGAGGTGCCAAACTATGATAATACAAATTAAAAATGAAAGGAACTGACAAAAGAAGGTGGTTTAATGGATAGGAGAAAATAGAATGGTCAATACATTATAGGCCAGTGAGGTGCAGATACTGAATAAATTAAAAAAAAAAACAACTGAACAATCAAGAATGAAGAAGAAACTATCTTGGCCAAAGAAGTGAAATAGTGATTATGAAAGAGGAGAATTTGTGTCTTTTGATAAAATCCAAGTGGTGATTTAATATAGAGGTGGAGGTCAGTGGAGATGGAGGGGATGAGGAACAGAGAGGACATGGTATTAGATAAGCCATCCACAAAATGCTTTGTCAGAGTGATTATTCTGCAAATTATAGAACTTTACATAAGAATTTATTGGATTACAGAAACTTTAGTAAACAAAGCACAGAATCTGGGTAGAGAGGGAAAGAGTCTGGTATGCTGAAAGGAATCTCAAATTCCAGGATTATGGAAGGTGGTGGAGGAAAGAAAAAATGAAACTCAATAGATACTAGGTAATAAACACCTAAAAAAAAAGTTTCCTAGAGGATGGGTACCTCATAAGAGATTCCAGTAGAATCAAGGAAAGGCAAGCTCTAGATGAGGCTGAGAGTATGAGGCAGTTGCTTGGGTATAGAGCAATAAATATAGAAGGTCACATTTGAGGACTATAGGAATATAGAAAGAATAAGGAAGTTCACAGAATTATGAGAATATCCATGTGGTAATATAAGAAACTCAAAGTTTTCACACATTGGGGGTTGATTATTGCAAATAAAATTAAAGGGGTTGGCAAAATTTTGGACAACTCTCTTTGGGTGAAGTGGGCACTAGCCCTAGTAGTGATTCTAGTCATTATTTCTCCTTACAGTTGCAAAATCTTTTTTCCCTTTTATTCAAACTCAACCAGAGCAAGCTGAATAATCAGCAATATTTGCCATCCTTTTTTGATTAGATACACATAAAGGATTTGACATTTTTTGATGTTAGAAAAGATAGGTGAGTAATGTTAGATTATCTTTGGTTAATCACAAAATATGACATCTTATCCTCATTAAATAAATTATGCAGATCTGCTTAAGTAGAGCAGGATCAGTCACCATACTGCCAACATAACTGTAGAGTTTTTACTACTGTTACCACTGTAATTAAATTAATATTACCTATTTTCTTTGCCTTAAACTATGGCACATGTGTATACATTTATTTAAAAGGTAAAGACAAACATGAAAGTCTTAAAAGGACTTAGCGAATAAATTATTCATCATTCAGTAATTTAATTTCACTTAAAAAAAGAAGAAAAATTGCTGTATGTTTGAAAAAAACATGTGATATTCTTTGATGATATAAAATTTAGACAGGTAACAGTTAATTGATTTTCATTGACTCCAGCCATATCTTAGAAATAGGGGTGGGGGAGGAAGTATGTTTTCAGGGTCTTTCTGCTACACATGAGGATAGCTGCCAGTCAGATGTATTGAACAGTTCCAGGGGCGGCTTTGCCTCAGTGAGCAAAGCTATCATAAGAAACCAGCAGAGAGTAGCACACTTTCTGTGGGGCTGGGAAAACAAAGGGTAGAGCATTAAACACACACAACAAACGCTCAGAGAAGAGAAACTACAAAAAGAGCAATCAATCCCTGTGTAAAAGTGCTATTTTTTAAGGTGAACCTCCTCACCTATTTGAAGATCCAATTTGCCAAATTACAACATTTAAAAATTACCATGATCTCATATCACAACAAAGCATTGATGTGTGCGGGCACTGCTGTGTTTTTCTGATGCCTCTGCCTTTGTCTATTGTTCTTCAAGTGACTGCCTGATAATCCTCACTCTTTATCTCCTTTAAGATCTCTTAAGGTCTAAAGAAATGAAATCCTTGGAGGTGTCATTGAGAAACATAAGATATGCAAGAGTGAATTTCTAACGTGCAAGAGCTTAGCACAGGCACGGATTCCACTTGGGTGAAAAACCCTCCTTTTGTGGTCCACCTGGAGGAGCTGGATAGTTGGCCTGCATCTGACAGTGTGATCTCAGCAAGACAGGGTCTGGCCACTGGAAGGGGCACTTCCTAATTAATGCTGCAGTGCCAGGCATCCTCTCAGATGCAGCCTCACAAAAGGATGTGGTTTTGGCAGTATTTTTTCTCTAAACAAAAACAGGAGGAAAGTGGTGCCTCTGTCTGTCTGTCAACTCTCTGGGTAACACACTGAAAGGCAGCAAGACTTGAACCTCTGTCTTAGGCGCCCATCTGACATTCAAAAAAATCAAACGCTTCCGTAGCCTGTGGCCATATTACTTTCCACTGTGTCCCCAGCAGAATTCAAACACTAATCCTTCTTAGTTAGTTTCTGTACTTTCCAATAATCTTTAAATAAGTCTCTGTTACAGTTTCTGTAATTATAATAGAGATTTCTCAGCTGTTCCCAAAAATGTTGAGAAGAACACAGAGGTGATGGAATGCCTTCCTGAACTTTGGCATGCCTAGAAGAAGGAAGCTGGTTTTTGGAGGACTGTCATTTTCTGAGTCATTTTAAGACAGAAGGGGCTGAGGCCTCTGGTTAAACAAAGAAGCAACTCTGGATGAGTTGGAGAAATTATAGTCAATTATATAGAATGCACTGAAAGATATCAGTGTGTCTGAGCCATGCTTTTCTGCCCAGCATTTCTCCCCCGCAGAATTCAACCTCTTCTTCCCCAACCTACAAACTTAATTTGGTTTGATTTGGTTTTCCAAAGATCAAGAGTCAATATTGATATTAGGCACTGGGAACATAGTCCTAATTTAAAGTCCTGCTTCAAGGCTCCTGTTAACATGATTCTGATCTGTCTCCTTGTGTTTCAGCTGTGACAACAAAGTTGTGGTCACATAATGCCTGCATGGTTTCTTGCACACCATAATTCCTCTGCCATAAATGCTAATTATTCCATCATATTATGAGCGATGATATGTAAAATAACACACACAATTGCCGGAAATCGACAAGGTCAATGAGAAAACTGTCACACACCAAAGGAAGACTCGTAAACATGTAGAATTTGTTTTGATAAACTAAGTTCAGGAATTTTATGGAATTTGGATTATTAAAGCTGGGGAAGATAAAGCAGAAGTATTTTTTCAATTAATTAATTTATTTATTTGTTCTAATTTGTTATACATAACAGCAGAATGCATTTCAATTCATAGTACACAAATGGAGCACAAATTTTCATGTCTCTGGTTGTACACAAAATAGAGTCACACCATTCATGTCTTCATACATGTACTTAGGGTAATGATGTCCATCTCATTCCAGCATCTTTTCTACTTCACTGTTCTCTCCCTTTCTTTCCCTCCCCATTGCCCTGTCCAAAGTTCCTCTATTCCTCCCATGCTTCCCCCCTCCCAACCTCCATTATGGATCAGCATCCACTTATCAGAAAAAAATATTTGGCCTTTGGTTTTGGGGGATTGGCTTACTTCACTTAGCATTAATAATAGCCTCAAAAAAAAAAAAAACTTGGAAATCAACTTAACAAAACAGGTAAAAGACCTCTATGATGAATACTGCAGAATGCTAAAGAAAGAAATTAAATAAGACCTTAGAAGATTGAAAGATCTCCCTTCTTCTTGAATAGGCAGAATTAATATTGTCAAAATGACAATAATACCAAAAGCACAATACAGACTTAATGGAATTCCAATCAAAATCCTAACGACATTCCTCATAGAAAAAGCAATCATGAAATTCATCTGGAAAAATAAGAGACCCAGAATAGCCAAAGCAATCCTAAGCAAGAAGAGTGAAGCAGATGGCATCCCTTGAACCAGACCTTAAACTATACTACAGAGCAACAGTAACAAAAACAGCATGGTATTAACACCAAAACAGATTTGTAGACCAATGGTACAAAAAAGAAGACCCAGAAACAAATCCACATAAAAGCTAGACAAAGGCACCAAAAACATATATTGGTGAAAAGAGAGCCTCTTCAACAAATGGTGATGGGATAACTATAAATCTATATATAGAAAAATGAAATTAATCCCCTCTCACCATGCACAAAACTCAACTCAAAATGGATCAAGGATCTAGGAATTAGACCAGAGACCCTGAGCCTAATATAAGAAAAAGTAGGCCCGAATCTTCATCATGTCAGATTAAGTCCTCAGTTCCTAAACAAGATTCCTAAAGCACAAGAAATAAAATCAAGAATCAATAAATGGGATGGATTCAAACTGGAAAACTTCTTCTCAGCAAAGGAAACAGTCAGTGAGGTAAAGAATGAAAGCAATATGCACATCAGATAAAGCAGAAGTATTAATATGCCATATGCACCTCAGATAAAGCAGAAGTATTAACTATGTCTTAAGTACAGAAAATTATTTTTAAAAGATAATAACCAAACTACCTTTTCATTTTTACCACTGACAAATAAATACAAGAGACAATCAGGTTAGATTTAATAATTATTTAGAATAATGGAAAAGACACCAACCAAGCACAGATATTCACTCATGCACACACATAGGTATCCCTACACACCCCAGCTGTTAGGCAAGCCATTTAATATCTATTTTCCTCTCATTTGTATCCATAGCCATAGAAAAAGAATTCATATACATAGTCTTTGATTCTGAATTTACTGGAATCTCTTAATGATAATTGTACCCTCATCCAAAATTGGATATTTTTACCCAACCCAGAGTTGTCATGTTGTGTATTATTTGCTGACACACAGTCAAAATGCCAAAATAAAATATCTATCTGATGATGTTACATAGTATATTAAATTGAATTTGTATAACAGGCAAATCCACAAATAGGTGAGAAAGTCAGCTTTTCATTGAAGTAAAGCTCAATAGTTGGTGTGGAATGGGGTGTAAGTGGAGAGGAAAGAGGACAGTTCTGTTCCATTTAGGGATATAACCTCATGGATTCCCTGCTGTCTTCAACATGTGTCTTCCACAGTTGTCTTGGGCATCAATGATCAGTCAACATTTGCAGGAAGGAGGATAAATGGAACATCATATGCTGATGTTGTCATTAGACAGTTGGTGAGGTTATAATTGTCAATTAAGTTCAGACAGATAAATAGAAATCTTACCATTTTTATCTTTAAGTATAGACCAGGTTTAAGTGTAGAGGAGTGCTGGAATTCATTTTAGAAGCACCTGAGTATTTCTCTATTTAAAAAGAAATAGGGAGGAAGCTTTTAATTATACAATATGTAACCACCTCTTATCCTGTAAACATGTTGTTTTATCACTTTACAAATAAAAGCTCACAAAAAAAATAAATAAATAAAAATAAAAGCTCACAGTTTGGAACTTCAGAATATCTCTTCTTTCTTTCAACAGATGGTGCAATGTATGTACCCTGCCACCAGGTGGTGGTCCCTCTATGTGTCCTTGGAGATTCAAAGGAAAACTAGAAATGATTTTCTACTTAATTCACTGGAATATAACTTTCTATGCTGCTAATGTTTATTGGTTTCAATAATCAGATACATCTTGTGTTCAAGGATCTCTATCATCAGTCCCTAGTTTGTACAGAGAATCAAATCTTTAAGACTAGTGCATGCACTCTTTCTCACATTTTTTTTACACTTTTGTTTCACATTCACTTTTTTTAAACTAGTGCTGAGATATACAACTTGGTATACAGTGGGGCTAAATAAAGGTATATTACAAATCTTTGCTCTTTCATTCCTTTTATCTAAATATTTTATCACCTTCTCTTTCTACCTAAGAATTCTTCACTGAAGAAGCAACAGGGATTTCACCTCTTCAATTATTATTCCTAAGAGAAGTATTATCATTTCCTGTGATCCTATTCAAAGAATGCTGTATTTTTAGCACAAATGTAGCTCATTTGCACTGCCTCAAATTGTAAATTTTAAACATTTTTTCCTTATTCTCCATCTCCTACAGACCTTGGCACAGCTGTTGGAAATTCACTGTGTAAATTTCAATATCACATTTTAGAGAAATCTTTAAAAAAGAAAATCCCTACAACATGACTATTATATTTTTCTTGATCTTTGACTTTTTGTCATTTTATCTTGAATTCTAATTTTAAGTCAAATTCCCCCCATTGTAGGTTACAAGTTATTGAGATTTCAAGTCTTCAAGATTTGTGTGGTCAGGTGTCAACATTCTTTAGGTATCAACACTGTCGCAGGGCCAGTCTTCAAGCTCTTTCCAGGGTAGCCTAGGGATGAATTCTCTTTTGTCCCAATTACAACCTGAATCTATTAAAGAGACTCTTCTTTTCCAATTCAAGCTCCCTGTTTGCCCATGAGTATCTCTTCTGACTGCCTAAGATTACTTTTAACATCTAAAACCAGAGCCTTTAAGAAAAACATTGCCTTTTTTTTCCCCTTATTTAAAGGAAACATTACAAGTACTTGCTATGTTTTTTACTTTCATTGGAATTAGGAGCTAGGTGACCTTGAACTGTATGTCCAATAGATCTTCTTTCAGAAACACTCTAGTAATAAATTGAGTTCCCAGCCTGTCCTAATACAGAGTTCCCAGAGCAGTTTCCTGAAAGAGTTTATGTTCTTCCTAAAGAAAAGAACATTTTTAAAATAAAACTATTTCAAAATGAGGTTTGGGATGGAAATTTAAAGCAGTTTCATGACAGTAACATTTATCTCTTTTGGCAGTTCTGATATTTATGTATTGGGTTTTCTCAAAGCTAGGTCACCTTTCTCTGCAATCATTTGGCCTGTTTTAAAAAGTGATTTCCTAAAGACCAAAGTCTACCCTATTATATTTAGAGTCCAGCTTCACACTGTGAGAACTTAAAATTCCCCAGACTCCTCTGGCAGAGCTGCTTTAGGTCAAAGTACAGACAGATATCACTGCCCTGGATCTAATCCTCAAAAATATCTCAGTCCTCAGAAGGGTTAACACTGCTGCTTATGACAGACTTCATAGCCACCCTCTGCTCCTGCTGTGATTGCAGAGCAGTGTGCCTAAATCCCCAACTTGGTTTTCATCAGCTCTGCAAATACTCAACTGGGTAAATATTAATTCAGCATCTAATATGTGCCACGTTACAATACAAGGTTCCAGTGATAGGAAGTTAAAAAACAAATGATCACTGCCCTTTAAATGTTTACTGTGTGTTGGTAGTTTCTTTATCAGATACTTTGCCTTCATTTCTGTTTTCACAAGTCTCTGACCTCTAGCCTAATATCATTTAAATCATTGACTTTCCAGATATCCTGCATCCTAGAATGTTCCAATCTTCATTGTCACTATAATTTATAAGCAAGATTTTTCTTATAGTCTTAATCCACTGAGATGTGGATTAAGACTATAAGAAAACATCAAAAGTCTTAATAAATATTAGGTAATCTGAGCCCACTCTGGGGCTTAAAGATTTTCCACAATAAAAGGGTCATGAAGAATCCTGTAAGACATTGTTTGAAATACATTTTTAGCTACATAACAATCACCTCAGTATCTTGTTAAAATGAAGATTCTGGTTTAGAAAACTGGTGTGGAATCTGAGACTCTATCTTTCTAACAATCATCTGTTTCTGTCAGTGCTGTTGGTCCACAAACTACACTTTAATCAGGGAGGCTCCAAGCCTTATCCCACTATTAATTGAAAACGAAGCCATGAGAGATGAGAGGATCCAGTCCATACAATCCCACACTCAGAAAATATTAAGTGAATCAGTCACACAGTATAAAATTCAGGTCATGTTTTTTAAAAAATTATTATTCAAATCAACAGTAGCTTTTGTTGAATGCCACTAGTAAGCATGGTTCTCTCAAACTAATCAGGACATACAATTAAAGAAAGCTAAAACAGTATAATAGAATTACTATATGATCTGATAATTCAACTTCTAGATATATAACCAAAAGAATTAAAAGCAGGAACTTGAAGAAATATTTGCACATTCACAATAGCCATACAAAAAGGGAAAGCAACCCAAGTGTCCGCAGACATGACAAAAAGGGAAAACAACCCAAGTGTCCACAGACATGAATGGATAAAGAAAATGTGATATATACATACAATAGGCAATACCCTTAAGAAGGAAGAAAATTATGCCTGTGTTAAAATGTGGATAAAACATAAAATTATGCTAACTGAAATAAACCAGTCACAAAATAATGCATGCTGTATGATTCCACTTAATGTACATAGAATACTCGAACTCTTAGAAAGTAGAATGGTAGTTATCAGGATTGTGGGGCAGGGTGAGAGGAGGGAATGGAAAGCTGTTGTTTAATAGGTACAAAGTTTCCATTTTGCAAGACAAAAGGTGTTCTGTGAATGAATGGTGCTGATAGTAGCACAATTCGAGAAAGTACTTAACCCATTTGTCCTGTCTTCCCTGGTGTAGAACACCTATAAAAACTTAAATATAGTATATTGTATATAATGTAATTATGTTAATGATATAATTATATAATAATTATTAGAAAATAATGATATTAATTTTTTAAAAGCTCTAAATTGTTATTTCAAATGTATTTTAAAGCACTGTCTATTTCACTGGAATATTCACAGAATTGAAAACTTAGGACTCAATGGGTTAATGTCACTGAACTGCACATTTAAAAATAGTTAAGGTGGTAAATTTTATGTCATTAGTATTTTGCTACAATTAATTATTTTAATTAAAGAAAGTTTTAAAATATTTATAGAAGAACTATCCAGTGAAATAACATTAGGGTATCTTTGGAACCAGATTTGTTTCATGAGGATTCAAGTTTAAACCAACACTGTAGGAAATTATAGATGTTTATGTTTATTTAATTCAGGCAGAAAAAAATTGACCCATTATCCAGAATTATGGGCTAGATTACTAACCTCTTTGTAGTACATTAGGATCCTATTGTCAAAGAGACCACAAGCAACACTTAACTCACCTGGCAATATTATAAGAATTACCTTATAGATCTGAAATTCTGTTGTTTTATGTCCTGGCAAAATTCTCTGGTCTTGGGGTTTCTGGAATTGGAAAAAACAACTTTTTCAGAAAGATAAAGTTGTTCACCTGCGGGTGTCTTTTAACTCTGAGAAATTGTTTTTAATTGAGTGGATTTATTAAGTAAATCAAAGCTATGTTAATAATTTTGTGCAAAGCTTAATGTGCAGATTTGGTGTTTAAATTGTAAAGCTAAATAAATATCTTTAAGATTTAGTCTTGTGATTAATATGTAAATGCAGATATTTAATTAGATATGCAAAAATATATAATTAAAAGATTGATTTCACCTTTCCAATTTCACTTGAAAAAGATTATAAACATTCTTGAAATGATTAAAAGAATGCAGTTTACTATATTTTATAATTTCAATTGTTAAATATATTTTTAACAGTTCAGTACTTTGGGAGGGTTTTATTCCCCATAAAATAAATAAGTCAATGCTGAATATATTGAATTCATAAATGCAGTTTTAAATATTTTAGAAAATTAATAAAATTTGAATATGGACTGATTACTAAGGGCATTTTTTTCTGGGTTGTAAATTCTAAGTTGATTGACCATTGATCAAAAGTCTCCTTTAAAATGATGGATAAAATTAACAACATATGCAAATCAAGAAGCATAAGAAAGGCAAACAATTGAGTTTAATATTGTAATAAATTTAATGTTAACTCAGAAGACTAAGGAAATATTGAAATTATTTTTATGGATGAGAACTGCTTTTAAAACCACCAAAAATCTCACTCCCATTGGCACACCTAAATTGTCAGACATCATTTAGTCTTTTGATAGGATCAGGAAAGTAGCATCCAAAAACTTATCTGATGATGATATCACCTTTAAATATTTTATTGTTCCCCCTGTGACAGTAGTGCAGCCAGGACACAAGGAAATCTTTAAGGAAAGACAGGGACCCCAATAGTCCTGCCTGGTAGTACCCTAGGTCTAGAGGTATTCTGGAAATTTGTCAATGCTCAATTGGGTGACAGCAACCAGGTATGAAGCACAAAGTGGTTGAAAGTTAGAAATCAATTATTTGAATCATATTTGAGACACAGGTAATAAATCTGTGGTAGAACTTGCAGTGTGATAGGAGTGAGGCAGATGGATCAGAATCCTGAAAGCAGACAGAACTTCCCCAGAAGCAAATAAAACATTACATTTGTTCAGTGCTGTATCAACAAGCCTTCAAAAGAAAGACCATGTCTTTTTATCTCTTGTTTTTCCAATGTTTCCCATGGTTCCAAGCATGAAGCAGTTGTTTGAATACCTGCTGAATAAACTAAAGACAGATAATAAGGCTTAAAAAGACATTGTGGGTTGAGAGTGTAGCTATGAGCTACAGCACTTTCCTAGCATGTGCAAGGCCCTGAATTCTTTCCCCAGCACCACAAATAAAAAGTAATTTATAGGTAAAATAATAATAATAATAATAATAATAATGGCTAGAAGAAAGTAAACAGAATTTAATAACCAAATAAATCAAAATTCTGTCCATTCATTTGCCTGTGATCATCATCACCATAGATTCAACTGGTAGTTAAAAATAACAGGGTGATTAGGAAAGTTTGTGGGCAAAAGCTGCTTCTGGTATGTAGATAATATTTCCAAACTATAAATAAATCATCACTGAGTATCTCTACTGACCTTCAGCAGAATGGATTTCTGGAATAAGTAAGGATCACTATTCCCTTAGAACAGTGTATCTAGAGTGTGCTCTGTACACCTTAAGTCCATACTACAAATGGGATCATAATAATTGTCACTTGAGGAAGACATCCACACAGGATTGCTTCCTGCTTCTTAAGTAATTTCCAAGCCTAATGTGTTTATTCTACTTTGGTCAACTAACTTTTCAAATCCTACTAGAACAGGATGTATCCAATTGTGGATTTTAAAAATATTTTTAGCAGTCATGAATGGATGTTGCCATATGTCAAAAAAAAAAAAAGAGGGATTTTTTTTAAATAAGTTTAAGAAATTTTGTGTTAAACAAAATAATAAAGATTTTTTTTCTTTGCAGGACTTCTCAGAGTCGATAGTATTTTTATATTCAGTGTGAGTTTTAAAGGAACATATGCAATTTTGTTGTTGTTGTTGTTGTTGTTGTTATCTTTTGGACTCTTTTTCACAGAGCACCTTGAAAAAATAATACTTCGTGGAACAGGCTTGGATACTTCAAACCAAACCTTGCTCAGTTCTGAAAAATAATTTTTCATGGACTCTAATTGAATTGATGTCTCTTTGTTTTGGTCATTTTTTATTCTGTTTTTATTTATGTAGTTTCACTATTTAAGAATTCCTTCTTCCCACATAGCCACAAGAGGTAAATATGCAACTTCACAGAGAATTTTTACTGTAACACTAATTTTTTAAGAACTTTACAATTATAGACAAAACATTCATACCATTTTCACATTTTTCAAAGACCTTTTCTTAATTTGTCTCTTCAGAGTCCCTGTGAAATAGTCATGGCACATGTGTCCATGAACAGTGGAAGAACCAGAGGTGTGGTTTCTTATTGTAAGTGACATCACAGCTGCAGTTTCTTTAATGTGACTCTAGGCTGTGTGGTCTGTCTTTGAGTTGGGTTTATTTGTTTTCTGCTATGTAAATATTTATTCTCTTATTAAATATTCTATGAAAAAAATATGAACAACTGAAATGAGCATTTAAAAATTAAATTTGTATTTTAAAATATCAGTTGTCAGAATTAACAGGACTGTGATCAACCTATCAGCTTTGGATTAGAATTTTCTTCATAAAAGTTGATATCTTATCCAGAATACACAAAGCAGGATTTTACCACATCTATATATTTTCTAAATCAGTTCTCTAAGCTTTCATCAATTACATGATCAATCATACCAATTTCTTATGGATCCATCTCTTTAGCATTGAACTATCCATCTGATTAAGTAAAAAGTGAATACAATATGCTTTAAATATTTTTTCAATAATTTCCCCTTCTAAGGTTGGGTGAAATGTCAAAAAGGTTAATCTTCCTCATATAGGTTGTCAGGGTCAGATCAATGATCATTCTAAATTCTCAATACCCCAGATAACCACATCTAAGCCACCCATCAACATCCCTTTATTTAGTGGATATTAAAAGAAATTTTTTGTTTCTAATGACACCAATCAAGTTGACAGTTTACCCTTTGAGTACATAAAGGAAGCTGAGAAAGAATGAGTGCTGATAGAGATTTCTTAACACCAAAAATTATTGTCTGCAGTTATAAATATGAAACTTCCAATATCTACAGAGTACAAATCTTGTTTTATTTGTCTTTTATTTTTCAAGTGCTTAGTTCAGTGTATGGACAAAAATATTGGCTCAAGAAAGGTTTATTATTCTTTTTTTTATTTTTTTAAGAAAGGTTTATTATTCTTATTGACTCCTCTGCCTGACAAAAGTAAGTTTCCATTAATGTATGGCCCAATTCCAGGAAGCTAAAATTGCAAAATCTGGTTCCATGATCCAGAAAATTCTTTCCCCCAAAATATTCATAGCATCAGATGAGCTGACAACATATGGCTCAGAGATGAGAGCGCCCATCAGGGTTTTGGTATTTTGGTTTTATAAAAACCTTGAGAAATTTTGTTTTGAAGCTGATATTTTCAAAAAAGTTCTTTGAATTTTTCAGAACATTTCAATGACTGCTTTTCAAGGGAAATTTTAGTAATTTTTTTCTAACTGAATGGAAAGCTGTGCTATGCAAACAACAAAGATTTTTTTCTTTTGAAAGTTATTCATGTCCTGCTTCTAGGATTGCCAGGGGAATTGAATTAAAAAAAATTTTAACCAAGCAGACGATCAGAGTTATACTGTGCTAGAGACAACCTAAACTCTGAAGTTCAGAAGATTTATGTTTCCTTCTAAGCTTAGAGCCCATGTATTTCAGAAGGCTTCTTAAGTTAGCCAAATAAGCTTGCATGACCTACAGCCAAGTTTATTTTTTTTTAAAAGAACTCCTTATTTGTTTTTACCAATTTTTCTCTTCTTCATTTATTCTCTTGTGGGTAACAAAGAAGAGGGTTTGAATTTGCCTGCGTCCCTCAAAAATAGGGTAAACCCACACTGTGCAAGAAGCATTTCTTCAGAAATCATTTTTTCACTGCATTTTCTCTTGTACATTAAGAAAAATTGTCCATAATTGTATGTTTTATTATCTGTACTGTCAATGCAAGAAAACTGAGATGCAATGTCAAATAGCTTAATGGAACCACTGCAGTTCAAATCAATGACTATTAAACTCCAAGGCCTAATCGAGTTCCACTTTTCAGTGGTTTTCAAACTTAAATATGCATTAAAGCAGCTAAATAATTACAGCAGATGCAAACTCCATGCACTATATATCTGGGAATTATAACTCAATAGATTTTTTTTTTTTTTTGGCCTTAGAAACATGAGTTAACAAGCATCCTAGGTGATTCTGAAGCAAGTCATTTATGTTCCCATGAATTGGATCACATTCCAATTAATATTTGACTCCACTTGTTTTTTCTTGTCTGACTCACATCAACAGTATCATCTCACTACAAATAACTACATGGTAGTAACAACAGAAACTCATTTTCTTATTTGAATCCTGTTTTAGTTTTTAGCCTATTAAATAGAAATAATTATTTTCCTTAATTCAAAGGATTGATATAGAGGTCAAATGGCAAAAATAGGTGCTACAATGCTCATAGCAGGAGAAGGCACTTTAAAAAAAAAAAAGAGTATTTAAGTATATATTTTCATAGCAGATATAAAACACAAATCATATTTATATGCTTTGATACAGGGTTATATAAGATAAAAAGATGTTTAATTTATATCCACAACTACTTCAACCTCCTAAGTTCTTATCCACAACCACCATGCAGTGTAGAACATCTTACATTAATGTGCATATATATGCATATGCTCCAACCCACACACATGGTTCAGCTGCTATGTTAGTGGTAGATTTTCCAATATCTGCATTTCAGACAGCATAGACACATACAAGATGACATCATTTTTTCAAAACAATGCAAATGGGTCAAGACTAAATACCTATGACTATTGCTGACACTACTACTAGCCATGTGTGAATTGCAGACACTCATGTGGTTTCTTTCTTAGGTATATGAACTTCAACTACCCTCACCAACAGAGGAAGGATTCTGAACCAATTGGCATGACAAAAGAGACTGACACACAGGCACACCACATGGAATTTTTCTAAAAATGAAGAAAATTTAGCATTTCTTGTTATTTGGGGCTACAATGCCATAAGTATTCCACCTT
The DNA here is from genome assembly GCF_001458135.2 of Marmota marmota marmota. Lineage (NCBI taxonomy): Eukaryota > Metazoa > Chordata > Mammalia > Rodentia > Sciuridae > Marmota > Marmota marmota. The sequence goes on from NW_025999982.1 coordinate 17,572,569, forward strand.
TCGTGTTTCAACTTTGGAAAGAGGAGACTGGCTGGAAAACAAGAGGTAATTTGCATGTGAAGAATAAACAAACAGAAGTCTGCAGTGTGCCATCTCAAAAAACTAAAGTTGAGATCTTTGTGTTAAAAAGGAAGAGCAACAGAATTTTTAGGAGAGAAGATAGCAGGCTAGCAATGTAGCATCTTTCCCCTTCTGCTCTCCTAACACATATTTTATTTTTAAATATTTATTTTTTATTCATAATTGGGCACAATGCCTTTATTTTATTTATTCATTTTCTTGTGCTGAGGATTGAACCCAGGGCCTCACACATTCGAGGCGAGCACTCTATCGCTGAGCCACAACCCCAGCCCTAACATATATTTTAAATAAACTGACTTAACCTCCATATATCATCAAGAGCCTTCTCCTGGGCATTACTGATTCAAAGCTTTTCCTCACTTTAGTATATTAATAAACAGTATCAGTTCTTTTTTTTTGTTTTTTAGTATCAGTTCTTTATAAATAATAATCTCACCATCTCCCATCACCTCAATCCAGTCATTAAATTAGAGTGCATTTTATATCCTTAAGAATGTATTCCTCTTCATAAAAATAACAAGGTGACTAGTCAAGTAGAGAAAGGTTTGGAAGGAATGAGAAGGTGAGGCGTTATGAAATGAAATCAACCAAAATATGTGCATGTATGAATATGTCATAATGCAGCCCACTTTTATAATGCGCCAATTTAAAAAAAGAATATATTCCTACGTCTGGTGTTAACTGTCTTCTGTAAAAATTTTCTGTCAGATTTCCAATTATTCCTTGATTTACACCATATCCACATCCTACCACACCACCATTTCCCCAAGTATACACATTTCAAAAGTATATTCATTCCTGCACTTATGTTTTCACAAACATTCAAGTCAGTAAAAAATATATAGATTTTGTATACTTAAGTGACTACAAGACTGTGTAGAAAAAGATTCCAAAATGTTAAGATTCAAGGAGCTGATCTCTAACAGGGGTGGCAAGACATTTATTCACATACACGGATATACACACATGCATACCCCCAAACAAGCACAGACACGAATGCATACATACACACATATGCATAAGAGCATACTGTATATTTTAAAAAGATGGCTTATGTAGTCACCACAATTGATTCCTTGTTGTGCCTGGACACATGCTTATATTCATCTCCCAGACTTTTTTCAGAAAAGAGTAGTCATATGTCTGAGTTCTGGCCCAGGCTGTGTAGATATAAATTATATATATATATATATATATATATATATATATAATTTATATATAAATATATCTTTCAGGCCTGATTCATGTAAAGATTAAAATTAATTATACTCTTTCTTCTTCTGTTTTCTATGACTAGTTGCAAAAGATCTAAATCTAAGACTTGAGAACTCTGCATGTGAAATTCCAAGCTTTTTTTTCTTATTTTTTAATGTGTGTGTTTGTTTCTGTGCATTGAATCCATGAACCCTGGGACATTCTGCCTCTGATATATATTCAAAATTCTTTTTATTTTATTTTGAGACAGTCTCACTAAGTTGCTGAGGTTGGCCTTGAACTTGTGATTCTCCTGCCATAGCCTCCTGAGTTGCTGGGAATACAGGCATGTGCTACTGCATGTAGGTGAAATTTTGCTTTCTACCAAACAAGTGAAAAAATTAAAAACAGACAGTAAAATTAATTTTAATAACATAATCTATTTAACCTAATATATAAAAACTGTTATTTCCACAAGTAATCAATTATGAAAATTATTTATTCACTGTAATGTTTTTTATCCTAAATCTTCAAAATTGCTATATAATTCACACTTATTACATTTAGAACTAGCTACATTTCAAGTCCCCATTTGTTTGCTGCAGGCTGGTGACTACCATGATGGACACCACAGCTCTAAGGGACTGTGAAGCCCATCATGAAAGGTGCCTGGCTCTCTGATCACTTTGTACAAGGCCATCCTTAAACACCTTTTTCAACTGTTATATGAGCAATCCATAGTCTTCTGCTTTGTAAATCTATTGAGATTTTAAAGTTGTTTATAACAACAGTAGACTTATCCAATCCAGCACATTCCTATCATGTAAATACTTACACATGACACTGTGTGATGCTTCTATCATCAGTGGTGTTGATCCAGAACACATCAGGATATTTGAGAAGATAAGGTCTGGAGTAGCTCTAGGGCACTTCACAAGGCAAAACAACATTTGAAATAAGAAAAAAACAAAAAGGAACAAAGGAGACAGAAATAAGTAGAGGAAAAGGGAAGTCCATATGCATATATAGAATTTTAATGCACAACAAATTAATCTATAAAAGTTCACAAAGGAGAGGATTGGGGCTATAGCTCAGTGGAAGAGCGCTTGCCTCGCATGTGTGAGGAGGCACTAGGTTCGATCCTCAGCACCACATAAAAATAAATAAATAAATATATTGTGTCCATCTACAATTAAAAAAAAATTTAAAAGTTCACAAAGGTGAATTAATGAGTTTATATAAATTGAGATCATATTGAAATCAACTTAATAACATATTGAGTGGATTTCAACTTTAATCTTTCTTTAATATATCTCATAGTATCACTTTGTTGGTGAGTTTTTTTTCCTGTGCACAATAATAGTCCAGTGGAACTGTTCAAAATGAATTAAAGGTGAAGTGACTTGATGTAGCAAAGTGAGGTTAAGGCAATAACATTAATTTTACTAAAAGAAAAAGATATGAAATAAAAAATTTTAGGGCAAAGAAAGGGGAAAGGAAGATAAGAGAGCATTTAGAGTGTAACTATTATTTACCAAGTCCATTCACATTTTATTCTCTTTAAAAATCATATGGGGTAATATGATGATTGTGGAGGGTACCAGAGATTGAAATCAGGGGCACTTGATCACCAAGCCACATCCTAGACCTATTTTGTATTTTTATTGGAGACGAGGTCTCACTGAATTGCTTAGCACCTCACTTTTGCTGAGACTGGCTTTGAACTCGAGATCCTCCTGCTGGGATTACAGGCTTGCGCCACCGTGCCTAGCTAATACGATCATTTTTTACTAAAGCAAATGTAGGCCTTAATGAAGTGAACTAACATACCCAGGCTACCGCATATTATAGGGACTAGCCCTGGAATTTAGACTCAATTTTTGATTACTATTTTAATTCTCAGACAGTGAGCCATTGTGAACAAATAAGTTGACATTATAGTGTGTTCAAGTTTGGTCTTAGAAGAAGAGTGAAATAAGAAGTGATGAGAGAGAGAGAGAGAGAGAGAGAGAGAGAGAGAAGAAAGCTTGAAGAAAGAAGGAACAGTCAGCAATACAAAGAAAACAGGAGAGCAAAATGTTACTGGAACTGAAGGTACAATGAAAGTACAGAAACAGGATTTCAACTAGCAGGAACCAGGGGACCAAAGTGATTCTATCTGCATAGAGAGCACATATGTGCTTGTTATCATACCAAGGAAAATCAAGCAAGAGTCAGGACAGATGTTAGAGAGAGGAGGAAAAATCAAGCAAAACTTCTCATGTCTTGTTTAGTTTTTGTTGTTGTTGTTGTTGCTTTTTTTCTCCTATAAACAAACAAACAAAAAACAAACCAAAAAAAAAAAAAACTTCACCAGCATCTATTCTGAATATTTAATATTCTACTTCTCCATATTACAATAGAAAGAATAGACAGGGATATATTATAGTCATTATTTAATCCTGGAGCTACTGATAAATGGGTAAGTGAGTTGTCAAGTGTTCTAAGTGTATTTCCTCTCTAGGGATTATAAAAAATATGTCAGCTTTCCTTGGAAGCACAAGGTAGGATTTTACACACTGATACCTTTGAAGTCAGGCATAATCACATGACCATCTTTAGCCAAGAAATGTGTACAACAGACACTTGAGAAACCTAGACATCATTCACATTTCCTTCCCCTGCCACAGAACTTTGGTTCTTGAATGAGTTTTTTGAAAAGATACTCCTTATTCTCTACATGGAGTAAGGAGCAGGAGCAGCAAAATAACCTTCACTTTATGTTAAGCCACTGAGACCTGGATTTATTATTATAGGATGACCAATCTATCCTGATAGACATAACAGGCAGTCTGTGCTCAGTTTATTTCATCCATAAAATAAGACGATTGGATAAGCTCAATCTCTCTTAACTTTTGAAAGTGAAGTGATTGTGAAAATGAAATATTACTCAATATTTATAATGTATAAAAGTAGAGGCACATTGGTTAAGGCTGCATCTCCAGGTGTCCAATAAGCAAAGTTTCAAAGCCACTTAAATAAATACCCTCTAAACTTCCTTCAAATTCAGGCAAGGTGATTTTCAATGAATAGCATTATGTTAGGCACTGTTAGAAATTCAAAGACATATAAGACACACTATCTACTGCCAAAAGCTTAAAATCAAGTTGAAAAAACATAAAATAAGTTCACAAATATTTAGAAGTGCAAGGCAGAATAAGTTTCATTAAGCAGAATTTTTCCAAACATATTTTGACCATAAACAATTTTATAATTATATTGATTTCATAAGAGTACACACAAACTAATGCATACTTACATTTTAATGACAGCCAAAATGGTCTCATAGAGAGTTTTATTGCCAAAAGAGAAGATGAAAATTTAATATTTTTATAGGTTTATACCACAATAAATAACATATTAGGGAAATTTTATGTTTTATTAATCATACTATGTAGATTAAAATTATCAAATAGACTGGAATTGTCAAAGAGACAACATGTATCAAAGCACTAGTTAAATGGAAGTTGTTGCCTGTGTGTGCCTGTGATTCATGGGCAGAATGTCTATAAATAATGACAAGTTTTCACATGTCAGGTAATCACTCTGGAAGCTTTCAGTAAGTACTGGGTGTGGTAGCAAAATTCTTAAGGGAATATTCCTTTATAATTTTTTAAAAGTATTTAATAAATGCACTCTTTGTTTTCCTGTACCTTTAAAATATATTTCTTAGTAGAAAATGAATATTTGCTAGCACTGATTTGTTCCTTGTGTTTGGAAAATACATAATACATCTGAGGTATGTGAGTGTCCAGATGAGGGAAAGGTAAGAGATAAAACAGGTGAGTCAAGTCTGATTGTTGCTTCATGATAAGGTGGCTTTTGAATGTGGAATTAAAGGATTATTAAATGACAAATGCTTCCAGAACAAAAAGACAGCATTATCCAACATGCTTATACTGACATGGGTAATAATATTTGATCAGAGTTTAGAACACATGAAATGGAGTAATGAAATTTAAACATAGTAAAGATGCCTCTACTTGAGAGCATAGAAGTTTGTGAATGTCAAGCTAAAGACTTTGAACTCATTCTGTAAGCAGTAGAGAGACATTGCATGGTTTTGACCTGTCCACACTACTCACACTTGGTCATCGAAATCTTCACAAGATATTATTTCTTTGAATCCTTCCCAACCATAAAGCCAATCAGCAGCAGGCCAGACCCATCAGCAGTAAGGTTTGACTTTGATCTCTTCCTACCTTGAAAGTAGTACCTAGCTGTCTACCACAAATTTATGTTCCTGCTGCCAGATTCTGGAATTGTCACTGAGTGATTATTTTCAAGACAGACTCCACTTTCCAACCACTGTCATTTCAGAACAGGTCATAGGACAGATTTTCATCAATGGAAAGTTAGCAAAAGGAGTTGTGTCACTACACTGAAGTTGTTAAGAACAAGGGAAATCCCCTCCAACCTCCACTGGTGAAAAGCAAGGGGTGGTAGAATCTAAGGGAAAAGAAGAAAAAGAAAGAATAAGGATCCCTTGGGATCCCACAGAATCATTGGGAGGAACCCCGTTTCCACCACCATTCACAGGGAACACACACATTGTCCTGTTACATGAAAGAAGAATGCAGTTCTGTCAAACCACTGATATTTGAGAGGCTTATTTAACACAGAAATTAGTGTTTCCCTAATTAATATGGCAATTGGCCAAGGAAACAGAGACTATCATAGAAAAACATAAATATATTTTTATGGATTATCATCAGGGTGGTTATTGGCAAGAAGATTAACATCATATGCTCAATGAGGAAACCTATATTATAAGGTGGTGAAATATTTGGCAAATATCTCATTTGTGATAACATGGTAAGCAGATCAAGTCAGTACAAGAGTCAAAAGGAAAAATATTCCAAAAAGACATAAGTTAAAGTCTTTTATAGCCTTACTTAGAATCGTCAACTCATTGCTTTTGCTATACAGTTTTCCTTCATTGTCTACAGGGATAAGTGTCAAGATGTCCAGTGGATGCCTGAGACTGCAGTTAGCACCAAATCCTATATATACCATGATTTTTCCTGTACAAACATACCTATGATAAAGTTTCATTTATAAACAGGCACAGTATTGGATTAACAGCAGTAACTTCCCATAGATCTTAGTAGCTTCAGCATACAATTGTTTTTCTTTTACTATTGAGAACTTTTACCTTTTCACTTAACAGAAGCACTTTGAGGCTTTTGTTAGACGTATCCAGATAGCCAGTGTCATTACTTTTGCACATTGGAGTAACTATTAAGTAAATATGGGTTCCTTGAATATAAGCACTGTTATATAACCAGAAATATTCATCTGAAAACCCAAAGGTCTTCTAAGCAACTTATATATTGTATAGTGTATACGGCATTGACATGGCAGGAAAGGGATGATTCACATCCCATGCAAGATGGAGCAAGATGATATGAAACTTCATTCTACCCAATTGAGACTTAATTGTGGCCCAACGTGGGCCACAATTTAAAAACATATGGATTTTTTCTTCTAGAAGTTTTCTCTTGCAATTTTCCAGCACTGGCTAATATCAGATAAGTAAAACAACAGAAGAAGAAATCACAGATAAGAGGAAACTCTCATATTCTAATCTTAAATCACTAGGTCCAGCACATATTCAAGGGGAGAGAATTACACAAGGATCTTTGGGAGCTGTGCTATCAGTTGCCTTAGCACAGATTAGAGAAATAATATCAGCCTATAGAATGGGATAAAATCTTTGCTAGCTACTTTTCTGACCAAGGATTAATATCCAGACTATATAAACAACTCAAAAAACTTAACAGCATAAAACAAATAACCCCATCAATAAATGGAAATATTAACTAAAAATATACTTCTCAAAATAAGAAATGTAAAGACACCCCCCCTCAAAAAAAAAAAACACATTAAAATACGTTCAACATCTTTAGCAATCAGGAAAATGCAAATCAAAACCACACTAAGATTTCATCACTATCCAGTTAGAATAGCAATCATCAATAATACAAATAATAATAAATGTGAAGAGGATGTCAACATCGTTGACAGGATTTTAAATTACTACAACCACTATGGAAATCAGTATGGTAGTTCATCTCAAGATTAGGCATGGAACCACCATATGACCTAGCTCTTCACTCCTCAGTATTTATCCAAAGGAATTAAAGTCAGAAAACTACAGTAATACATGCATATCCATGTCTATAGCAGCACAATTCACAGTAGCCAAGTAATGGAACCAGCCTAGGCATCTATCAACAGATGAATGGATAAAGAAGATGTATACACCCACAATAGATTTTCAGTCATAAAGAAGACTGAAACTATATCATTTATAGGCAAATGGATAGAACTATAAAATATACTAAATGAAATAAGACAGACTCAGAAAGACAAGGGTTGTATGTTTTCTCTTGTATATGGAAGCTACAGAGAGAAAAATAATGAAAGAAAATGGACCTTATGAAAATAAAATTGAGATCAGTAGAATATAGAGGATAGAGATCAGAGAGAGAGAGGAAGGGATGGGAAGAAAATGTACTAGGGAATGAAATAGACCAAATTATGCTATGTGTATATTCATTGGGTATAAATATATCACAATGAATCCCTGATTGTGTACAATGATTATAATGCACCAATAAAATTTTCTTAAAAAATTATGAGCTCAAGCTTGTGAAACTGCATAAGTGGAGAAAAATGAAGAGCAATCCAAACCTTGAGGACTTTTTGTCTTGAGAGATAAATCTAAGAATGGCTTTGAGAAATCAGAAGTTGATCTCCAACGTGTCAGCTTGCGAACCAAATTCCTCAACAAGATTCCTGAAGTGCAAGAAGTAAAATGAGGAATCAATAAATTGGAAGGTATCAAACTGAAAAGCTTCTTCACAACAAAAGAAACATTCAAGAATGTGTACACAGAGTTTCCAGGATTGGGAGAAAACCTTCTCCACCAGTACCTCATGATATACAAAGAACTCAAAAAAACTTAACACCAGAAAAATATATAACCCAATCAATAAATGGGCAAAGGAATTGAATAAACACTTCACAGAAGAAGAAATATAAAATGGTCAAAAATATATGAAAAAATGTTCAACATCTATAGCAATTAGAGAAATGCAAATTAAAATTACACTGAGAATTCATCTTACTCCAGTCAGAATGTCAATTTTCAAGAATACAGACAACAATAAATGTTGGCGAGGATGTGGTAAGAAAGGTACTCTCATACATTGTTGGTGGGACTGCAAATTTGTGCAACCACTATGGAAAGCAGTATGGAGATTCCTCAGAAAACTTGGAACGGGACAGCCATTTGACCCAGTTATCCCTCCTTGGACTATATCCAAAGGACTTAAAAACAGCATACTACAGTGATGCAGCCACATCCATGTTTATAGCAGCTCAACTTACAATAGCCAACCTATGGAAATAACCTAGGTGTCCTTCAATGGATGAATGGATAAAGAAAATGTGGTATATATACACAATGGAATATTACTCATCTATAAAGAATGGAATTATGGCATTTACTGGTAAATGAACAGAACTGGAGAATATCATGCTTAGTGAAATAAGCCAATTCCAAAAAACTAAAAGCCAAATGTTCTCTCTGATTTGTGAATGCTAACCTCAAACAAGGATGATTGGGGAGGGGAATAATAGAAATAGACTGGACTAGACAAAGGGTAACCAAGGGAAGGGAGATGGAGAGGAATGGGAAAGACAGTAGAATTAATTGATCATAACTTTCTGAGCCTTGTATTTGTATACATGATCAGCGTCACTTCACATCATGTGCAATAACAAGAATGGGAACCTAATAAAATAAGTTATACTTTATGTTTGTATGTTCTTTTTTCTTTTTAAAAAATATTTTTTGGTTGTCCATGGACCTTTATTTTATAATTTATTTATATGCAGTGCTGAGAATTGAACTCAGTACCTCACCTTACCTAGGCAAGCGCTCTGCCACTGAGCCACAGCCCCAGCATCTATGTATGTATATTCTACCAAAATTCACTCTACTGTCATGTATAACTAAAAATAAAAAATAAAGAAGTCAGAAGTTGACTGAGATTCTGAAGAATTAAATAACCAAGTAAATCCATTAGAATTACTGAATGAAAAGAAAAAACACCTTGAAAATTAAACAATCCATGACCTTTGAAATGTGTGCCAGGCAAGAGCTGGGTATGAATGCTGTACATCCCGCAAGGAGGATAGGTTTCCCAATATCAGCCTTAGAAACAATTATGGAAGATAATGGGTAAGGAAGAAACTTTCAAATAGTAAAAGCCAGAAACCATAGAAAACAGAGAAGAGAATTTCTCCCCAAGAACAGAGGAAAATTTTTACCATCAAGACATGGAATCTTCACAATGTCTGCCTGGCAGGAGGATTTCATCACTGCCATGGATCACTGATGCTAAGTGTCTTCAATTATTTCCTTTTCCATGTAGGAATTTCTATCACAGGTTTCCCACCTTTGCTGCATCATTGCTTGCTTTGTAGTTCACGGGTCACTGTTTCACACACACCTGAACACTGCTAGCCTGAGGATTATACATCTTCTAGAGTTCCTGGAAGAGTGACTGTAAATGACACTAAATTTTCTCCCTTGGAGATGAAGGGGATTTATTATTATTCCATAGGTAGGAGACAGGATATTAATAGCAATATCTGGGGCATTCTCCATAATCATTCAAGAATTCAGCTGTAACAAGAACCTCTACTGAAAAATATAAGTTTTATTTAAACTATTTAGAAAATACTCTAGATTGGGGAAAAAAACAGAATGCCAATATATCAAGTTGCCATGTAAAATATAAAGACAAGCAAGCCCCATGCTCATGTTAGATGATCAGTTTGAAGGCTAAGCAAACAGTAAAAGTTTTGAAAAACTGAATTTAAAAGGTTGTGTGAAAGATCAAAGATATTTCACCAAAGTAGTATTATTTTAAAACCCATACTAAAAAGAGTATTTTCTTTAAGGAAAAAAAGCCTTAAAAGTCTTCTTAATGTTATTCAGTGCAATGTTGAACAGAAGAGATGAGAGGTGACATAAATGTATAGTTTCTGATCTTAAGAAAAACACTTTGTTTTTCACAGTTAAGCATGAGGTTAGCTGTACAGTTTACACAGCTAACCTTATTAAATTGGGAATACCGTTCTCTATGCCTACTATACCAATAGTTTTAAGATGTTAGATTTTATTAAATATTATTTTATATCTATTATGATATAAATGAATTTTCTTTTTCTTGATTAATAAATCGCAGTACATTGATTGATTTTGTTTTGTGCCAACTTTGCATTACTGGGAGTGTACTCCCTTGCTTAAGACATATTATCTTTTTTTATGTATTGTTCATTTCAATTTGCTAAATGTTTAGATTGTTTGCATCTAGCTCCGTGAAGAAAGTTAGTTTGTGTTCTGCTTTGCTTATAATGTCTTTGCCTAGTTTTGGTATCAGGGAAATCTGTATTCCATGGAATGAATTGGGATATGTGTTCTTTTCAATTTTATACAAGAGTATGTGTGTAATTGTTACTACAGGTTGCTACTGTTTATTGTAAAGCAATTTTTTCTTTATGGGATGGTATAATGGTTAATTTGAATTGTCAACTTGATTGGGTTAAGAGATGACTATGATCAAGAGGCTTATGGGTGCGTCAATAAGATTGTGTTTAGGAATGATGGGTATGTGGGATAGCCAACTGAAATGATAAACTTCCTTAATCATGGGCAGAACCATCCAATAGGATGATGGCTTGTATGCAATAAAAGAAGAACTAGGAAGCAGCAGCAGATGCAAGAGCAATTCTTCTTGAAAGGGTTCTTGATTGCTGCCCTGATTGTCTGAGGATATCATACTAGCTTCTTCACTCTTCCAAAACGGACTCTGGCAGCCATTCTCCAGACACCTTCTGTCTCAGACTAAGGTAGCACAGTTGAGCCCTCTAGTTCTGGGGTTTCAGCCTCTTGAACTGCACAGCTACTGGTTCTTCCGGCTCTCCAGCTTGTAGACGGCTATTGTGGACTATCCAGCTTCTGGTCATGTAAGCCAACCTAATAAATCTCTTTTTTATAATTATACTTCTTGTTGATTCTCTTCCTCTATGGAACCCTGACTAATACAGATGGTTTTTAGCTGCAAAATTCTCCCTTTAGTAGGCATATACATAGAGAGATTTGTTTTTATCTATTTCTGCTTGAGCAAGCTTTGCTAGTGTGTGTATACCAAAGTATTGGTCTATTTCATTAAAATGTATTTTTCAGGGCTGGGGTTGTGACTCAGTGGCAGAGTGCTTGCCTAGCATGTGTGAGGCACTGAGTTCAATTCTCAGCACCACATATAAATAGATAATAAAAAATAAAGGTCCATTAACAACTAATTTTTTTTAAATGTAAATTTCATTAAATTGGCATAGAGTTGATAGTATTTCCTTTATCTTCTTTGAATATCACTGTACAGCCTCAGTGATATTACTTTTTGGATTTCTAACATGGTTAACTTGTGTCTTTCTATTTTTTGCTGCTCAGTCTGACTAGGTTTTTTTTTTTCAATTTTATTTATTTCCCAAAAATAGCTCTTAATTTCAATATTGTCTCTATTGTAATTCTATATTGTGATTTCCTGTAAATCTAATAAGATTTTCATACTGGACTTAATTTTTTTTCTTCATTCTTTGGATTTTAATTTACTCCATCTCTTTCTAGTTTCTTGAGGTAGAAGCTAAGATCATCAATGTAAGATATCTGTTATTGCCTCGGCTTGCATGATACCTTCTAGTAAGATCAGAAGAGCATTATCATAAAAGTTTCTTCCAAATTCCTGACAACTGTAGTGGAATTTTCCTTTAAGAAATGCTACATCACCAAAACTCTTGATAACACAAAAGGCAGAATTGTTTGAAAAAAGAAAGACACTTGGGGCTGGAGTTGTGGCTCAGCAGTAGAGTGCTTGCCTAGCACGTGTGAGGCACTGAGTTCCATCCACAGCACCACATGAAAATAAATAAAATAAAGCTATCACATCCAACTACAACTAAAAGTTGGTTCTTTGAAAAAATAAACAAAAAAAAAATAAAAATAAACAAAAAAAAAAATAAACAAAATCGACAGACCCTTAGCGATGCTAGCGAAGAGAAGAAGAGAGAGAACTCAAATTACTAGCATACGGGATGAAAAAGGCAATATCACAACAGACACTTCAGAAATACAGAAGATAATCAAAAACTATTTTGAATCCTTATACTCCAATAAATTAGAAGATAGTGAAGGCAT
>NW_025999982.1:17585851-17592076 GCF_001458135.2 Marmota marmota marmota
GGAGGGGGGAGGATGGGAAAGGCAGCGGAGCACAACAGACACTAGGATGGCAATTTGTAAATCAATGGATGTGTAACTGATGTGATTCTGCAATCTGTGTATGGGGTGAAGGTGGGAGTTCATAACCCACTTGAATCAAAGTGTGGAATATGATATGTCAAGAAATTTGTAATGTTTTGAACAACCCACAATAAAAAATTAAAAAAAAAAAATACAGACACTTAAAATTCTCCATTTAAAAATTATCAAAGACAGGCATGATGGCACATGCCTGTAATCCCTGGGACTTGTGAGGCCGAGGCAGGAGGATCACAAGTTTGAGGCCAGGCTCAGCAATTTAGGAGGCCCTAAGAAACTTAGACCCTATCTCAAAATAAAAATAAAAGGACTAAGGATGTATTTGGTGCTAAAGCACTTCTGAGTTCAATCCCCAGTACCATCCATCCATTAATAAATAAATAAATAAATAAATAAATAAATAAATAAATAAATAAGATCCAGATGGATTTTGTTAAAAAAAAAGAACATTAAGAATATATTGAATATTTTATTTATTTATTTTTATAATTTTCTTTATATGCACGCCCAACTATGTTCAATTATGAAATTTGTGCCTAACTAGATCTCAAAAACTGTTTGTAATACATATGAAATAAAAATTAAAATAATGAGAAAGCATTGTGTTTTCTTCCTTATAATAATTGCCATCACTTTTTTTTCCTCTGGTGATAACTGAAAGAATGGGAATCTTACTACCAGGCATGTTAAGGCAGAGTATGCAGTTCAAGCGTACTCACTTGCCTAGAATTTATGAGGCCTTGGGTTCCATCTCCATTTATATATATATATGATTCAACAAAATCTGGTTATGTAAATGTTTTTGTAAAATATTAGCAGAATCAGTGGTAACTGCAAACACTACAGCCCCTGAATACTTTGTGAAAGAGGAAATGTTTTATCATAATAAAGAATCAAGATGAGCATTGGATAATGTGCAGGCAGCTATGAAGCATAGCAAGGGAAATGGCTTAAATAGGATCCCCAAACTTGGCCTCATTAAGATTAAGTTAATCTGTGATTTAAAAATAATTATTTCCCACATAAAAAGCTGCTCTATCAAATTTATTGTTTTTATTTGATTCTTTCCTGTTGACCTTTATAGCAGAGAGAAAACTGTAGACCAAGGTACTCAAATAATTGATAAATTGACTCCTTTGCCTTAACCAGCAAGTCTCTTAAGCATACCCACCCCACACAAAAAAAGAGAAGAAAAACAAACAAACCAAATAATAATAATCATCATCATCATCATCATCAAAGGGGAAAACTCTAAATGCAATTCTCTGAGCAAAATACTTAATGTTGAGTGAGATTAAGATAGGTTTTTATCTTTTCTCATCAAAACAGTCATTTTTTCGTTACTTAATTATCTTCCCAATGATGTACCTCAATATCTCTTGAGACATCCACTCCAGCATTTGATCTAGAGGATATATTGAGAGTGAAAGAGATGTTCCTTAGCCCTGGGTACCAGAAATAAGAAATTAGGTCATCTAAAGAAAATCTTTAAAAAAAATAATAAAACCATCTAAAACTCAGACTGCTCTTCTTTATCACCACATGCTAATGATTCTAAACAACATCTAATATAATACTCCTCCTACCATATGTATTATTTCTATACACCACTTTCCCTCAGTTCTCAACTGTATCATCAGATGTGAAAAAACAAGGGTAGTGTAAGAAATTATGTGATAATATAGATTGTTTAAAGGAAAAGCTTGTCAATTATTCTAAGAGCCCTGCATGGACATTGACTGATTCCCGGGACATAGAACTTAAATATTCACAGAGTGAAGGCTTCATAAGGAAGTCTTAACAGTTTCCCTATCTACACCCAAACAATAAGAAATTTGTAACATCAAGCATTTGTGTAATTAATGAATCAAATTAAAATTGGCAATAACACGCTTTCTTCTTGTTCTTTTCTGTCACAAACCACACCCCAAGGCAAAAGCAGATCTCACAGATTGGCTTCCTCTGCAGCCTAGAGAATTGCTTGACACCTGGATGATGAGGCACAAACAATAAATTCAAGATTTTGAAACTATACCAATTGAAGACAACAAAATCAATGGCAGAAAATTAGAAAAGGGGTCTTTATACAATATTCATATTTTGATCTGTGTTCTTTTTGACATTGGATGCATACATATAGTAGGAACCAATGTTGACAAATTCTATTTTATAGACTTTGTGGGCTAGTTGCATAGGGATATATGTGGGCTTTATTGTTTTTCAATATATTTTTTAATCCACCCCTGTGGAACCATGTGGGTAGACAGGTGTTAGGGTTAAAAATTCATATGGTAAGTGATAGGATTTTGGTGAGGAAATGGAGCAGAAGGGATGGACATTTTAACAGCTTGTGAGGTTTTAGAAGTGAAAAGGGAAGGGGGAGAAGTATTTTGCCTATTGAAAAAAACACACAGAAAATATACAATTGTGCATACCAAGGAATCAAAAAGTTATTGCTCTAAAGTTACAGAAGAATTAATAAGTCAGAATATTTTTTAGGACTAAGAGACTATGCAAAATTGGAATTATTTTCTAGAGAATTTTCTAATTAGTACAGGGACAGATTAATTCTGTTATTAATCAGTAAATCAATGTGGGACAAAGGAGAGAAAGAAGGAAGCAGGCTCCTGTTGTAATCCATTTTTAAGAGCCTCTCTTCATCTATTCATTTATTCAACAAACATTTATTGTGTTTGCGATATGTGAAAAAAAATCTTGCTGGCAACTATGGGAGGATATGATTTTTTTTAAAAAATCAGGTTTATCCTTATTTAGATTGTAAGTGAGAAACTGTGATAATTAAAATGGTTACATTTTTTCACAGCCACACCATACATGAAGCATTTAGATAGATGTTTCATAGAATTTATGTAATTTCACCAACAATGACATAGCAGGACAAATACACTTGATTCCCATTATATAGAAAATTGAGACTCAAGTACTTCAGAGTCTCAAGTACTTCAGAGCTGTTACCTAATGGAATTAAGATTTAAACACTATTTTTTTGCACTTTATTATATGAGTAACTGCAAAGGTACATGTGGTAAGCAACACATAATAAAAAATCATTAAAAGTGAAGTCCATTTTCTGCCCTCCTACTCTGTATTCTTTTATTATTGACACCAATTTTTAGTTGGCCACTTATTCAGCAATATAATAAATATTGAATACCTACTATACTGTCATATTTGTGTGAGCTTTTTGTTGCTTGACAAAATACCTGAGAAAAACAGCTTAAAGGAAGAAAGATTTATTTTTAGCTCGCAGTTTCAGAGGTTTCCGTCTATGGCCAACTGGCTCCATTGTTTCTGGGTCTGTGTTGAGCCAGTATATCATGGCAGAAGAGTGTGACAGAGCAAAGCTGTTTACCTTATGGCAGTCAGGAAGCAGAGAAAGAGCCAGAGAGGAAGGAGTTAGGACAAGGTATAGTCAAGGGCAGGCCCCTATGACTCACTTCCTTCAACTAGGTCCCACCTCTTAAATTTACATCACTTCCCAATAATGCCATCAAATTATGAAGCCTCCAATAGATTAATCCATGGTGAGTTTAGGGCTCTCATGATCAAATCATTTCCTAAAAGCCCCAACCCAGAACATTGCTGCATCAGGGACCAAGTCTTCAACATATGAGACTTGGGGAAGCATTCCAAATCTAAACCACAAACTATCATAATATGATATACTACATACTTTATGCCTATTGTACTATACATAGAATATTATAAATGGTACTTGTTATTTATATTACCTATTATATATCAGCATGCCATTTACTGATGCTATATTAGGATTGAGAAGCAGTGATAAACAAAGTCTCTACCCTCATGGACTTTATATTCTATATTGGGAGTCAAGCAATAAACAAAAAATATAATGTCAGGTAGTGAAATAAGGCATGATAAAAAAAAAAGCAAAGTAAAGATTAAAAAAATCTGTGCTATTTTAGACCATTTAAAACAAAGATCCAAGGGTAGTTTCTCTAGGGACATGACATTGGAGGTGCTGTAGCACAAGAGGATGTGCAAATACTAGAATATGGACACTTTGAGCTAAGAGAAAACATTAGTTTGAAGGCTCTGAGGCCAAACATACTTGGCGAATTTAAGGAACAAGAGCCACTGTATGTGCAGGAGTGCTAAGTATGGCAACTATAGCAGAATGAGGGGTGGAAAGACTGGCAAAACATGAGGTCAGACATGGAGTCACTTATGGATTGAGTTGTGGAACTCTTTAATTTTATTGAGCATCATAGGAAGCTATTGGAGAGTTTCAAGCATGGAAATAGTATAACACAATGTATAATTTTTAAAAATCACCCTGGTTGCTGCATGAAGTCTCTAGAGGCAGCAAAGCTGGAGGCAAGGAGACCATTTAGGAGAGTTAATTCAGAGGAAAAAGGATGAGGTTTTCAATACATAGCTTTGGGTCATGGGCATCAATATGAGATAAAAGGGAATCTTAACTCCTTAAATCTTAACACAAAATATATTTTGAGGGCTCATAAATCTAAATGTGAAAACTGAAAATATAAACCTCCAGAAGTAAAACTAAGGGAATATATTTATGTTTTTGAGACAGTCAAATATCTCTTTTAAAAAAACTTGAAAGCACTAATCATAAAAAATGGATACGTTGGACTTCATTATAATAAAAAAATAGCTGTTTATCAAAAGAAAAAATTAACTGTAAAAAGACAAGCCCTGTACTGACAGAAGATATGAGACATAGATGGATAAACAGATGGACAGCTAGAGAGATTTAGTTAGTTATACAGCCCTTTATTAATTCTTGTGTTTGTTATTAAAAGTAATGCTACAATGAATGCCCTCAAACATAAATTATTTGTTCCCATTTTGTTTGTTTGCTTGTTTGTTTTTCCAGTGTATCTGTGGTTATATTTTTAGAAATAACCACTTCCTCACAGAGCCTGTCCATATGTAATTTTACATTCCTTCTAGTAATATATGGGAGGGCTATTTCCTCACATCCTTTCCATCAGAGTATGTTCTCAAACTTTAGGATATCCTATCTTATCATAGTTTATATTTCCTTTATGAACAACATGAAGTTTCTTTTCATAAATTTTAGGGTCATTTACATTTTTTTCCTTGTTATATACTAGTCCTTTTTTTTTTCTCTGTGTTGTTGGCCTTCTGAATTTTTATCAGCTCTTTTTATATCAGGATAATTGGTCTTTGTTTATGATATAAGATGCAAATATGCATACATCCTTTTCTCCAATCCACTTGATAAAGGAACTCAGTGAACTTTTCTCCCACACTTTGTATCATTTACCTTTTACCTTTACATTTATGATATATTGGGAATAAATCTGGGTTTTAGAGTATAAATAAGTGAATTGATTTTATTTTTTTCCATAAAGTTATCCAGCATGATTTCAGAAGCCACAAATTGTCATTAACTTTCCATACTACCTATATCAATTCTTTAATCCAGTTTCATTAGTTTTGTGTTTTTTTATTATTTTTTTGTTTATTTTTTATTGGTTGTTCAAAACATTACAAAGCTCTTGACATATCCTATTTCATACATTAGATTCAAGTGTGTTATGAACTCCCATTTTTACCCCAAATACAGATTGCAGAATCACATCGGTTACACATCCACATTTTTACATAATGCCCTATTAGTAACTGTTGTATTCTGCTACCTTTCCTATCCTCTACTATCCCCCCTCCCCTCCCCTCCCATCTTCTCTCTCTACCCCATCTACTGTAATTCATTTCTCTCCTTGTTTTTTTTCCCATTCCCCTCACAACCTCTTATATGTAATTTTGTATAACAATGAGGGTCTCCTTCCATTTCCATGCAATTTCCCTTTTCTCTCCCTTTCCCTCCCACCTTATGTCTCTGTTTAATGTTAATCTTTTCCTCCTGCTCCTCCTCCCTGCTCTGTTCTTAGTTGCTCTCATTATATCAAAGAAGACATTTGGCATTTGTTTTTTAGGGATTGGCTAGCTTCACTTAGCATAATATGCTCTAATGCCATCCATTTCCCTGAAAATTCCATGATTTTGTCACTTTTAAGTGCAGAGTAATACTCCATTGTGTATAAATGCCACATTTTTTTTTATCCATTCATCTATTGAAGGGCATCTGGGTTGGTTCCACAGTCTAGCTTT
>NW_025999982.1:17593506-17601871 GCF_001458135.2 Marmota marmota marmota
CTATCTGAAGTGTGAGGAGTAAAAATTTGTTCCCATGATGTACGCTCCCTATTTACCTCTCTTATTGTTTCTCTTGCTGAGAAAAAACTTTTTAGTTTAATTAAGTCCCATTTGTTGATTCTTGTTATTAACTCTTGTGCTATGGGTGTCCTATTGAGGAATTTGGAGCCCGACCCCACAATATGTAGATCGGAGCCAACTTTTTCTTCTATCAGACGCAGAGTCTCTGATTTGATATCAAGCTCCTTGATCCATTTTGAGTTAACTTTTGTGCATGGTGAGAGGAGGGGATTCAGTTTCATTTTGTTGCATATGGATTTCCAGTTTTTCCAGCACTATTTGTTGAAGATGCTATCCTTCCTCCATTGCATGCTTTTAGCCCCTTTATTAAATATAAGATAGTTGTAACTTTGTGGATTAGTCTCTGTGTCCTCTATTCTGTACCATTGTTCCACCAGCCTGTTTTGGTACCAGTACCATGCTGTTTTTGTTACTATTGCTCTGTAGTATAATTTGAAATCTGGTATTGCTATACTGCCTGATTCACACTTCCTGCTTAGAGTTGCTTTTGCTATTCTGGGTCTTTTATTTTTCCATATGAATTTCATGATTGCTTTGTCTATTTCTACAAGAAATGCCATTGGGATTTTGATTGGCATTGCATTAAACCTATAGAGAACTTTTGGTAATATCGCCATTTTGATGATGTTAGTTCTGCCTATCCATGAACAGGGTATATTTTTCCATCTTCTAAGATCTTTTATTTCTCTCTTTAGGGTTCTGTAGTTTTCATTGTATAAATCCAGTTTCATTAGTTTCATCAAGCACCAATATTGTGGGGTTTAATTACTTAAATTTTTTTTAAATGTCATTGTCTGGTAAGTTTCATATCCCCATATTGCCTTTTCTCTTTTGTGATTTTATGAGTTACTCTAGCTCATCTATTCTCCCAAATAAAGCTTATAATTGATTTGTGTACTAAAGTAAAAGAGCAACAATAAAACAGATGTCATTTGGGAAAGAAAGAAACTTCATATTTATAAATTAAGGATAATAAGTGTCCTCAACACTTTAAGATGCTGAGTCTTCTTTCCAGGAAGGTGCTCACCACAACTTCAAGTCTATTTTTAGGTCTTTTAGGAGTATTTGATAGTTATCCATAATACTGTTTATCTATTTCCTGTTGAGTTTATGCATATATATTTTCTTTTTGCTATTAAAAATGGTATCTGTTTTCCCCATTATTCTTCCAACTGGCTATTGTTTGAATATCTGGAGGCTAAATAATGTTTTTAAACCCTATTTTATTAATTTTTCTTATTGTTTATAGTAGGGTTTCCATTTATTCTCTTTGCTCTTCCATAAATGATACTTATCTGCAAAAAATGCATTCATCTGCATCTTTACTTACTTTATAGAGATTTCTGTCTTGCAACTCATACTCATACATAGGAAATCTGAAATGTAAGAGGTATAAAGAATAAAAATACCATAATGTTAAGTGGTGCTAGCTACTTTAATAAGTTGTCACAAAAAGGGAAACTCCTTAGACAGATCTCTCTCTTGAAAAGCAAGTATCTTCACTACAAAAGATTTTATTTTTTTTTACTTAGGACATGAAATCCAGGACTGATAGGTCACATTTATCATGCATTTTTCAGAATGTGCACAAGCTACTAGGAAGTTTCAAGCCAAATAAAGCACAAACAAAGTTAAATGTGAGTGGGGAGAGTTTGGGGAACAATAAGTTGTAAAATAGGAAGAGCCAAAGAAATGGAGATACATGACCTGACAAGGGTCTTACAAACCTTCCTACAATGTGCTCCACCCTGACAAAACAATATCTATTTTATAAACACCATCCACTAAGAAGGAGCCTGGAGCAATAGCTACACTCCTGTTTTCTCCTGTGGTTCTAAGGAAAAGGCAAAGACTACAAAGCCTATGTGTAAAGTATTTGGAGGATGGGGAGAGTTCTGAAGCCAGTGGCTTAGGAAAAGGAGGCAAGGGTTTGAAGGATTTGATGGTCATTGATATTCAAGGACCATGACTGGTAAGAGCACCTACAGGATGGATAGTTGATAGAGTACAAAATAAGTATAATTAGATGGCAGTTGAACTACTTATGAGTTCTGTATTGCCAAGAAAAAAAAAAAGGAAGGTCCAAGTCTGGCAAACAAAGACTGCTCAATTCCTAAGCCTAGGAAATGCATGGTGTACTTGTGGGGACCCTCAAAATAATAGGAGGCTAATGCAATGAAGCTTCTAGGAGAGAAATGCTCCCGATTTACTTCAGTTATGGTCATCGAAAACCATGAACAAGGCAGAGCCTTCCATTGTGCTCACCAAGAAAACATCTCCCCTGCCAAAGCAGGAATTCTTTGTTCTTGGTGACCAAGAAAAGTTACAGACAGCTACATTTGTAATTTATCCATGCTCCAAATATGTAAAGCCATGTCTGGACCCAACCTCAAGGAAAACATAAGATCTGGAATTAGGGATAGATGCAGTGGCCAGGAAGTAATATATCTTTTTGCTGCAACTGTGATGGTTCTTAGAATCATCAATCTGAAGCCAGGCATGCATGGTAGTTCACATCAATAATTAACACTACTCTGGAAACTAAGGCAAGAGGATAGCAGGTTTGCAGCCAACATCTGGCAGCTTAGTGAGACTTTGTCTCAAAACAAAATTTTTAAAGGGCTGAGGGTATATACCTCAGTGGTAGAGCATTCATTTATGTAGCATGGGTTCAATCCCCAGTAGTGGGGGTGTGGAGAATCAATTAGAAAAAGAACAGATATGCACCTGTAGGTGTGTTCTCACATGAAAGTGTTTAGGAAACTAACATATCAATCATAATAGGCTGTTATTTATCTATGGAACAGTTAGTACCTCCTGCAAAATTCCTCTTTTCTAGGGGAGAATCCATGATCTGTTGTTCAGATGAGTCTAAATTCACCTTTTCCCTAACTTTGGTTCTGGGTACTAGGAATACAATAGTGAATAAAATGGACCAAAATCATTGGCCTTTTGGAGCTGTCTTTCTAGTCATTAGAAAAGGGATGTAAACATGAAAAGTAATTTATATATATATATATATATATATATATATATATATATATGGTCTGTAAATGATAATTGCTAATCAAAGAAAAGAAAAAAGTTCAAGGGAGATTGAAGTACAATGTTTCATGAGTGAATAAATGCTTTCCAAAGAGCAATTACTAAATTTTCAGGCACATTAGGTACAAATTTTTTGAAATTCAGAGAAACACAGAAAACTACAATCACCTCTGAGTAACTATGGAAAATATATTTTCTTCCTCTTTATCAAAAAAGTTGTTAAATTTTTTACTATATCTAAACTCTATCTAGACAATACTGAAAATATTTTGAATCTGACTTTATATAAGCACGAAAATATGCTTTTTATTTCACTTCTGAAACATTGAAGAGATCTGAAAATATTCCAAAACCCACTTTTCTTTGCATGAACCTGTCAAAACAGAGTCAGTGACTTTTAACTTCCTTAAATTCATCTCTGCAGACTGTTTCTATTTTTTCAGAAATATACCACTCATACGTAATCATTTGACTTTAAACCATGTGCACAGGAAACAATAGGAGGACAGTATTGCTATGTAATCATTTTTTATATGTAATCATTTTTAAAGAAAATATTTTAAGCCATATTCACAGAAAATCGTGAAGCTTTAAGAAGAGAAAAAAAAAAGATTGTATGTCATCAGCTTAGCCCTACCAAATAAGAAAACTCATGCATTAAACATTGCCAAAAGAAGTAATACAGCTTTAGTTCAATCTGTAATTTGTGAGCTATCACAGAGATTCTGGCTTGGCACCACTCAGAAATGTTCACTGAATGTCATTGTAAAGGTTTGAGAGGACTCTCCAAGGACCAATTAAAGGAATGGAGAAGTAGGGAAGATTGTTCACCACTAAGAAAAAGAAAGAAGAATGGCATAAGATGGATGTGGTTTTCCAATTTTTTTGTTTTGTCTGTGAATAGCAAAGCATAAGCCAAAAATAAATAATAATATTAAACATTTCATCCAGTTATTTGTTTACAATCATTAAAAAGGGGTTTTGTGCATTCCATTCTGGCATTATCCTCTAAATCCCATAGCCCTCCAGCCCCAAACATGAAACTAAGTCATCAACTATGTTGCCCCAGTTTGTTCATATTCATGTTCATAAAAATATATAAACAATTTTTAGGAACTATTCATTAGCACCTTAAACTCATTACCGATTCATTTTCTTATTGTCTATAGTATATATTATGCATATAGTTTAGCTTCTAAAACAACTCAAGGCATATAATGGACACTTAGAGATTGACTCACTAATTAATTAGTTAATTGGCTAATAGCCTTGTTAGACTATGTATTTTTAGTATGTCCTTTGGAATAAAAAATATTTTCCTCATTTCCATATGTGTTGGTATCTAAGCATAATTAATATTTGATATTTCAGACATTTAAGCTAAGGATTAGGATCATTACCCATAGTGCTTTTTTTCACTGAGTCAGTTCTGTAAATCTGAAATAGGAATGGAGGAGGAGACTTAAAAAAGCAATGTCAGAATGAGTGGGTGAGCAATTTCTCTTCCTTAGCCCATAGTTTTAATCTTTCATATATTCTACATACTGCTTCATAAAAGACAAATATTCACTAATTATTATCTTGTGTTTTAAAAAGGTAGGAATCTAGAGAAAGTTTAAATTCCCTATAGTGATTCTATTTTGACAACTTCTCTACACACACACATACACACTTTTTTTTTTAAGTGTTTTGTCTTTTTCTCTGTTCTGGGTTACTTTGGTTCTTTTCAGGTTTAATCTCTAAAATAAACCAGCAAGTTTTCTGTTCTCAAGCTAAGGCAGAATGGGTAACCTTGCAAACAGAAAAGTCCAGTGTCATTTCCAGTTAGAATAACAAGTAAGAATTACTCTAGAGCCTTGGGTTAAGTGAAGTCCTGGTCAGAGACAGTGGAGTGATCAAGAAGAGAGTCCTAGCTGCAGAGTAAGCAGGTATGACCTTCAAAGAATTTGCCCCCCTTCTCAGACCCAGTTTCTTCCATAGTAAAATTAATTGTCCAAACATTTAATTTTATTCAAATTTTATTAAGATATGTGCTCCATTCCACCTATGATTTTCCACAATTCTAACACTTTACCTAAAGCAAATACTTCGCAATCATTTACAAATACTATAGAAACATTTCACACTGACATGCCAGATACCAAAGTGAACACACTATTCCCTGATGATCATGTTTTATTTCTGTGTTGATCAATTGGTATGTAAGTCTGAATTTTATTTAATAAAAAGTAAATCATAAACTTTTTACCACTATTACAGAAATTATCAATGTATAAGTCCTTGAAATTCAGTAGAGTATGAGTTTCTTAAGGTCAAGTACTGTGTCTTAGTCATTTTTATATCCACATAGTACATAGAATTTAGCATGAAAACATTAAGTAAGTTTACTAGTTTATCCAAGCTACAGAAAAACACAAGGAAGAAAAGCATGCAACTGGTCTCACTTCCAAGGCTTCACCATGAACTTTAAGTGGCCCACAAGGCTGTCTGGCAATCAAACTTGAGGACCAACCTATCACATAATAACCAAACTTGTGTTTGTCTTCTGAACATCTCCACTCAGAAGTCTGTTAGGCTTGTCAAATTCAGTGCACCCCAAAATCAAAGTCACAATTTCTTCCTCAATCTGCTCTTCCAAGCTTCACTCTTATGAATGATTGTAATTCCTCAATTCCAGTTACTTAAGCTAAACCTTTGGAATAATTCTTGATCTGTCTTTCATCTCTTAATCTGTAATCAAATGCTATCAAATAAATCTTTAAAATATATGCAGATTCTAACCAATTTTTGCCTCTCACTCTCACTATTCTGGCCCCAAGTAACCATCATCTCTCACATAATTATCAACATAACCTCCTCACTTCTTTTTGTCCATGCTTGCCTCAAGAAAATTCTCAGCACAGCAGCCAGTATGATCTTATTATGTCAAATTGGGTCAAAATATTGCAAAGTTTTCCCACTTCATTCAAATAAAAAAGCACATGCAAGAAGCTTCATCAACTTATCAGGCCTCTTATTACATCTCTGACCTACTACATTTCCCATATATATTTTCCTTCCAGCACAATGCCCCTGGGTGCTCCTTGAAGACACCTGGTACATTCTTGTTCAGACTTTGAACTGTTTTCTCTGTGTACATTTTCTCCCAGGTGGAATGCTCCCTTACTCTCTTTAGGTGTTTCCTCAAAGGTAAACTCAATGAGATCTTCCCTGTATTCCGTATTAAAAATTTCAACCCCTCACCACTAATTTTCTACAGCCTCTAATAACTTTTATGCTATGTTCTATAATACAGTAAGATTTTAATTAATATTTGTTTAATAAGTTATTTAAAAGTCATAACAATAACACAAACTCTATAATAGGGATTTTTTTTAAACATCTTTAAAGATGTTTCCCAGGTTGGTTTTGGACTTCCGCACTTAAGAGATCCTTCTGCCTCAGTCTCCTAAGTGTTTTAGCTACAAGTGTGCACTACCAACATTTGACTTAGTGAAAATTTTTTAGAAATGAAATTTATTCTCAAATTTCCCAGGTAAATGAATCTAAGAGTGTTCTCCAGAGATTTTATTTAATTAATAGACAAGTTATTTGTAATTTCCTTATGATCCTTCTAGAAACAACAGGATGTTATGAGCACACTTAAAATAGTGTGGAAAAAATTCTCCTCAATAATAAAAACTACAAACACAAAAAAATTCCACAAGATGAATGATTGTTTATTTTGATTATAAACTGAAACTAGAATTCATTCTTTTATCTAAGAATGCCTTAGATAAAATGCAGAAAGCAGTTTTAATTTAATTTCAGTTTCATCTTTGCCAACTAAAGAAAAGAAAATTGGATAATGCACCAAAACATGAGAGCCTACCTTCTACATGCACAGTAGGGTTTCAGTAACTGGAAATTCCCTTCTCTGGCTTACTTTTATTATCTTATTATTCTCCCTCTATCTGAACCCAGGGCCTCACACAGGCTAGACAAGCATTCCAACACTGAGTTACACCCCTGGCGCTTATTATTATTTTATAAAGGACTTTTCTGATTTACCATCTAAACTATATTTTTAGTTTCATTAAGTAAAATAAAACTTAAAACTTTAAGCCTCCTTATTTTTCCATTTCTTAGGAAAGAAGGTAGGCTACTTAGACATTGCCTGCATGCATTATCTTACATAATTACTAGTGCACATGTGAAGTATTTTAAATATAAGAAATTTGAAAATTAAAGTCATGAACTAAATAATAGTTTAATTTTCAAACCACACCAGGATATTAAGGAGCAAGAAACATTAGTAACTTGGTTAGTAGATTCTTATCATATAATGTAAGTAAACATTAAATGAAAGGAAAATACGGGACTACAATCATTATTTTTTTGAGGGAAGAAGATGTTTGGCCACCTTCTGATGATTTCTTAGCCTGGAGGGAAGCTTCTGAATATAAGCTGCTGGAATGACAGTGGAGAACTGAAATTCAGCAAAGTCTGGAGAGATTTAGGAAAACAAAGAAAGAGGGTTTAAAAAAGAAGAAGAACAAGAAAAACTATGAAATTAGTTCCTAATCCAGAGGGCCAAACTCTCCTGGTTTCAAATGAGCTCTTGAACTGTAGTTAAGATGCTCAAAATGGGGGTTGCTGATTGAAATTTTTGGGAAGCAGAAAGTAACTTGCTGCGTCTGTTTCAGTGATTTCCCTTTCTCTGGACATTATATCACTTTCTTTCAAATATGCTGCTGAACTATTGTTTAGTAGACAGTTTTTCATTTACTCATCAAAGCATCCTACCTCCTTCTTTTCAGAGTATTATCCAGGGGTACCTACGGGTAGATAAAAAGAAGGATATAAGGTCGATGGTCACAGGCAGAAATTAGCTACCATTAGAAAACCACTGAGCAGCTATCCAATGGTTTTGACTTTCTACTCTTTGAAAGTCTCCCTGGAAAGGAAGGAAAGGGAGAAGCATGTCCCTCTAGTTCCTATAATTTTCCACATTAGTTCAGCATAAACCCTGAGTGACAGAGAAGCAATGATTCAAGGCCACTCTGGTCCCAGAAAAATAAATCAGTATGAGAATGCTTTCACATAACTCTGTACAAATACCATCAGTATAACCCTTATTCTCACCCAAAATCAATCCTCAAAGTGACAGCAATATTAAAGATCATGTTGAAAAATCCAATCTCTGCTATACTGCCCTTTCAAATAGAAGGAATACGATTTTTTTTTTTTTTTTTTTTTT
>NW_025999982.1:17603344-17660315 GCF_001458135.2 Marmota marmota marmota
GAGGAGGAGGAGGAGGAGGAGGAGAAGGAGAAGAAGAAAAAGAAGAAGAACCACCTTAGATTACCTAGAAGGAAGTGAAAGGAAGGGAAGTCAGGGAATGTGAGGATAAGAAAGATAGTAGAATGAAACAAACATTATTACTGTATGTATGTATGTGACTGTATGACCAATGTGATTCTACAATATGTATACTCAGAAAAATGGGAAATTATATCCCATCTATGTATGATACATCAAAGTATATAAGTGCATTCTACTGTCATGTATAACTAATTAAAACAAATTTTTAAAAATGATATACTCCATGAAAAGCATTTAGCACAATGCAAAATATATAGTCGTTGCTCAATTGATTTTAAGAATAATCTAAAATAACATAAAGTAAGATATTTATATTCAAATTAAATAAAATTGTAGACCCAATATCTTCTTAATGATTCAACTAAGTCCTGGACATTCTTTTTTCCTTTCTCTTGATGGCTTTATCTATGCATATGGTCACTTATTCCCATAATAATGCTGCATATTTGTACATGCAAGTCACCAAGATTGTAAATACTACATCAGTAAACCACCAAGATAAGGAAATTCATAATCTTGGTGATTTACATCAACAGATAATTTGTTTTTCACTCTCACAGGAGTTGAGATTTTGCTGAACTCAGCCAGCTTCCACTGGGCATGCTCCAAGACAAAGATGGAGTTAGGCCTACCCACTGTGTCTCATCCTGAGGTTAGGCCAAAAGGAGAGCCACGTGGAACATATTCTCAAGATGGTGGCAGAAATATAAGAGCAAATCAAAACCAATAAAGCTTATTTTAGGCCTTATAACATCCCATTGGCCAAAGCAAGTCACGTGGCCAGGAGCAACGTTAAGTGGGGGCACTTAAGTATGCTCCACCCTCAGTGCAGGGGGACGGAACTGAATATATGTTAATCTACAGTTCAACTCTCACACCAATGATACCAAAGGTAGGAGAAAGAGGTGTAGGAATGACTCCCATTGTAAAGAGAAAACCATACTCAAGATCCATTTTTCTCTTTAAAATGAATAGCGTCAAATTTGACAAATATGGAGGGAAAATGCAATGACTACATCAGGGTATTATTCTCAAGCAAATCCAATAGACCCCAGAATTTAGCTCTTCTAAAAGATAATGGCATGATCACATAGTACACCATTCCACTGATAACACAAAAATGGCCACATTCTTACTCACATTTGACAGTGTGCTTATGTCCTTAAATGAATATTTATTAAGGCAATGGTCAATACTGTTCAAGTAAATGTAATAGAGTGTACAGAATGATGCCAGAACCTAATTTATATGTGTAAAATATATACCCATTGCTCAATTGATTTTAAGAAGCATCTAAAATAATATAAAGTAAGATATTTACATTCAAATTAAAATATTATTCTTCTTAAAAAATATTCTCAAATATTGTTTTGAGACAGGAGATCACTAAGTTGCTGAGGCTATAAAATATTATTCTAGGGCTGGGGCTGTCGCTTAGTGGCAGAGTATTTGCCTAGCATGCATGAGGCACTGGGTTACATCCTCAGCACCACATAAAAATAAACAAATAATAAAGGCATTTGTCCATTTACAACTACAAGAAATTAAAATAAAATGAAAACCATTCTTGAGTTTGTGTATTAGCAACACCTCACAGCAACAATATATTCTCAGTCCCCACTCACTGTAAAAATATTGGAAAAAAAGCAAAATCCTGAAGGAGATTAAAAAATTACAGGGATCATATGTCCAGAAGCAAATGCATTGTGAGGGCTCTGGCCAATGACACCGGTTACTTTGTAAATGAATTGGAAGTCCTAATGCTTTAGCTTAGAAATCTGATTATCCTACAGCTTGTAAGAAATCAGCTTTAATCCTCTTTTAAATGTCATTCAACAGGTTCTTTGCTGTACATGGGATGCAAATTAATTTTTCTTATCAAATCCTTTCTAATTCACTTTCCTTCCACAGGACAGTCTCAGAAATAATTTAAGACGGACTCTGAAAATTATTCCAATCTTGAATAACGTATGTTTGAAGCATATTGTTCCTCCAACCAGAAAACCACTTCTAAATTGCTATTCAAAGGCAGAGATTCTTGTTACTCCACATAAAAATTAAGCATAAAAATTTTCTGACATCTCATGTCCACATCTAAGCTATTCTCTATATATTTTGATGTCAATTTATAAAAATTAAACACCATCTACCATACTTATATGATTTTCTTGTTGTGTAATCAAAGGCAAGTTTGCAAGGAGTTGAAAAATGTAATTCATTTCACCTTCAGATAGAGAAAAATAATATTAGTACTTGCTCCTCAAGCAGATCAAAAGGACATTATAAATATCAGTGTCCAAGGCCCAATTTAGTCCCAAATTTGTATGTTAAGGTGAGCAAAGCTCTATCTTCATAAATTATTCATAGTGGTAATACAAATGAAATTTTGCTTATATGTTGGTAACTAAGCCCTCTTAAGAGGCATAGCTATAAAACATGTCTTCAAAATAGTTTGAAATATATAAATAATGTGTGTATGTGTATATATATATGAAACTAGGAATTTAATCCAAGGACTCTTTACCACTGAGCTTCATCCCCAGACCATTTATTTATTTAGAAACAGGTGATCACTAAGTTGCTGAGGCTGGTCTTGAATATGCAATCTTTCTGCATTAGCCACCCATGTGGTGGAAATTACAGGTGTGTGCCACTGTGCCCAGCATGTATGATAATCTGAAATTGAACACATTTTTTATTGAATCCATGATGTATAGATTTAAAATGAAATTTAAAAGTGTTATAAACCCATGTATGATCCTTCTAAAAAAGTGTTGGAGTATGTGATTTCAATGTCTTTGTTGTGCATAGATTCTCATATAAATGTTAGATAATTTCATTTACCCTACACTAGCATTACCTTTTTGTTTTTTGAAGAATGTAACTTACCATGGATAGATCAATACTACATTTAGAGCTGGAAGAATATCAATCAGTAGCTGTCACTGACTTTTACCTAAGAACATTTTTTTAATCATTTGGACACCTTAAAATATAAATATCTAGGATATTGATGCAAAGTGGGTTACTCATTTAAGATTAATGTGAGACTCTCAGTATTTTAGTCCTACTCCTATATTTTAGGAACACCCTACTTCTTTGTAGCAAGAAGAACCTGTCTTCCTCTGTGAACCCCTCCCCCCAAAAAGTATAAATTAGATACTAGCAACTAGCTTTTTTTGGAGGGGCAGGGCTGGGGGGCTCCTTTAGAGCTTAGCACAGAGCATGAACGAGGCATGGAAAATCAGACATAACTGCCATAGGTTTGATTCTAGGCTTTGGTAGAACAAAAAGCAGGGATATTGGAGGATGCATGGTAGAAGCAGCATCAGTTATTCAGGATAAAATCCAGTGAGCAATAAGCAAGGAGAGACTACTCATCAGGATGATAAGGCATGATTTTATATATAAGTCTCACATTTATTGGCCTTTTTAGCCTCCTTGTTTTCCAAAGCAATTTATCTAATCTTTTGGTAACTCAATAAACTATTCAAAATCATTTTAATAAACTTCCCTTTGTGTAGAATAAGATAAAATATTTGGTTTGCTTTTCATAAGAAATTCTAACTAAGTACATCGTTCTGTGGATGATGCAAACTTAGGACATTGCAGGAAAGATATTAAAGTATGAAATGTATTCACTGTGACATATGACAGTCTTTGAGGCAACCATGGCATACAATCTTCTAGTCAGAATTACTTTGGTAAATTAGTATTGATATTGGGTTTTAAGATAAAAAGAGAAAAATATTGAATCTTACGGGAAACATCCAGAAGCCACAGAGCTGCAGAAAACACAGTTGTAAATCTTGGCCCAAGCCCTTTTAAAAAGAGGGAAATACACAAGCACAGAGAAAACAAGCATGAAAGTGTGTAAGTCCACCCTGGATCTACCTCCATTCTGGCCCCTGATACAGACCTTCTATAAATATTGAACCCTAGCGCAAGTCAGGTTTTCTTACTAAAGAGATAGCCTGTATTCTCCCGTCAATATTTATCTACCTTCCTAAATAAACCTGTATCTAAGCCTTTGGCTCATGCTAAAATTCTTTTCTGTCCTATATGCCCAGAACTATTCTGGTCCTAAGATCCCCCTGTCTTCTGGGAACTCCTCAGACCCTTCTCTGGAAACATCTCTTCTCCCGTGACAATAATATCTGGTCACCTTTAAATTAAATGCTTCCATATATTTTCTACCATGATTGACTTAACAACAGGCAACCTGGAGCCCACTACCTCTTCTATTCAGGAATAAGCATAGATTTTATATTCACAGATTTATATTTCTAAAATTTCATTTAGTCTACCCACACGTATGGTCTGTTTACCATTTTCACCTCCCAAGAAGATTGCAAACGTCTTATTAGAAACAAGATGTAAACTATAAACATCATCTAATTATTGTTATCAGCTTCCTTTGGAAAAATAAGTCATTTTCCACTGTCCTGTGCTCTTCTCTGCCCCAACAGGCTTACCTGCACTTTGCTTCATTTGGGTCCCAGGGCCAATTATTTCTCCATTTGGACTTAGCAATGTATGGCAATGATGTGGTGCATTGTCTTTGGCAGTAGTTGTATCTTGGTTTGACCACAGCTCTGGCTAAGTATGTGTAATTCCTGCAGCATATGAAAGAGCAACAAAATGGGAAGAACCTGAAGTGCTGAATGCTGTCTGGGTATTGTCTTCATCTGTATGATGGAGGCTTGGTGTTGACCACCATAGGAATGAAGAAAGAATTAATGTTAAAAGTGCACAATTTCCTTTCAAGGGAAGAGCATAAAATTTGTGTGTATCAATTCTGCTCATATTCAATTATAAAGAAAGTAATCATGAGGCTACACCCAGCTTTTGAAAAGGCTGGGGAATGAAGTCTCCAGCTGGACAGTCATGAAACATCAGGGTAACTATGGGGTAAGCAAGAATGCATATGAGGAACATCATGAAAGCTGTCCTGAGGATTTTTAAAAGAACAGAGTGTCTTGTTCCAAAACAGCACATAAATGTTGGTTTCCTGCCTTTATCTACCTGTGTAAGTTTAGAGAAGAAACTTAGAAGATTACCTGATGTTGTCAGTTTTTCTCGGTGACCAAAACACCCATCAATAAAAACTTAGAGAAGCAAAAAATATATTTGGAGTTCACAGTTTCTGAGATCTCAGTTAATAAATGGCCAACTCCATCGCTCTGGGACCCAGGTGAGACAGCACATTGTGGGGAAAAGGCTCAGTGGAGGAAGCCCTGTCAGCTCATGACAGGGTTAGGAATCAGAGTGGGTGGGGGGAATATGGTAGCAGAGAATATTAGCACTTCTGGGGCATTCCCCCATTGACCCATCACCTCTAGCCATGCCCCATCTGCCAAGAGTTACCACTTAATCCATTCAAACTAGGATGAACTGATTAGGTTACAGCTCTCACAATCCAGTCATTTCTCTTATGAACATTACTACATTAACACAGAAGCTTTTGAGGGATACTTTATAGCAAAGTATAACATTTGTCATTAAAAAAATGTATTACACATAGTTCTCTCTACCAGGCACAAAGTTCCTATTACTATTTCCTGATTAATGTGTGTCACTCAATCACTCCCTTTTACATTTGCCTACTGTCCATGTGTAAGGACCAAAAGAGTATGGTTAGTTCATTTCTTATCTTCACTATGTTTATAGCTTATTTTTAGGAACTTAATAGAAAAATTGAAAGTGGAATGTGCACATTTAAAGTGAAAGACAAATTTTAATAATCTGGCCCTAACTTGAGATTTATAGTGAAAACAGACTTATAATATATTTACTCTTCTAGGCCAGTTTCAGGTCTATGAAAAATGTGGCCATAAAACTTAGAGTTGTTGTATACCCCTTCCCAGATATCCCACACCCAAGTCTTCCTATTATTTACATTTTATAATAGTCTGTTGCAGTTGTTGCAATTGGTGAGTCAATATCCGTATGTTATTATTAACTGAATTCTGTAATTTAGATTAGGGTTCACTCTTGGTGTTGGACAATTCCATGGGTTTTGACAAATGTGTAACATTAGGGATCCACCTTACAGTATCATAAAGAATAGTTTCACTGTCAAAAAAATGACTCATGATCCACTCATTCATCCTGCTTCCTTTTCTCTGAATCCTTAGAAACCACCATGTTTTTACATCCCTCAAAACTTGTCCTGACTACAACAAACCCATAAATCTCTATAGTTTTGTTTTTTTTTTCCCCAGAATGTTATGAAGTTTAAATCAGATCGTATATTGCCTTTAGTATTGGCTCCTTTCACTTACTATAATCCATTATTAATATTTGAATCTATAATTGAGTTCATATGGTACTGTACCAGGCTCATTTCATTTAGCATAAAGTTCTCCAAATTCATTTATGTTGTCACAAATGGTAGAATTAAAAACTAAATAGTATTTTGTTGTGTACATATCCCACACTTTCAGACACTTAGGTTGATCCTGTGTCTTAGCTATTTTAAGTGATACTGCAATGAACCTGGGATACATGTAGCTTTGTAACATACTCATTTCATTTCAATGTGTATGTACAGAACAGTGGGACCCTTGGATCATATGACAGTTATATTTTTTATTATTTTGAGGGAAATCCGTACTGCTTTCCACAATGACTATACTATATATTCATATCAATAGTGTGCACGTCTCCTTTTCTCCACATCTTCACCAACAATTCATATATGAACACTTTTATTCATATATTTCCTTTTGAAAAAAGTTATCCATATCCTTTTCCCACTTTTTAATTGAGTTATTGATTTTCTTGCTACTTAGTCCTGTGAATTTCTTACACATTTTGGTTAGTGACACTTTATCAGATGAGTGGAAGAACAAATTCCTGTTTGAGATCTATCACTGTATTTCTCAAAGGGTGGTCCTGTGATGATTATAAGTGGTATGCAAACAGATAGTACAATGATTAAGATTTGATTCTGTAATTCAGGCAGGGCAGTCAAGGTTTGAATATTAATGACATTTCTTTAGTTTTTGAATCAGTTCTTGGACAAATCACTTAACCTCTCTAAAACTACTTACTCATTTTACTATATGAATTATTATATATTTATTAAAATGCATATTATAAAATATGACATAACTGGTTTTCAAAACCATGATTCACTACTCATGAAGGGGCTAACTTGAAAGAAATTTAAGGCAATTTTTAAAAATTCAATAAGTAAGATTAGAAAGATAGCATATAGATTTCAAAGTGCCAAATGTTAAAGGATCAATTTTAGTGTAAACCAAACTTAAAACTAGTAATCAATTACTTATTGTGATAATGTAAGTGAAAGAAACATAAACACTAGTTTGTTGTTAGTCTTTCTTCATGAAATAATACTTGGCAAAGACAAGATGGTTGTAGGCAGCATATACAGAAGGGATTATCTCACTGCCAAGGAGCCCCATATAGAAGAGGGAACTTGAATCCTTGACTGCAACTGCCCTCTTGCAGAAACTGTAATGCACTGGCCGTGCCTAAAATCTGGTGTGACAAGGGCAGCTTTTCCTCATATGGTCTTCTTAACAAAGCTTCTGATAGGTTGTAAAAGATCACACACAGTAATATTGTCTGAAGGTGGACTTTTCAATGGGTATAGCAAGATTGGGCAAGGTGGTACTCTAAAAATTGAAATTTTGGAAAAACCTATATAACTATTATTGAATTATTTTGAATAGCAAGACTAATTCCTGAATCCTCTGTTTAAAGCCATTGAATGATGTCAGTGTCTACAACATTAACATTTAAGTTTATTTACTTGACATATTCTCAGTCTGGTTCCGACCTTTTTAGTCATGTAGTCATATTTGCTTGTGCAAAACCACACTTCATGGTAGCCCAATTAAAATATTTGGTTTCACCAAAAGTTCTCTTCACTCAATCACTTCTGAAACTTCTCCCATGTGTTTCTTAACCTATAGTCTAGTTTATCTCTTTTCTAGTTCGTATGCTCCTTGCAATTCTTAAATATTTAATTCAAATATCATCTCTTCTGTGAAAGGTGTGCTGGAACACAAAGACCCATAGTCCCACACCTTCATTTCACCTTGACTAATAATGAAATAAAGACTTTCTGATATCTTGTGAAAAGCATCAAAGGAAAAACAGAGATGTAAAAATATAAAAATAGGAAGAAAAAGAAGAAATGGCCACTTGGAAAACTTCAAAACTGCCAGGAGAATATTATAAGACTCTAGTAATCCCTTAATTTTTAAAGGTGGAGGTGCTTCCTCCACCTTTAAAAATTAAGGGATATTACAATTTATTAGGCTAGAAAACAGAAGCTGTAAAAGTGAGCGTCCCTAACTCACAAGGTGAAAGCTTTTCAAGTTTTAGAAGTTATTCAGTACCATTTCCATTGCACTCTGTTTGTTAAAAAGAATCATTAAGGTCAGCCTAGATTCAAGGCTTGGAGCACACACACACACACACACATACACACACACACAAACACAAACACAAACACACACATACACTTCTTTTGTTTTTATTTTTTGTACTTGCAGATGAACAGAATGCCTTTCTTAAAAAAAGAATTATTTATTTTTACGTGGTGTTAAGGATCAAACCCAATGCCTCACACATGTTAGGCAAGCGCTTTCCCACTGAGCTACAGTCTCAACCCACACATATACTCCTTGATGGAATAAGTGAAAAGATTTGCATACAAGTTTTTTTTTTTTTAAAGAGAGAGAGAGAGAGAGAGAATTTTTTAATATTTATTTTTTAGTTTTCGGCGGACACAACATCTTTGTTTGTATGTGGTGCTGAGGATTGAACCCGGGCCGCACGCATGCCAGGTGAGTGCGCTACCGCTTGAGCCACATCCCCAGTCCATTGCATACAAGTTTTTAAACCTTCACATGATGTGCCATTATATTTTTTTTACTAAGATCCCAACTTTGTTTGTATATAATGTGTGTTTCTACTATGGTCATGTATGTAAGAAACAAATTTTTAAAAAAAGACTCCAACTTTGTATATATGTATTATGAGTTGGATATTGAACGCCACATAATTTAAGATATAAGGTTACAACTCAAGTATTATTTAAGCAAAGCTATTGCACAGCATGTAGCCTATATTTTTAAAATTACAATGGTATTCTTTATGTTCTTTTTCAAAAGTTTGAAAATATGTTTCAAACATAACAGACAGAATGTATTAGCAAAAAGTGTTTGTCATAGCACCGACTTGCTTGAAATAATTGTTAAAAATACAAATCAGATGTAAATGCTATGTATTTTTGTAGACAACAGATGATATTAAATTGTTTTGTAGATATGTTTCCCCCAAACTCCCCTCCCTACAATTACCAGTGCATTAGAAATGATTCACTTGTTAAAAAGCAGTATCCTTAGTGTAAGAGCTCATATAGTTGGTTTTATGGCTCACATATTTTAATTGTCATTATTTCAATTAGGAATCATTCATCCCACTTTATTCTTGATAAAGCTAATTTCTAAGTCTGCTACACTCTACTAGATTATTGCATTAAAAGAAATTCACTTTATTGTTCTCTGAGAAGAATATTATTCTTATTTAGAGAAGGCTTTAAATTGTAGAGCTGGCCTCAGCTACAAATAAAATCCACCAAACTTGACGGTAGCCTTATGCTTTTGGTTTGATATGCTATGACCCACACTTCTGCCCTAATGTAACTCTCTTATCCAGTTACCATCCAAGCAGTCCCGTGGGAAGTTCAGGTTTATGCTTTGAATGTGAGTATCATTTTCTTCCTTCGCGCAAAGAAAACATGAGAAATTGCCAGGAAGAAATCTTTTTTATAGACAAATGTTAGTCATGTTCTAATATAAAAGTGGGGAAAAATTTTTCTATGAAAGTAGTTATACATTGAAAATGAGAATAAATTGCTATGATTCTGCAACTTTTATTTCTAAGGTCATATCTCATGCTTAGATTAGGACCATACTCTTCTAGGATGTCCCTCTCCACTATATCCCAGGAAATTCTAATTCACACCACTGTCTGTTCTACTCCTGACACCATATTTGCCACACATCTTGTCATTCATTATAATCTGCTTTACATTTTTTAACTTCTATCTTATATGTGAACATTATTCCCCCAACCACAGTGTAAAGCCCCCCAATACTGAAAATAACATTTTATATGCCTTATAATACCTTCTAATATAGCATTGGATATAAATATAATAGATGCTTAATGATTACATGGTTGTTTTGATCTAATTTTAATTAAATTATTGAGAAGTAACCTATTATACTTATATCTAAAGAGTAAACAAACTAGCTGTTATTTTCTTTGCCCATTTATTAATTGGGTTTTTTAATGTGAAATTTTTTGAGTTCTTTTTATATCCTGGATATTAATGCTGTATCTGAGGAGCAGGTGGCAAAGATTTTTTTTCCCATTCTGTAGGCTCTCTCTTTATGCTTTTGACTGTTTCCTTTGCTGTGAAGGAAAATTTGATGCCATCTCATTTATTGAATTTTGATTTTACTTCTTGTACTTTAGGAGTCTTGTTAAAGAAGTCATTTCTTGAGCAGAAATGTTGGAGTGTTGTTGGGTCTAAACAGACATTTCTCAAAAGAATAAATACAAATGGTCAACAAATATATAAAAAATGTTCAATAACTCTAGAAATTAGATATGCAAATTAAATACACTGAGATTTTATCTAACTCCAGTAAGAATGGCAATTATCAAGAATACAAGTAATAATCACTGTTGTCAAGGGTACACTCATATAATGCTGGTGAGACTGCAAGTTTGTGCAACTGCTCTGGAAAGCAGTATGGAGATTTCTCAAAAACCTAGAAATGGAATGGAACCACCTTTTGACCCAGCTGTCCCACTCTTTGGTATATATCCAAAGGATTTTATATCAAAATACTACAGAGATGCAGCCACATCAATGTTTATAAAAACACAATTCATGATATTTAAGCTATGGAGACAAGCTTGGTGCCCCTCAATAGATGAATGGATAAAGAAAATTTATATATACACAATGGAGAATTACTCAGCCATAAAGAAGAATGATTTCATGGTATTTGTTGGTAAATGGATGGAAATGGAGACTATCATGCTAAGTGAAATAAACCAGGCCAAAAGGTCAAAGGTCAAATGTTTTCCCTGGAAAACATTTAGTGGAATCTGATTCAAAATAATGTGGGGGTTTAATAAAAAGAATAGGGGAAAGATCAGTGGAGTAGATGGGGGGCAATGGGGGAAGGGAGGAGGGATGTTGGAATGAATCTGACCTAACATTCTTATGTGCATGTGTGAATATACCATAGTGAATCTCACCATCGTGTACATCTTCCACAAGACATTAATTTAAAAAAATATATGGGTAGGTGGTAGAGGGATCAGTGGCATGGAGGGGGTGAGTGGGGGTGGGGAAGTACTAGGGACTAAATTAGAACAAATAATGTCCCATGCTCTTATAATTATGTCAAAATGGATTCTATTATGTATTACTAAAATGAACCAATCAAAAAAGAAAAATTAGCTTTAGTACCAAATTTTTATAACTAATTTCTTCAATTTAAAACAATATTTTTAATGATAATAAATCAACTTATAAGCTAAATGAATATTAAGAAAGTAATAAAAATAATTTACACTTGGACAAATATTAATTATTGTACATCAAAACAAAATGAAAGATCTTGGGCAAGAGTAAAAATAACAGAAAATTTATAAATTATAAGAGAAAATAAATAAAAACTGAAGTAATTATGATTTCAGCTTTACTTATTGACTAGAATTTTCACATTACTTGTATCTGCATTGAAACAAATAAAAACAATAACTCAAAGGAGCTGGGGTTGTGGCTAAGCGGTAGAGCACTCCCCTGGCATGTGTGAGGCCCTGGATTTGATCCTCAGCACCACATATCAATCAATAAATAAAGGCATTGTGTCAACTACAACTAAAAAATATTAAAAAAAAAAAAAACACAACAACTCAAAGAAGAAAATTTCTGAGATAAAAATTCATGATAGGACACAGAATGAAAACTCTAAAGAGTTCAAATGTTCCATTAGAATCACAGAATGTCAGAGCATGAAGCAATGTAAAGATACCTACCTAATGTAAGATATGAGGTATCTTAGATTAAGAGGATTTCTGAGATTTGCAATATGTGTGAAAATTAGTGACTAAATCAGGAATTGATAAAAATTGATAAAAATGTCTAACTCTCTTTCCATGCCCTTTTTATGTAATTGTGTGTGAGTGTGTGTGAAATCCATTCACCTCTCAAATAATAATAGGCATTGACTAGTTTTTCAATGATGTTACTGAATACTTAAAACCACTTTCTTTTCCAAGGAATGTTTCAAATTATCCATTTATTATATATTTTCATTTTTTACCACTTACACCGCATGTCAGTGAAGTATTGTTAATCTTTCTGATTGGTATAGGAGACCAAATAATACTTGTCATACTACATCTTATGGACCAAGAAATAATATCTTGATTGGCATGAACTCTTTACCAATTTAAGACTGGTTTTCAACAAAAAACAAAATTTTTAGCAATGAACTATTGATTTGATGATCAAATAGCTCTGTGTTTTCTTTAAAACTTATCTATTAAAATTAATACAAACTTTTATTTTTTAAGTGACTTTTTAATAAATATGTGGCTTGTACCCCATGGCCAAAGACGGCAATAATTAGCAACAGCATATTTTATTGATTTAGTATGCATCCAAAATACATAATCAACAAATGATTTCAGAAAAAAATATACTATGAGAAAATTCAGCAGACTGCTTGCACAGCGCAGGTAATCAATACACATATATTTAATGAATAAAACCATTTTTCTCAATAGTGTTGTGATTTCGATCTCTCTTTGCCTTGGGACTTACAACCAGGAAACTATGTAAAACATACACAAAAATAAGTAGGTGGACCAAAAAGTAAATGATCAGTACCAGATGCAGATGCATAATGGAGATAATATATGCTCCAGTGGTTCAGTGAAAGGAGAAATGCTTAAAGCCAGGGGTGGGGTTATATGGGGTGTGGCTCATACTGACTAAATGCTTCTGCTACAAAGAAACTTCCTCAGAAGAAAATAAGAATGGTTCTGCAATTAAATCCTTTGAAGATTGTTTCACTGTTCCCATATAGACAGCTTTTGAATGCAATATGTAGGACAGTGTATTCAACTGAAGTGCAAAAATCTTTAAAAAAAAAAAAAAAGCAATTTCCTTATTACCTTAGGATCAAATAATAAATAATAATAATAGATGCAGCTTGTGGAGGAAAAAGACACACTCCCATTTATTCTCTTTTTGTGTTTCACCTTAAAAGAAGCTTTGATAGTTTTATACATCAGTCAGCATCCAGCTTATTTCCGTGCTGATGTGTTAACCTTCTCCCTCTGGACACTTGGGATATTAATATTATCCTCTGTAACAATCAGCA
This sequence comes from Marmota marmota marmota, assembly GCF_001458135.2. Classification (NCBI taxonomy): domain Eukaryota; kingdom Metazoa; phylum Chordata; class Mammalia; order Rodentia; family Sciuridae; genus Marmota; species Marmota marmota. The sequence goes on from NW_025999982.1 coordinate 17,616,880, forward strand.
GACGAAATAAAGCATTTACGCAAATACTGCAAATTAGATTAAACTGCAGTTCTGATGTAACCCTGTGACATACAGTTTCTTGCGCATTAAGCCAAATGTACAAGCATTTAATGACTAATCCTTTTAGGTATTTTAATACCCACATGAAGATTTATTGAGGAGAAAGGGAAAGCATATGCGGTTTTCCGTTAGAGCCTGCCTGCGGGCGGAGGATTGAGCAGATTGGCTTTTTTTAATTAATATTTCAGTTCTTTGTGTTTTGGCGGGCAGATTGCACGTGGCCTGGTACTGAACGGACAGCTCCTTTCTCTTTAGGCTGTGCGCTGGGGGCTAGCAGTCTAGAGGGCAGTGGCAGACCCGGGAGAGAGGGAAGAAGAGAAGGAGGGGGCAGGAGAGTGAGATCAAGTGCTGAATCGTGCCCCCCCCCCCCACTTTTTTATACCCCACACAGCCATAGGCTTACCTCCTCCAGAAATTAACCTACTGATCTATATTGGTAGAATTAGTCATACTAGCAGCCTTCACAGTTCAGCCACAAAAGGGGAGGAGAAAGCTTGTCAGACCCTCCTCCATCCCCTGGGCTTACTACAAACAACTTTTCTGATGCTAGGAGGAGACCTTTGAAGATAAGAAAGGCAAGTTCGCCTGCGTTTTAGGAATCTTCCTGCAGATGGGAGGATTTTAACTCATGAAATCTCTGGGATCACATTTTGTTTTTAATGTTAGAAACCTTGTGGAATAAAGTGTATGTGTGTATGTGTGTGTGTGTGTGCACAGCCTGATCAACCAACTTAAAAATATCAATGATCCTTAAATGCTTTCTCTCTCTTTTTTGTTTCAGTGTTTAATCCAATTAACATGCTGTTTTCAAACAAAGTTTGAACTTTGTTTTAAAGTTCATATCAGTATGAGAAAAAGACTATGGACTTGTGAGTTACTGGTAACTACGTATTGCCACTGTGTAGCTAGAAACATTAAAAGGCTATCATAAAAATAGTAACTTGAAGATATAAGGATCTTTTTGACTATATGTTCAGCATCAGTGCTGATGTGCTCAAGGTTGAGGTCTACTAAACAAAATGCCTTATGCATCTGTCAAACATGTTCCACATTTGTATTAAAAAAGAGTCCCAAGCATGCATTTCTAGCTTATGGTAGGTATTACTCTTGGTACTCATTTTCAGTTCTCTCCTGAGAGTAGGGGAAAATTACACTTTCCTGTTTCTCTATCATTAAGCAGAGCCACATGATTAGATCTGGCCACTGCATTCTGGAAATCCCTTGCCCGCCCCCCCACTACCATCACCACCTCAAGATGATGCAGAAATAAAATGCCACTTGATCACTGTGCTGCTAAGTGGAGGACAGCCTCTTGGTGAGGTCTAACTCCACACTGGCTTGCATATCACAGATAAACTTTTATATTGTTAAGCCACACAGATTTACCCACAGTGGTGGGTGTGGTTTCTTCATATGACTAATGAACTCCTTTAAAAGAAAACATGTAAATTTTGCATAGTCAGAATTATCAATGATTGGTTTGGGGGCGGGTATTATAAACCAATGCTGTTCAATAGAAATGAAATCCAAGCCACATACATAATTTAAAATTTTCTAGTAGCCACACTTTTAAAAGGAAAAAAAATGAGAAAATTGACTTTTATAGTCAATTTTATTTATCAATACATGCAAAAGTTTATCAACAATCAATATAAAAATTATGAAATATTTTACATTCTCTTTTTCATACTAAGTATTTGAAAATCAAGTATGTATTTTATAATTAGAGTTCATATCAATTTGGACTAGCTTCCTTTCAAATTGCCAGTGCCTTCTAGCCCAAAACCATGAGGCCTACACCTATAACTAAGGAAACTGGGTTTGTAACTTGTTGCAGCAAGAAAGAAAACACATCATGAGAAACCTTGAAACCATCTCAGTAACAGAGTATGTAAAAGGACTTCCTTCTAGGATTTGGAGAACTTTCCAGGCATGGTGGCAACTCCCAGTAACTGAAGCGAAGAAGACAGGAGTATTGAAAGTTCAAGGCCAGCCTGAGCAACTTAATGAGACCCTGTTTCTAAGTAAAATAAAAAGGACTGGGAGTTATCTCAGTAGTACAGCATTCCTAGGTTCAATCCCCAATACCAAAAAACAAACAAACAAAAGCAAGAGGACTGTATGATCAAATATCTCAATAAACTTTTTATACGGAGTAAAGATAAGAGTAAGGCTACAGCTGTAATTAGAAAAGAAGATGTAATTCACATTAGCCCAGAGGGGAATACAGTTGATATTTTGTGGCTTAGACAATATTAAAGATTTATCTGTATTCAAATGTAATTACAGTGGTCTTTTTTCATCTTGATTCTCATGGTCACAGAGTAATCATACCTGATGTTGATATTCTGCCAGATTTTTATATTCGGTAGGAGAGAAATGAGTGTTAGACCAATTTGTAGTAACACTGAGGCCTAGTTGATAGCATTTGGCAAACTTTGGGGTGTTAAGCGCTATTGCTGTTGTTTTTCTCAAAACACTAGCATTAGCCTGGTAGGGCTGCCATAACAAAATACCACAAACTAGGTAAGTTAATAGGCTTTTGCTTCTCACACACAGTTGTGGAGGCTGGAAGTCCAAGATCAAGGTATCAGCATACTTGGTTTCTCCAGAGGCTTCTCTTCTCACTGTCTCCTCATATGAGCTCTCCTCTGTTGTATCCTCCTCTTTTCACAAGAATACCTGTCCTACTGAATTAGAATCCACCCTTTCTTATGACCTGAATGAAACTTAATTACCCCTTATCTCCAAATAGAGAGATTAGGAGATTAGGGCTTTAACATACAAATTGGGGGTGTGGATATAATTCAGCCTATAATAGTGTTCAATAGTAACCTGTGGCTATTCTATATAAAACAGCACAGTTACAGGTAATGTGATACTGATTCTATTCCCTAGAGACTTGTACTGGCAGGAGAAATTTCTCAATATAATCAGGAAGATTTTAGAATTTTCATTACTAATAAACAAGCTTTAAATTTTCTTTGGTCCCTATGTTATACTGACTCATACAAATGAGTTGTGAAATTAGTGTTAAGTGTCCCTATATTGTATATTAGACTACTTAGGTAGATAAAACACCTTCCTATCTTTTAGCATTTCTTAATGTTCAATGTACCACTTCTTTATAATAAATTTATGATGTGTATAAGATACTTAATTCTGAGCCGGGCATGGTGGCACATACCTATAATCCCAGTGACTCAAGAGGCAGAGGCAAGAGGATTGAAAATCCAAGGCCAGCCTGGGAAACTTAGCAAGACCCTATCTCAAAATAAAACAAAAAAAGTTGAGGTGTAGCTCAGAGACGTAGTGCTTATGGGTTCAACATCCAGTACTGCAAAAGAAATTTTTAAAAATATACTTTATCATTCAAAATCACTCAAATCCATCATTATACAAAATACATGTATGAAGATGTGAATTTGGTGTCAACATACCTTATATACAAACAGAGATATGATAAATTGTGGTATAAAGGTGTATTAAGAATTGTAATTCACAAAAAAGAGAGAGCTCATGTATAATGGCAGAATTTGGCATGAACATACTTCATATACAAAGTTATGAAAACTTGTGCTGTGAATGGATAATTATGAAGGTAACGCAATCCACTATTGTCATGTAGGTAAAAAATAAATAAAAATAAATTCAAAAATCACTCAAATGGCATTCATGCCAAACCAGTAGAGTCAAAACACAGGCCCTGTCTCCATGTTAGGTATACCACAGTGTCAGAAAGAAGATGAACTTTCTATATCTATTTCCTATTATGCCAGTAGCTTTATTCAAAGGAAAGGATAGGTCATGAAAGAGAAGCAATACTATGAGTATTGCATGGAACTAGGAGTAGTTTCCATGTTGTCTGAAATTTAAAAAAAAAAATTCTTCAAAATAATCTTTGGTTTTCTGATTTTGAAAAGGAAAAAAATTGTTAAAATTAGCTATTTGAAAACACTACTTTCCTTTAAAATTTGGGTAATTTGGCTACTATAATCTATATAAAGATGAAAACAAAGATATTGAAATTTATCTATATCTTGAAGATTTTGAATTTTGCTTCCAACACTATTTGAGTTGCACTTGACCTTGTCATTAAAAGCACATTAAAATGATGACTTTCTAACAGTCTATACTACCTCCCCTCCTTCATCATCAGAATCTAAGTCATGGGAGACCTTCCTCCTCTAAATCATATTTTAGTATGTGAGGAAAGAACACCAACACACACTTAGTTTTGTCACCACATAAATCTTGGCATTAAGATTAGAACATATCCTAAAAGACTAATGCTGTTTCAATGTATTTAACTAGTGAAAGAAACCTGTTCTCTTTAACGGCTAGCATATAAATATATGAGAAGTAGTGTTCACTCATACAAAGAACCTTATGCTGTATTATTTATCAGAATGTCACCATTCATTACAGATATTTCTAATATATGGTACATATTTAATTCATCACAGTCTATGTGTTTCTACTGTCTTATAATAGAGAGAAGTTCTAATGCTAGATTTAGTCTCTAATTTCTCAAGAAAGAAGGGCTCAGGAGGTAACATTTTTCACATCTGAAGAGAGGAATAAGCAAACCTGTACTGACCACTTCACTGAATCTCTTAAAATGGACATTCCATGATAGGGTCCACTCTAAGCCAGATTGCCAGGATGCCCTTAATGGAGCACTACAGAGGCATGTCTTCTTTTTGGCAATGATTTCTTAAGTAAAGGCTCTATGTCTAAAGACAAAGGAAAATGGGTGAGTATTTAAGTGGGCAAAGTTGATCAAGAAAGAGCACATTACCAAAGGATAAGAGTGGCAGTAGGTTGTTTCTGGGGTTACAGTTTTCGCCAGTTGCAGAGAACATTGACAGTCAGGGAATTCAGAAGTCAGACTATTGGTTCCTTCAAGGCTTCCCATGATACCAGAATGTAGGGAAGTTCTGAGAAAAAAAGTTTCACCTTCTGAATCTGGAATTTGGAACACAGTCCTCCAACATGGCAATCAATAGAAATGTCTATGATAAAGACTATAATTGAATGTTGGAAAGGATAAGTCATGAAAGAGAAGCAATACTCTACACTATTAACATTGATATCAATCCAATAAGGAGACTTTACCCACTGTAAGGAAGGAGAGTTGAAGAAATAATTCATACCTTTTTTATTATTATTCTTTGGAATGTTGGAAATTGAACCCAGGGCCTCACACAGCTAGGCAAGTACTCTACCTTTGAACTCTAACTCCAGCCCCCAAATAATGTTAAAGCATAAATTATAAAGTCATTTCATACATATTGCCCCCATTTGATACAGTCTGGCTTTTAGAGTGGAGCTATTAAGTGATATGTCTGAAGTTACAGATCTCATCAGTGGCAGAATCAGTGAATACCTTACCACCCTCCACTATGCTCACAGGGCAATAAAAGAAGATAAATTCATCTTAGCTGTATTTGGATGAATTACTATATGGTCTACAGTCAGAACAGGCTTGGGAGAAAGGGACATTATCAGATAAAGGCCACAAAGTAGCAGAGCCAAAGTAGGCAAATATTTTTAAAGAAATGTTCTATTGGACAAGAGGCATAATACAGCAGAAATGGTACAAAATTCTGTACATTATCCATGGACATTACAGGCAGCAAACAGATAGTAGGAAACAAAGGAATAAGGTAAATATGGATGGGCCAGGAGTTTCAAAACAAAACTATTCAAGGGTAAGTAAAAGACAAACGTGAGGTCTAAACAGCATGCACAGAGCGTGGAGATTCGGCAAGATTACATAATGAAGTCAAGAAAGTGTAACGACAAACACTATCGCAGCCAAGTTGAAGAATAAAAGGGCGATTGCACCAGAGATTAAGATAAATAAAATAATAAGGCATTGTTCCAGTACATACGGAAGAAAAGGTCAATGGAAAAATAAACGGGGCCTCCGAGAGGCTACTGAGGTAATTGACAGAAGAGGCAGACAAAGCTCCTTTAGAGAAAAAAAATGTAACTGGAGGCCTTGGTTGCCTCAAAGCTCCCCAAGGCTAGTAGGAGGGAGAAGAGACTGGAGCTGGGGTCAGCAACTAGACAGATCCACAGGGGGTTTTCAGAAGGAGAAGAGAAGCTATGTATTAGGGTGACCATAATATGAAGGGCTGCAGATGGAGAAGCACCTCCACCCCTCACCTTACTGAAACCATGTCCAAGACATTGCAACAAAAGTGAAACAGAAACCTTTGGAGATATGGGAACATTAAGTCAAAGAAGAATCCCAGGAGAGCAGAAGGGTACCCTGGAATACATTAACAGAGGATGGGTGTGAAGGAGAAGCTAAGGGCAAGTGTGGGAGGGGAAAGGCAGGAGAGATTGATGGAGAGGGAGGGGGCAAGTATGGAGAAACAAAGGGAGGTCAGATAGAGACAGAGACAGAATAAATGAAACCTTAAAATCCAAAGTTCAAACTAGTGATTAAGCCAGGAGGAAATACTAATTAGTCAAAAAAAGAATAAGAATAGAGTGTGGAGGGAAATGAACTGTTCAAGTCTGTGGATCCCAAATGAGCTTCTTTGGACTAAATGGATGCAAGCATCTGAGTTCTAATTCCAGCTCTGGCCCTGTGCCTTGACTGACAGTGTGACTTCATACTTCAGTAAAGCTTAGGATCTGGTGGCCTTTAACATCTCCTCCAGTCAGATTTTCTTTGATGCCATTTGTCTAAGGTACTACAAAATGGACAGTGGGGAAGAAAAGGTCCTTATTAACAGAACATCTCTCTAGTAGCCTACCTAACAACCTCCCTTTTTGTAATAATAACAGCCAACATTTAAGTTCTTTCTACTGTCCACACCGACCTACAAGGGTATATAGCCACTACATAGATTTAACTGGTGCTAAGGATGGAACTCAGGGCCTTTAGCATGATAATCTCAGCTATAATATTCACTTAACTCTTGCAACAGCTGTTCAAGCTAAGTGTCAGTATTTTTCCCATTTTACAGATGAGAAAATTAAGCAAAGTCTTCAGATAAAATCAGGATTGACAGTCAGGCCCTGTGGTTCCAGAGCCAAGGCTCCTGCGGTTGGGTTTCAATTGGCAACCTCAGTTGCTAGGAGGTCCCGGAGGCCAGCGCTGGATTCGCAAAGCCGAAGCTGCCCTGCGAATGGAAACCCGGTGCAAAAGGAGATTGGCAGGTATAGCTGGCCACCCCTGGGGCCGAAGATTCAGAAGGGGCCGACTGGAGCCTCCGGAAACAGAGGTAGAGGCGGACCAGCTTGGGAAGAGACCACCCTGGAAGCCGCGCGTCCTTCTCTGTGACTTTCTAAAACTAAAGGTAAGAGCCCGGAGGTTTAATTTACTGCGGAGATAGTCCAGACGACTTTGGCTGGAAGGTGTCAAAATGACACTGTAAAAGAAACTTGGACCAGGCCGTCATTGGGTGTTTTAAAGAGTTTAGAGAGCAATAGGGGAGTATAAAAGGAGGAAATTGAAAATTTTGGAAAAGTTTAGACACAGCAGCGAAAGTCAGAAGATGTAGGAAAAACTTTGGAATTGAAGCCAAAATCACTGAGTTCAAGGTCCCATGTAACGTTGGCGATCATTCACAGTTCTTTCAGCTTCACTTTCCGGGGCTTGCCTACCTGATCCCGTGGAGTAGAATAGGGCGATGGACGTCTGGGGTCTTAAGTAATCAACCGCCAGGTACTTCGGTTTCCTCGTCTTTGCGAAGAGAATATGTTTGCACTAATACCTACCTCATCCTATTGCTGTGAAAATAAAATAATATAAATGTTTTTTAAACGGCTGGCAACAGGGCCTGGCTCCTATGATAAGTGCTCAATAAATATTTGCTGTTACTGTTGCTTTGTTGTTATTCTTTCCTCTACAAAAAGAGAATAATAATCATACATTTCCTTCCTACTTGAGTGGTGAAGAGGCGTGTTCTCAGGTTCAAATGAGTCAATACCAATAAAAAGCGCTTGGTAAAATGAGGCTCCCCGTACAATCCGAAGGCTGGCAAACGAACTTTCAAAACCTCCTAGAACGCTGGAGGACAGAGTGCATATATCTTTCGGAACTCAAGCATTTCTTAGTCCAAAGCGGCAAATTTCCCATGAAAGAGCTTTGAGACCTTATCGAGAGAAGAGTTGGTTTCCCGCTTAAATGATCGCGTCCAGCCAGGAGGCCTCCAGGGCATCTTGCCCTCGCGGGTCTCCCGCCTGCTGCCTGAGGGTGAAGGCCCCCTAACAGGGTAGGGCTGGTCAAGCAGGCTCTGCGCGCGCACGAGCTGCATGCACTGGGTTGGGCTAGTCCGCGATCTGCCAGTTTGGCGGCTGTTGAAGGGCTGGGAGCCTGCCCACTCAAATGAGGACCCTAGCCCTAAGTTTCACTGTCATCAAAGACTTCAGACAATAGAGTTCTCCCATTTAATTTTCTACTAATACGTTCGCAAGCCTTTTTAATTGCTTGCAAATGCATTTTCCCTGCACGGTTATGGAATCCGTGTTGCCTATCGGCTGCAAGGCTAAGGCGGAATAGAAATCTGTGGAAGGCTTTTGATAAACAGCTCAGAGGGCAGGGCAGGGTCGGAAAGGAGGAGGTAAAAAGGAAAAGAAAAGAAAAGAGAGAGAGAGAGAAGAGAGAAGTGGGAGGGAGAGAGAGAAGAGAGAAGGGGGAGGGAGAGAAAAAAAAGAAAGAAAGAAAGAGAGAAAGAAAGAGAAAGAAGGAAGAAAGAAAGAAGAGTTTAAAAAATCGATGACAATCCTTAAACTGAAATAACTGGAAAGTCTGTCAGAAATGTTAATTTCCCCTAAACATTCTAAAGCTTTTTTTTAAAAAAAAAAAAGTCTGCCTTTTCTCATTTGCAATTAGGTAATGGATGCAGAGAGGTCCTTTTGTTGTCAAAGGTGGATTGGGGGTGGTATACCTAGAGGAAAGGGAAAGGGAGGGATATTCAGAGACTGAAAGGAAAGTAAGCACTACGTTGGGAAGAAGTGGAAGAAAGGAGAAGCCCTTGAGTGTGAGCACTCACATTGTAGTGCCCTTTGGCCCCAGCTGCCCATGTAACTGGGTCAAGTTTAGATGGCTTGCTCTTGCCCAGTATTTCCTTGATTGTTTGGAACATTTTTCTGCCCCCACTTTGTTTGTTGGGGGGTTGGTGAAAACCCAACCAATTTTTTGTCTTTCTGTCACCTGAAAGATTAGGCCCACTCCTCTACCCACCTCAACTGTGACTGGGAGAGGTTAGGTTAGAAGACACACACCACTGTAAGTGGTGGATCACTTACAGTGAAGTTTTGAGTCATTAAAATTCTGAATAATTGAAACTCAGGCTCCTTGGGGAGAGAACCCTGAGAAGTTTCTCTGTGATTGGTTTTTGGAGATCCACAGCTGAGCACCTCTTGGAAGTCTATCCAGGAGAAAGTACTCAGAGGAGGGAATTCTCAAAGGGGTAGCTGAGTACCTGAGAGTGGTCAAAACAAGGACAGCCTTAGATAGGACACAGATGTCCTTTGGCTGCTCTTGATTCTTTAAAGACATCCTTTTTCATACAAGATATGGAGTGTAAAAGAGAGATGCTGAAAGCAGTAGGAGAAGTACACATATTCATATCTACACCTCTTGTTTTGCTTTGTGTAAAGAGCATCACCTACTACTTTGGATCCTCAGTGCACCACTGTTCTCCTAAACAAGTATTCTTTCAAAGCCAGAGGGTAGAAATAGGATCCCTATTGTGCAAACTCATGTCTCAGTTATGGAGCTGCATGCCCCACTGGAACAGAGCATACTAATTTCATTCTTAGAAAATGTTCACACATACTTGCTTAATGGTACAAATTTGATGAATTCAATCTCATCTGTACTTCTCTCTAAAAGTGAAGGTAGGACAAAGGAAAGACATAAAAGAGGGAGAAAGGAAAGAAGGAAAAGGGAGGGTAGAATTGAGGAAGATATTCTGGTTGATTCATGTGTGTAAATATATTCAAGGAAATTCTTTTTTGGTAAAAAATGCCCAAATAATTGCAATTATAACTCTACTTTGCTTTAGTGTTACATGGGCAGTTTTGTGAGAGAATTTACTAAAGGAATGAGAACAAATTAAATCTAATTTGCAGGAGCAAAGGAAAAACAAGTAGCCAAAAAAGAAAACAAACCTGAAGGAATACATGTTTATTAAAGTTAGGGCTAGGCACAATATGGCTGGTCTTATTCACCAACCTCAAACAAGCCATGTGCAGCAGATCCTTTTAGTGATGATGTTTGAGATTAGGTCCAAACTTACAGTACCAACCTAGAAGTTCAGAAAAGGGGCCTACAATTTTCAAAAATTGTCTTCCAGCCCTAGACCCTAATCTAAACAAAAATAATGCACATAAAGATTTCTTAGCAGATTCCTAAAGTAACTTCATAAGGGCAATCCCTCCAGAGCATAAAACTAGAGCACAAAACTAGAGCACCAGGTGCTAAAGGGATACCCTTTTTGGCTTCTACCCTGCCAGGGTGGCAGGGCTTCTCCATGCTCTTGTGGGCTATTTTGAGTGGGCAAGTATTGGCCTGGCCTCTGGCTGAGGCTAGAATGCACACCACTAGTTCTCCCATGGAGGGGGCCCCAGGCACCGCCCTGTCTCCAATATATTGTGGCTAGTTAATTCAATTACGCCACCCGCTGGAGAGTGTGTGGCCAATCATTCTCCAGGAAAGGGGCAAAACAGAGAAAGAGGAATTAACTTTGCTGAAAAGCCCAGACTTTGGGTCAAGCAAGATGGCACTTATTAATTGCTCAAGACTATTAATTGGATGGGAGGGGGAGAGGTGGGAGAGCAGTCTGACAAAAACAAATCCAGTGCATGCACATCACACACAAGGCACCAAACCACACACCTGCCTCAATGAATTTCTTTACAAAAGGGGCGAGCTGAGCAACCCCAGAGCAGATGGAAGGGAACACTGACCAGTGTGTGCATATGGCATGGATGATTTCCTCAATTTTTCTTTCAGGGAGAAACAGCTTTTTCTTTTTTCTTTTTTTCCTTTTTTTTTTTTTTTTTTTTTTTTTTNTAAGTTAAGATGATGTGGGAGGGAGCAGTTGGCCAAGTGAAGTTTCTTTAAGGTTTAGATGCTTGTATAGGGAGTCTAGGACATGGGAACAGGGAAACTATTTCCAAAGATGGAGGCCCTGATGAAGTAGATCCCCAAAGTAAAAGTGATACACATTTCCTTCCTGATTTATATACCTTAATTGCAAATAAAAGGATTGTTCTCATTCTCTGTGATCTTTAGTTTTCTCCAAATCCAGGGCACAATAAAAGAAACTCTGGATTCTCTTTGCCTGAGTACCTAAAAGCCACTCAGGAAATGAGAACAGGAATGAGAATGAGAATGCAATGGAATGAGAATAGGGGGAAGGAGTAGAGAGGTATAGTTGCCAGTAACTCAGCGATGTCCTGATGCATTCAGATGGGTGGGGGCAACTGGAGGTCACTTTGTGGTATATACTCTGCTCAGGCTAGAACTTATTACTGAGAGTATTATAAGGCCAAATCATCTGAGTGCAGGGGAGCATGTGGCTCTTCCCTGGGACAGGGAAAAAACACATGGATCAAATACACTGGGACAGCAGGCGGAACAGGCAGCCAGTTTGTCCTGAGCCTCCTGGCTGTTCCCAGGGGACAGTCTCTGCTGCTTGGACTGAAGCCTGAGAAGAAAGTCCCTTTGCCTTCAATAAAGATATATCTGGCAGTTGAGGGGTGGGAGGGTGGGAAGGAGTATAGGCTGAGAAGGCGTCATCCTTTTCCATTAGAGCTTGGACTGACTGGGGAGTCAACATCATCCACTAAAGAAAGTGAATCTGACTATTCACAAGATAACTTGCATATTCTTCTGGGGGAAGGTTTGAACTTTATCAAGGGCAGAGATTTTTAGGGTAAAGTAATGGGGGCAGGCCCCAGCTACTATGGATAAAGATTATTTATTTCCTCTCTGGGTAAACTATGAAGGGCTGACTTAGACCTGGGAAACAAAGACTCTGATGCAAGCATTTTGGGATTCAGCCCCTCAGTGTCAATAGCACCTATCTTATCCCTTCTACTTAAAGATCAAGTTGGACATTCTCCCTTATCATCGCACTGACCTCTCTGTCTCCTGACTTCATTAGACCAAAATATGGAATCCCAAGAAGGTGGGGGGAGGCTGATGTACATTGAAATAGGGAGCAAGTGTTGGCTGCTGACCCCTGTGCAGGACTGAAGCATCTCAGATCTCCATTTCAGACAATGCATTTCAATTCTTGTCGTGTGCCTTTGTCCATTTGTATAAAGCAAAGAGCTCTGAGTGACAGCCCCAGTTAGCCTGCATGAGCAGATCCTAATAAACCCTCCCAAACCCCGACCCCCCCCCAAAAAAAGCCACATGCCTGTTTGCCTGCGGCTTATTATTAAGACACCTTCTCAGCTTAAACACTTAAAAGCTAACCAAATGAAATGACAATTAAGACTGAATTACCCCTTCTATCTCTGAGATGAGTCTATGGGGCCAGCCAATTCTCTCTTAAGAAATAGGGGTGGAGAACAGACCTTGCAAAGCCTCAGTCTTGCCAGTTTATAGCCACTGCCACCCCCTGCAGGCACAGACAACCTAGTAGGGGAAGCTAAATTTTGAACAAACTAAAGCTCAAAACTGTTTGAAAGTCAAGAAATCCACCAAAGAAATGGAGTAAGGTGTGTGCGCACTGCCTCCTTCCTGTTCTCTCTTTGTAAAATATAACTACAAGCACTTAAGGGTTATTTTGGGGGTAATGGTGTTCAAATACCTGGTTCCACTGCTAAATGCCCCCTCCCTTCCAACCAATACTATTTACAAGGGAAGAAGGAAAACACAAAAGAAAAGGAAAATATGTTGGGTTTGGGAGTGAAAAACAATATTTACCTAAGTGTAGAATCTTGTCACCACGTCTTTATTCTCTTGCATTTTTCCTAAATTCATTGCCAGTTATACCACTTCTTTATGATGGAAACTTGGGACTGTCCCTCATGAGCCATGGCTCTCAGTATGGAATGCACCCAGATCAAAGACTCCTGCCAGGGCCCAGCCTGGGGCTGGCCGCCGCGGGAGCAGACGACTTGCAGGTAAATAAGCATGCAGGGAATTTGTCTGCGCCCTCCCCTCTTCGCCCTCCCCCTCCCACTCCATTAATACTCTGACAGTAAGTCGTCTCTCTCTCTCTCTCTCTCCCTCTCTCTCTCTCTCTCTCTACACACACACACACACACACACACACACACACACACACACGAAACGTTATCAAAACAATTAGAGGAGGAGTGTGCCCATTCTGTCCCTCTTATTGGATCCAGGCTTTTCACCTAGAAGCGAATTAGTCCGGCTAGCTGCGGCCCCTACCTTTGGCCAGTACTCACAGAAGTCTTTTGTGAATCCACATTTCTGACCCTGAGCGGAGGGGTGGGGGAGATCAGGGAGGCTGGGTTTGAGTGAACTCGACTCAGAATAAGACCCGATGAGTTGATGACCAATCGCACCCTCAGTTTACATACTTTGCAGGGTCGGGTCTGCACTCCTGTTCCAGGAGCTCGTCTTCCACTGAGCCTGTGGTGATCTTGCTATGTAAGGGGGAAGGCAACTCGTTTGTTCTTGGGAAATTGTTGGAACACTGAGCTTGAGTAAAAGTTTCACCAGACACATGAGATTGCTATGTAAAGTAAGAAATCTGTAAATGAAAACCTCGAAAATCAACCCCAAAGAAAGAATCTGCACAACGCACTTTGTCAGAGTGTAGCATTGAGTCTAATTCTCTGCGCCTGGTGTTTACCCACATTCACAGCCCTGTTGGATGACTCACAGCATTATTTTTTTTCCTTTTCATCTCATTATGTTTTGCTTAAGATGAACTCCTTAAAAAGACACACGTGAGGAAATAGAGAAAGAGCCAAGGAAGCAAAAGAAAGAGGAAGGGAGGGAGAGAGGGAAGGAAAGGGAGATGGCAATTAGGAAGGTAGAGAGGAAAAAAGAAAATTGCTAAAACGAATTCAGACCCTGTGAAAACCTAACTCAATCAGATGATCTCTCTCCTATTTTCTTCCTTAAAACATTTTTTGTACATTCTTTGCCAACAATAGAATTTATAATTATGCAATCATATTATCTTAGGCACATTTAAAACAACTAAACCCACAATAAGAATCTGAGAAACCAAAATTTGTATCTTCTTTTAGTGGAAAGTGCAGTTCTATCTGTGAGTCCCCATTTTTTCAGTTTGCCCAAAGCTGGCCAACTTCTCCCCATTCCGCAGGACGACTGGGGAGATATTCCAGGAGCATACGTTGGAGACGTAAGAGATCCCTTGTTGCGCACAGAAAATCTCCCCCCCTTGTATACCTATGAGCAAGGGGTTATTTTTAAATTAAAGTGAAAGCCCTTACAGTTCCAACAAAGGGTCATAGCTGCAAGATCTATATGGAAGAAAAAAGATGTGGCTCCGTAAATTTTGACTTTCTACACTTATATTCACAAAATAATTTTATACGCTCAGGGCATTTTTACATTTTACACAAGGATCCCCTTATGTCTCAAGAGGGAAAAAAATCTGCCATTCAATGCTTAGCTCAACTAAAACCTATTTACTTCTTTTAATAGCCACGTCTGCTGCTGATTTTTTTGTATCTGTACAAATTTTTTTTCTGTGGTAGGCACAAAGCAGGGCATTTTTCAAAAGAGGGGATTAGAACATTTGCAAGCACCAGACAAAGAGAGAATCCTGTGCAAAAGGACACCGTAGTTTATCCAATTTTCGACTTAGTGCCATTCAACTGGTCATTTATGCAATGTCATCCGACCAAACAACATGTTTTACTTATGAGGGGGAAAAGTTTGTTAAGTGAAGGGACCAAGATTCGTTTCTTCCAAGAAAATAAACATCTTAACAGAGTGGGAGGGAAAGTGGTTCTTTCCCTTGGAGAACTTCAAGGCCCTTTACTTCTACATTTCAGATATTTTGAAACATTTTCTTCAGCCTCTTTTTAATATACTTATTCTCTCTTTTCTTTTTTATAACTCATTCTAAAGTGACATTGCACATACTAAGGAAGGAACGACTCCAGGGCAAAAGATGAAACAGGGTATAGTGTATGATAAAAAGTATATATATTTACATAGCTACATATATCTATAATACATGTCTGTGTGTATACACACACATGTATGTGAATTCTATGAAGGACATTTGTAAATCTGACAAGCTATTTTCTTCCACTCTTCCCAAACAAGTTGGCAGAATGAAAAAGAAAGAGTCATAACTACATTTAAAATGAGAAATGAGGAGGGAGTGTGTGGGAGAAGCCCGTCTTTCTCCTTTTATTTCTTCCTTTTTAGAACATTCATCAGCATATGCCTCATTTCAAATGCAACAAATGTAAATATACTTTTCCCTGCACAGAATTTTAAGTGAAAGTCCAATGGTTTGGAGGGCGGTCTAAGTCTGCCTAACAGATGCAAACAGTCTTGTGGCTTCAGTTCCATCTTTGAGTCCCCTAAAAAGATTTGCTATGGCCAACAAAGAAAACTGTCACACCTTTTCCCATCACCGCTTTAATTTATGCTCAGTCTCCAAGTTTTTTTTTTCATATTGATTTGATAATCACTTTAAGGCAGAACATTTAAAATAAGAAAGAGCTGGTGAGTAGGTTGAAAAGGGGGGTCTTACAGGCCTGCCTCAATATGGTGAAAATGGGGAGGCAAAAGGGAGCCAGGGCTGTAAAGGTTGTTTTGTAAAGTGGGTTTTTATTATGCACCGACTCTCTCCGCATTTACTTAACTCTTCACGGGCTGTTGGGTAGGTTAACACCCTTCAAGGCCTCTTTCATGTCCAATACCTCGTTTGTTTGTAAAGGAAAATGAGCCTTTAACACATTTTGAGTTAGGGGGAAAAAAAAGACAGATGCAGAAAAAAATTTATTTTTTTGTAATCAAAATCAGCAAATCCTTTCCACCTTTCCAGCTCAAGTGATTCCTCAATGCATTAGGAGCCTGAAGATCTACAATGAGTGGACCTGAAGGTATTTCCTCCATAAGGCCCATTTTGGGTAGCATATAGGACGTTTTTATCTTTGGGTAAAACAGAACCCTGACATACACATCTTGATTCCTGCATGTGAAATAGCTCCTGTGTGTTCCCAAGAAACCCACAACCCCAGACTTGATCTCCAGGTAAATTTTCTCCCCTCGTAAAGTGCTGAGTACACTCTCTGTATATATTCTATGTGCCTTGATGAAGACTCAAAGGGCTTCTCATTCTCTGATGCCAACATGAAAGGCTCTCAGGCACTTTGAAGTACAATATTGTATGGTGATATAAAATGCATACCTTAAAATTTATACAACTTTTAGATTGTGGTTTTTCTTGCATTTTTTTTCTTAAAAATGTTTTCTGGCTACCTTGTCCTAGCTCAATGATTGCTTTCACAGGTCTACTGAGAAGGGGTTGAGGGATGGACCAGTCTGAAAAACTACCCACATGACCATACCTATCATATCTCAGTGATTTTATTTTATTTTTCTTTTATTAAGGGCTCTGTGGAAGCCCAGTGTGGGCTCGTTCTTAATGGCCAAGGTGGAGTGATAAGAAGAGGTAAGTAAGAACATTTTATTCTAAACATTCTCCTCTTATCTGTTACTTTGCTTTGAAGATCTGGTGTGGTTTTAAGCATTGAATTTCTTGTCTGCTCATTAAGAAAACAATTACTCTTAGTCAGTTATTCAAGTTCCATATAGGCATATTCACATTTAACATTTTTCTTTCTTCCATTGAGGCTTGAACACAGGTTAAGCCCAAGAGACTTGTGCTAGGCAATATCTGCTGCTCCTCACAGAAGTGACAGAATCAAAGTTAGAAGAGGGGGGAAAAACTGAAAAAAAAAAAAAACTTTTCACACCCCCTTCCCCAATCATCAATATCACATCCCCGAGCAGAATTTCTGGTCTCTTTTAGCTCTAATGTGCCAGCCACAGCCTGAGTTTTTGAGGTGATGGTGTTAGCTTGAGGCTTTGAGGGATTCTGTGAAAGGCTAGATCATTGAGGCTTTAGAGGAGGCTAATGAAACACCAATATTGTAGCTGCCTTATTTTCTAAATGTCCAGAACATTTCTTTCTTTAAGGGAGGGTGGGAGGAGGCGGTAGTGTTAACTGTACCGGATAAAGCTTTCTTGTTCCCATCTGTTGAGGAAAACATCTGAATCCAGAGTTACCCATGGAATTGGAAGGTGGGGGGAAGGCGAGAGAAGAGGAGAGAGCTGTTGCTTTCAGCTCAAGCACTGAAGGGGGCTGCATCTCAGATGTTCCGTTTTGACAAAAGGTTTTGAACTATGACATTCACAGGGCCTCAAGGCACTGCAGATTTTGCTGGCTTCCATGCTTAACTGTACCCAGAGCCTCTGAAGTTTATTTTTCTAGCATGCTGAGTAACCCAAGGAGCACACAAGGCAAGAGGGACCAGCTGTTATCCCAACTTCATACGAATTAATAAGATGTGGCCTATTCACCAGGACTAATTCCTGCTCCAGGGCCACAATTGTCTTTAGTAACCAAACCACTAAAACTGAGTTACTTCTGATGGTACCAAATTAATGTGCTCCAGTCACTCCCTATTTCTTTGAAAACTTCTTGAATGATTTGATTTTTCTGAAGAGAGACATGTGCTGTGAGAAACAGAAGATTCTTTTGTGTTTAAACTGTAGATCTCCTGAAGCAATATGCAATATGAACACTTAAATTCAAGAGGAAAGAAAACAAAGGGTGTTTTACTTTTCGAACTTGGCTACTGCTGCCATGTATGTTTGGAGTTTATGTTAAATTTAAAAGAGCTATTCACCACTTGTTTCACCTTTCAGATATTTAAAAACTATTTTTAAAAAAATGTCTGATATTGCTCTGCACAATTTTGGGTGTTTTGTTTTGCTTTGTTTGTTTGTTATGAGCAATATTAAGCTTGCCAGTACTCAGGCATATTGTAATGATATGAAATAGGCCCAAGACTAGTGAATATGAAAATTAAACATATATACTATTGGGCAGGTAAAAATTACACAGTAAAAAGGGGGACCCGTGAGACTCACGTGCTGATTGGGATCATTTGGGGCAGGCAAAACTAAAGGTGAGGCCCAGCGCTCTGGGCGCACAGAGATGTCGGTGGTGCTGAAGGACAGCGCCACTAATTAGGGACCGCAGCCGGCTCCTCAGAGAGGAGTAGCTCGCGCTACTACAGTTTTTCCATGCAGTTCCGTACTAAGATTGCCTTCCTTGATGCTTGAAAATTACATCCTATTGCACACTAGGTGACAGAGGGTGGAGATTATTCAAGGATGAGGATGGGAGGCCTCGGGTGTGGAATCGGTTGAATTGGCATAGAAAGGTTTAGGTGATATCCCCTCACACGTTAGCATCCTTCCAAGAAATGCAAAAGATTTAAGAGATTTAAGAGAAAAGAAATGCAAAAGATTTAATCTACAAGGTGCAAGCTGAGGTCTTTCCAGAGCCACAGAAATTGTGTTCCATAGGTGATGTTTTATTTTTCTAGTAGTACTCAATACCTATTTTTTAAGTTAAAAAAGCATTTCTTAACCTGCTTTTTGAAACAAAAGGTTGATTTTGTAGGAAAACAGCATAACTCCAAAGATAAAGGAAATGTCACTTGGTGTTTATGTCTGTATTGTTAGACTAAACCTTAATCCTCCACTTCGAAGAATTCAAATTTTAGCTGCCGAATTTATTTCATTTTCACATGTTTTAGAGAAAGGCCAATTAACCTGTTTGAACCCTGAAAGATGTATGTCTATATGTATTGGTTTACCCTGAAACTATCAATATTCATGACAGTTTAAAAGTGGATATCAAGGAAGGGATATATGTTTTGTCAGACCCTGCCCTGCCCCTTATCTAAGGACTCTTTATTTTTAAAGAAATTCTTAGGAAGCTCCTTCTCTCTATGGTCACAGTTATGAATAGGACTCCAAATATCAATAGCTTAGATCAGTTTTGTCCATCAAAAATCAGGAGGACATTAATTCCAGAACTCTGCTTTTCTCCAGTCCCTCAAGTAACCCAGTGTTGTCTTACAGTTTAGATGAGAATGTGTTTATTTTTCAATCCATACTTTACAGATACTTCCTTGTATAAAACAGGATTTCTTGAAAAACACAACTTTTCTACTGTTTTCTGGTTTTGGCCAAATTCTTGGATAAATTTGCATTTCTAGTGGTATCCAGAATTTACATTGCAAGAAAAATAAATCTCACTTTCAAAGACCCCTTCGAGTGTTTTTCTTGAAGAAAGATACATGCCTGTGTAGTTTACATGAATTCATCATGATGAAACTATCCTGATTTGCAAGGGGGAGAAGGAGTTAGGGGCCGTTAGTTATCTTAAATTTGGCTACTTGTAAAGAGCAACATGCCATTTTCTGATTCACTTTGTTAAGTAGAAAACATTGTTTTGGGCCTATAATGAGAGCCTGATATCCAAAAAAAAAAAAAAAAAATGCGTGAAGAGGAGTTATCAGCAAGGTAATTACCACCTAGATAAAATATTTGCCACCGCCTCGAAGGCGCAGCTCCCTGCGCGCTCACTCTCGGTTAATGGTGTGCGCGATTTTGCCCGCAGCTCCTCCACTCCAACCATCAGAACCAATAATCTTTACTTTACCCTGTGCTCCAGTATCGATAGCTTCTTTCGCCTCGGGCGTTGGCTTTGATATGTTAATATTTCTGAGTAGCAAATTCTGCAGAGATCATATTAATGTTGTACGTACAGAGTGGAGCTTTGCCTTCGTTGAATATTCAGATACTGGGTTTCAAAAGGCATCTCTTGAAGAAATGAGGCTTCTATTTACAGGAGTCGTCTATGTTTTTAATCATTAAAAAAGAAGAAGAAGGAAGGAAGGAAGGAAAGAAGGAAGCAAGGAAAACTCACTCTTCTTTTCCCGGTGAATCTTCCTTACCGCCCCACCCCAAACCCCTCCCTTTGTCAGCCGCTGGTCCCTTTCATGCTCAGACGTTAATAATAAGTGAACAATGTTGATGATGACGACGACGACGAGGAGGAAGCTAATAATGGATCCAGATTGGAATCAAACAGGGTAGGGTTTCAATTGGATAGGGGACTGTGGCCTTCAGATGAGGATAGAGGTGAGATGAGAAAACTCAGCCTTTCCATATGTGGGTGGAAAGTGACATTTTGGCCCTGGTCTCTTTTGTGAAATCGGGATGGCAAAAAAAAAAAAAAAAAAAAAAGCGGGGGGGATGAAAAAAGTGAAGAGGGGAAGCGCCCTTGTTTCGCTTTGTGATCATTCCGCCTTGCAGCCCCAGGCTAATTTCAGAAGCTTAAATACCGCTGTAGCCTCTGGGCCACGCGGAGAGGGAGCGGACCCGGCCACTGGCAGGCAGGAACGCTTTCCCTATTGCCCGTGGCTACACAAAATACAAACTACTTTGAATCAAAACATTTTTGGGGAATTAATATGATTTGAACTCTGCACGTTTTAAGCGAGCTGGAGTTTGTCAGATCGCTTAGAGGTGACTGGCACTCCGAGGCGGAGGCATTTACGCTGAGGACAAACATTGTCAGATCTGATTTAATTTTTTAAATAATGTTGCCTTGAAACGCTGCTTTAGCTTCAATCGCCCTGACTGCCAATAATAGGATGGATGGAACTGAACGCCTTCCCCTATTTTGCCGCCCTTGTGGCGGCTCACATACTCCTTGAGCAGGAGGATGCTCCTTCTCTGGCTGCTTTGGGTTTCTAGAGGGCCTGAACCTTGGAGTCCCCGGTTGGAAAGAATCAGTGACCATTTCAGCAGCTCCTGGAAGGGGTAAAAATCAAGGGTGGGAAGACTTGTTCCTCTTCTTTGTTAGCACCCCCACTCCACCCCTGCCCCCAGTAAAAAGCAGGTACCCTGAATCTCTCTTTCCTGGAAGTCGCCAGAATTCCTTTCTGTGATTCAACCTTTGTAGGTGAGAACGATCCAGAAATACACTTTGAGCCTCATCTTCTGCCTTATTCCCCTAAAACAGATTTGAAGTTCAATCTCTATTATATGAATTCTAAAACTTGTGTATAAAAGTACCCAGAGGCCTGATTTGTTGGACTTTGGTGGTGGTGGTGGTGGGTACTTTCCCATAGTCTGCTATCTTCTCTCCCGGTTTCTTTACTGCTTGAAAACTCACCAAAATCCAAAGCACTCTGTGCATTGGGGAATGGAGATTAATCCTCCACACACACCATAACGCACACCACCACCATTAAACCAGCCATTGTCTGGGTGCAAACCTCCCTTTCTTTTGTTCTGCCGGGAATCTGCACAGGGAGGAATTTATTCAGCCATGGTAATCCCGTTATACCTGTAATCGGAGTATCCCTCCTCCGAACAGTACAATCCGTTATGACGCATCATCAAAGGCCAACTAGATGGCAATTAAGTACCCACCCCATTGCGGTTTGATTACAATTAATATCTGCTGCCTTGGGGAGAGGAGGTCACATGTGGGAGGAGGATTGAGAAGGGAGAAAGGCTAGAGGAGAAGCAGCCCAGAGAATGATACTACCCCACCCAGCTCACACGCGCAGCACACCTCGCAGAAATGCAGCTGCAGAACTAATAAGGACAGGAAACTCTTGTAATCGCTTACACATTTTTAATGTGTCAGGGGAAAAAAAAAAAGAGCGATCACTGGAGATGAAGAAGGGGAAGAAAAAAAATCCCTGCCGTTTGTATTTCTTTCATTTGAATTGTAAACATCTGTTTGGCTGTAAGGCGAACAGAACATTTATTTTGCTCCCAAGATTTGGTCTAATTATGTCAACACTAACGCGGCGATGAGTGGGGCGGTGCAGCGACTTTGGAGAGGCTGCGCGCTTGGGCCCAGCGCCCGGAAGCTCGACAGGAAGTATTGATCGCACCTGGAGAGCGCTGGGGACCTCTTAACGCAGCTGGGTGTGTTCTTAGAGAGGGGCTTGAGGGCGGTGAGACCGGTTTGTGGCTCAGAAGCCGCTTTCGGCGCGCCCAGGGAACCACAGCTCCTTGGAGGCAGCCGCTCTTTCCTCTGCTGTAATTGCTGGGGATGAGAAGAGGAAAAGCGGTCCCAGTCGCTAGAGCTTGGCTTTCCTGTTCAATTGCAATGCAGAGGGTGGGTGGTTTTAATGTAGCGCCTCAGATCTCACCCTGCGACGTGGTAAATTGCTCAACACAATAGCGGTGTTGGGCAGCCTTTGCTCAGGTAACTGAGCACGCGCGTGCGCACGTTCAATTCCCATTTTCCCTCCTCATCAGCTAGAGAGATAAGTAGAGCAGTTGTGAACAACCTCATATTTCAGATCGATTGAGACCCAGATAACTACTCTCCAAGATGCTTGGGTCGCTAGTTGACCAAGTTTGTACTTGTAGCCCAGTACTTTTTACAACATTCCATAGTGTGCCTGCAGACACAAGGACAGATGTCCCCAGATTTGCCAAGAAGAGTGTAATCCCAACCTTCTTCAGACTGTGCAGGATCTAACAAGGTATGACAGCTGAAGGATCTGCATTGATGTATTCTGTGCCTGGTTTTGTCACCCCCACAATCTTTAGCTAGCTTATTCCTTTTGCTTTGGCAAAGTTATTCCTTTTTTCTGAAGTCATAAACTAGACAAGTGACCTTGAGTATATAATTCTTGATTTCTACATTGTTGCTATAGCTGCTCATTAGAGTTTGCAATATCACTGGAACTAGGGAGTCTTGTTTCCAACTTTGAAAATAGTGACCTTCATGTCTTTATTGCTTCTGTGCACTATTAATGGAAAAGAGATGAACTCTGGAATCTTGCATGAACACTCTGGTTCTGGCTGCAAAGACATCCCTAACTACGGTGCTGAATAAAAAATGAGACCACATAACTCAATGAAAGCTGACATGAAACAAAGGTACCATGATGAACTTCAGCCAGTAACCCTTGTTTATAGCTTGATGAGGTCCACTCTTTTATGACTTTCCTTCTCTGAGGTCTCATCATGCCATCTGTAGTCTGGGTCCCCATAGAGAAGAACTAACCCCTCACTATCGTCATTGCAAATGCAAAACTTTGGTTATGTTGACTTTTTCCTACCTCCATAAAAAGTGAAAGACTGAAAAGAAAGATATCAGGTTCCCCAAGTTGCTGTAAACTCTACAAGTTGCCAAATCTTTAGCCAGAACAAGAGAGTTCCCCAAGGCTGCAGCAATGCCAAGTATCAAAGCAACAGAAATTCCCTTTAAAGATGCTGTGACATAAAAAATAAAAGACTCTAGAGTTGATGGCTAATCCTGAATACAAAATAAATCCTTCAGGCAATTTGTGTGTGCATAAAGCATACTGTTAATATGCAGCCTGTGTAATTTACCTAATACATGCCTATTTGAGCATAAGCCAGAAACCCAAACTGGATGTAGAAAAGTCTCAGGGCCCAGGGAGTTAGCACATTACCAGGTAGCAGACTCAGTGGTATCGCTGGGAGCAGCCGGCTTTCAGCACATGGCATTCACTTTGTCAAAAAGGTGGTAGTTTTCTAATGGAAAAGAATTTCATTTAACTTCTTTTACAAAAATGATGATCATTGGCATTTCTTTAAATCTGGTGTCTAACACACTGAACATTAAAGAGAAAAAAGTTCTAAAAAGAGAGGAACACTCTAAATTGTGTCCTTCTCCTTCCTTAGCAGCTAGCAAAATCATATGTACATTTGCTCAAATGCTTTCTTCTCCCACTCATAATAAACTTGGGACTGATTGGGTGAGATTCCTTTTTCCCTCAAATATATACTGGCTAGTGTTTGAGAGAGGAATGTTAATGGAAGAATATAAATTTACTTATTATTCATATGACTGTGGGTAAGTACCTTTTCTAGAGAGGGCTATGTGAATTTTGAATATAGACATCGATTTTTATTCTTGAGGTTTAATATTTTTCTTCACACTAACCTAAATCCTAAAGTAATCAGAGCCATGATTCTCACAGTATGACTCTAAACAGCAAATTTATTTATACTCATTTTGCTTTCCTGTTCAACTTTTGAAAAGTGACCTTTGTTTATTTTTTTTAAGTGCATTTTGGATCTATAGGTACCAAGGTAAAGCATTAATGAAAGTGACTGTTAACCTCAGACCCAGGAATCTGGGAATTTGTTTTTACTATGATTGTTGTTATTTACTGGCTTAAAATCCTCTCTGGGAATGTGAAGTGCAAAAGCACAGGTGGATTTATGTTTTCATCTCCTGAAGAAGGGGAGTTATAGTCTTCTGTAGTGTGGGCTACAAGTTTGACTCCACGCAATGGACCTGAGTTTGGCAGTTGAGGTTATGACTTCTCAGATGTGAAACTGAAAATAGGTGCCAGGAACTGGCATGAAAATTTTGGCTAAATATAAATATAAATATATTGCAGCCTGGAGAGCCTTTGCTGACACTCTGAATGTCTTACCTTTTGTTTTAGGGGTCATTCAGGGATACTGACAGCCTTAGAATACTTAAGGAGAAAGACCTTGGTCTTTAGCACTTTCCAAGAAAACTTGGATGACAGTTAAACGGCCAGGAATAATTCCCCAAATTGCAGAGGTGTAAATAGTTTAAAAGTGGGGCAAGGTTAGCTAGCCCTCTCCTCCCCTGTCAGGGGTCCTTCTGTCTTTCTAAATGTTGTCCAGGTTCTTTAGGCTTCCATGCAAAGGAACATGCCTAAATCTGACTGCCAGAGACTCCCCTCATATAAGTCACTGTGCTGCTTAGTAATACATGGTAGGAGTTACCTGGGAAGCAAGTGGAGAGTCCTAGTCTGGTGCTTCTCAAACTTCAATGAATATATGTACTAACAGGGGGTCTTATAAAGTGCAAATTTTGACAGAAATTCTGAGATTCTACATTTCTAACAGATCTCTTCCTGTCAATTCTGCCTCTATTTATGTATGTATGTATTCGTTCATTCATTCATTCTGGGAGTGCTCCATCAATGAGTTACATCTCCAGCCCATTTATATCATATATATATTGGTGGGGGGGACAGGGTCTTACAAATTATCCAGACTGGCCTCAAACTTGAGCCTCCCAACCTGCTGCAACCACAGGCATGTGCCATTATGCCTGGTTCCGATGCTATCTTTTGAGGACCACATTTTTAGTAAAAAAGATCTTGGACCACACTTTTTTGCCATTTTTCTTTCTTTTTTCCACTCATAGAACTCAATCCTTTATTGGAAACGAGTCTCAAGATTGCCCATAACTTAAAAAAAAAGCCATAGCATGCTCAGAAAAGCCAACTTGAATTTGAATTCACCACTAAACCTTAAAAACTTTCCTCATAAGGCTCAAAGCAAGATGAAGTAGGCTTGCAGTTCTAGAACATAAAGCCACCATCCTAGCAAGGGGGACATTGGCCTAGAATTTTTACAGTGAGTGAGAAATTTGCCAGCAAGAACTTTCCTCACTGATAAATCCCCTTAGGTCCTCAAGTCTACTTCAGTGGGTGAGATTACAGAATATCCTGTGCTGTACCTGAAGGAAGGTAAAGCTGAAGGGATTTTTTGGACCCTGGGAACAGGGTCCAAAACTCCAGCATGTCAAAATTCCTTTGATGATTTTGCTATTAATAGTTCCCTTTGCTTTTCACTCTAATGGTAATAATAAAAACAACCACAGCAATAATATTATTTATAACTGACATTGTTACCATGTTCAGATCTTGTGGTATATTTTCCTGTGTGTGCCAGTTTACACATAATAAAAGAATTTGACCTGTCATTGCCTGTATGGGTTAGAAGTTTCTGGCTATAAGCAGATTATTTTTAGTAATATGTCAAGATTGAATGACTGTGGTGTCTTTAATTATTAGATGGATGAGGGAAAGGAGATGGAATTCTCAAACATTTTGGAAAAGAAAATAAATCACGCATAAAAAGTTTCTATCCATGTATGTGTGTGTACACATACAGATACAACCATGGATAAATAACACTTACCTTTCATGTGGTTGACTACTAGAATTGGGGTTTTCAATTAATAGAGGTGTTTAATTAATTGAAGTGTTTCTTGGTGTGACTGGTGAGCCAGGCTGTATTCCAAAAGATGCCAATTTTCTCTAAAATTACCATTGTATACTCACAACCATTTTCTGTGTGATATTGAAAAGATGAAACTCTGGTTATTATTTGGAAGGACATCTTCAAAGGAGCTCTCTGAGATAATGTGGGTGATTTATAAGTACAATTGCTGTCACGTACTACTTAATATCAAGTGGTCCCTTGATATTAACTGCCTCTCATATACTTTTCTTCTCCTGCCTTCACTAACATGTTATATACTTTTTCCTCCCAAGGTGGCACCTGTGTGGTCAACCCCACAGACTTGTTTTGCTCTGTTCCTGGTCGTTTGTCCCTTCTCAGTTCTACTTCCAAATACAAGGTGACCATTGCTGAGGTAAAGAGGCGGCTCTCACCACCCGAGTGCCTCAATGCTTCACTCCTGGGAGGCATTTTGAGAAGGTAAGTTAGCACTAGTTTCAGCACTGTCTGTCTGTCTGCTAACTACTGATGCCACACCTTCAACCCTCAGTCCTTATGTCTTCCACCCAATGTATTCTCCATGTCGTCAAGTCTTCTCACAATTTTCTCCAGAATGTGAACTTTCAAAACCTATTTTTTATTTGTT
Source organism: Marmota marmota marmota (assembly GCF_001458135.2). NCBI lineage: Eukaryota > Metazoa > Chordata > Mammalia > Rodentia > Sciuridae > Marmota > Marmota marmota. The sequence goes on from NW_025999982.1 coordinate 17,643,636, forward strand.
GTTGGACAGAGCAAAATCCAAGAATGGAGGCCGCTGCCTGAGAGAGAAACTGGATAGACTTGGCTTAAATTTGCCAGCAGGAAGACGGAAAGCAGCCAATGTTACTCTCCTTACTTCCTTAGTTGAAGGTATGATTTTTTCAGTACTGTCAAGCAATGATGGAAGGTCGAAAATTCTTTGATAGTCAGGTTTTTTAGATTATGTTATTTTACTTTTTTATGCTATTAAGCATAGTTACAGGTGAGTTTCCTAATTAATCTTGGCAATGATGATTAAATTTGGCTTAATATAAGACTTAAATTATTCATAGGATGTTAATTAACTTACTAATTTTAGCAGTATTAGGGAAGAAGACAATGGAAGACAATGGAATATTCTCCAAATATTTGCTAAATAATAGCAACAAAAAACTGGCTATCTATTTCATTTTTATTATTTTAGAGTATAGACAAATCTGATTTAATTTATTATAATTCAGCACAACATGATCTGCAGTATAAATAATTCTTTATGAAGAATTCACAGAAGTCTAGGCATGATACTAAGGGCAAAAGTACATTGTGTTAATCCTAGTAGATATCTCTTGAAGCACAGTGAAGTTCCATGGCTTTATGGTGGGATACGTTGGGTCAGAAAGGTGAAGGTTAGCTAGTGGGAGAGAGAGAGAGGTGGAAAAAAATTCCCAGAAGTTATTTTTTCCCAATTTACATCTTCTCCTTTGTTTTTTTTTATTCTATAAGGACTAAACTTTACACTTTCTCATACAATCTTCTTTTAAGGAGAATTATTAGGTACTTAGCAAAAAACTTTGTGGGGATAGTTTTTTAATGTCAAAGAAAAGTTCTTTCATAACCCAGAAGGCTATGGTTTAAAATGTGAGTGACAGGGGCCTTTTGTGCTAAGCCTCACCTGAATGCACCTTTGACACTTTTCTACCATTGGTTATTCGCCAATATGGTACTATAGAGAGTGGTAAGTGACCGAAACACAAAAACAAACATCTTGACTTTTTTCTATATTATTAATACACAATATTTACTGTTCAACGTTAAAATTTAGTGAGATATTTACATTTATCTTGAGAAAATTGCTTTAGGGATTGTGCTACTAACAATTGTCTTATGTGCTAATAGCAATAATGACAACAATCACAATATTATTTATGACAAATATTTAGTAAGAATTACTCTTATAGGTTGAGCACCCCTTACTCAAAAATTCAAAATCTGAAATTTTCCAAAATTCAAAACTTTTTAAAATTCCAACATGATGCTCCAAGGATTTTGAAGAATTTTGGATTTTGGATTTTCATATTAGAGACGTCAACTGGTAAGATATTTGCAAATATTCCAAAATTTTTGTCCTAAGCATTATGGTTAAATGATACACAACTTATGATGTTTAGATCTTGTGCTGTGTTACCTGTGCTTGTTGATACTGAGGGCTGACCCATGGTAGGGTGACTTGACTTATCCACACATGTTGGCTGGGAGAACTGAGGAAGAGCAAAGTAAAATCATCATCATCATCATCATCATCATCATCATTTGATTCTAAAGAGAGATGGATTCCTGCTCAATTTAAATAAAAATATTAAAATTATAGCTATTTTTAAAAAGAACAAAACACTTGTTGAGGATAGAATAAAGGAGATTTAAGAATTTATGTGGAGCCAGGTGTGATTGTGCATGCCTATAATCTCAGCAACACAGGAGGATAAGGCAGAAGTATCACAAATTCTCTACTAGCCTAGGCAACTTAGTGAGACCCTGTCTCAAAATAAAATTAAAAATGTCTGTGATGTGGCTCACAGTAGAGCACTTGCCTAGCATCTCTGAAGCCTGATACTGCAAAAACAAAAAACACACCAATAACACATGTAGATGGTCATTATTCTCAAACCAAACAATGTGGAAAAATCAAATGAGAAGGTGTGTTTAAAAGTGCTTTGGCCCCATCACCGAATTAATTGAAATTCAGTGTGGGGTATGACCAGACTCTCCAGGTGATTCTGATGAATGATAATATTTAAGTAAAACTGATGCTTCTTGGGATTCTTTTCACTTCCCAGGATAGATTGACTATGAATTCTCATAAAATTTGCAACTTTTATGAAAAGTAAAGATCTCAAAAAAAGACCTCTCTCCTGAGTGTCTTGAAAGTACTGGCCAGTACACATAGAAGATCCATAGAGAGTATGTTCACAATTATCCTTATTGATTTCAAGTTAGTCATGAGCACTGGGGTATCCTGTATAGGAATCATCTGTCCATACTAACCAAATGGGTACAGATCAAATATGAAATCCTAGAATAATCCCTGGGGTCTTTGATCATACCTTCCCTATCACAAAAGTGCCTTGCTTGTGTTCTAGTCATATGGCTCTGGCTCACTCTTAACAACAAACCTGGGATAAAGAAACTTAAGATTTTAATTGAGTGCTTATTGAAATCCCTCAAAACTTCATAATGTAGACAATCAAATCTGTTAGTGATGAATTCCAGGCACTTTGGTGGAACTTTGGAACAGAGGTTTAGGGACAAAGGGACATTTTGCATCCTTCAGGGGCCCTTGTATTATGACCCTCAAACTTATTTTCATGTACAATTTTTAAAGTTCCACAAGTTTGAACAATATTCTTGATATCTTTTTATTTTGTGTTCTTTTCAAATGCTAATTGTAAATTCCCTAATTTTCATAAATCACTATTAAGGTCAGGATTCATGACCAATAGTATCAAAAACTACCAGTTACATTAAGACACGAGGAGAACCTAATATTAGAAGAATATGGATATTTCATGTAAACTGAACTGGCTTCATTATAACCCTGGGCTGACAGGAAGAACAGCCTCAATGTTGAGGATTCTCCTGTACCTATTCTTCCCCATATTTCAGTTGGTTTGGTGGCAATGGCTGAAAACTCTTTTCCAGACAGCAATGCCATGTTCTGCACTAGGCTCCTGGCCTTTGAACTTCTGCAGGCAGGGTTGGATGTACACAGAGAAACGGAAACCCAACACTGATTTATCAGTCTCCTGAGACACTTAAATAGTTGATGCTTTTCTTTAAAAATTCTGAGACTTTGATCCTTTTAGATCCAGAAAGGATCTGAAGTTTGTTCTGTTTGTATAGTTTATCATATTTACTATTTGATAAATGATCCCTTGAATTGAACATGCCTATGGTTGATATATTTTTTTTTCTCCTTAGTCAAATATTTTTGTAAGAGCCAGCAACATTTTAGATATTTTTTGGAAATTTTGAAACTAGATTCCTAGTCATCAAAAATGGTCCATCAGGGGCTGGGGCTATAACTAGGTGGTAGAGCACTTGCCTAGAACATGTGAAACACTGGGTTTGATTCTCAGCAGCACTACATGAAAGTAAATAAATAAAATAAGAGTATTCTTTCCATCTAAAACAACATTTTTTTAAATGTTCCGTCAGCTTTCTTAAAAACATAAAGTTTGTGGAAAAGAGCACTACTCTTTTTTTTTCTTCAGTTTTTTATTGATATCCCTGCTTTACCACCTGAATTTCCTACACTAACACATATATGCATTTTAATCACCAATAGCAAGTAATTTTGATTCTTTTAAAAGTGTTTCTTAAAATTCATATAGAGTAGCCTAGCCAAGCTGAGAATATTAGTTTCTCAAACAGCTTGGTGACCCAATACATTACTAGTGTTCAATCATCTCCCCACATTTTGGTACAGTACATGAAACAAGAGAGAAAAATGCTCAATTGACATTATTTCTGATAGATCAGATGTAAAAATAAATCCAATGAAGTTCAAATTTCCATGACTTTATAGCCATAACAAGCTCTCAATGCAGAGATGATATAATCTTTATAAAGATCCCATCAGTAAAGAGTAAGGTGTTTCATGATGGGTATTCAAATTAGCAAATTAACACTTGTTTTTCAAAAACAGCCATTACTGACTTTGCAGGATATTCTTGGGTTTCCATGCTCACCTTGGATTTTTAATCATTTTGTTTTAAATTATTTTAAAAACAATTTTTCTATGTTTCTATTAAGTAGACTTATTCTACTGATACTTCCATCCCATAGCATTGTTCTTGATTCCACATTTTGGAGTCATTATTTTAAGAGGTTATTTGGGGAATTTATAAAACAGGGCTGTTTAATGTAATTCTGTAATATATTTTAATAATTCAACACATCTCTGCTGCAAATATCATCATAGCTTGTAAGCAATGGGATAACTGATTAGAACAATATGTCAGACTCTTTTTAATTTATCAAACTTCTTGAAAAGTGATTATTTTCATAAGGCAGGCATTTTGAGTGTTTTTTTTTTTTTTGTGGAGGGGGATGGGATGGTCACATAACATGGAACATTTAATGGAAACAACATAAAAATATTTCAATCTAGAGTCCCATGAATGTAATACCTGATCTTACTCCCTTTTCAACCATATGTCTTCACCTAAAGTTTCAGTATATAACTATCATTTATGCCCAAGTTCTCTTACCCTATTTTCTTATAAGTCTGTTCTCTACATTTCTCCTTGTTAGTCACACTACTCTAATTTTTCCTAATTCCGTTCTAGTGTCTATAACACCAGAGAGACATCATTCTCTGGAATCTGTGGTGGCTTAGCATTGCTTAACCTAATGCACTTATCTTCCTGAGGAGACATCAGGAAATTTCCAGACTTTTCTGCAATGGAAACACTCTATCTCTAGAAAACATTCAAAGAATTTGGCCAATAATATTGTTCTAGTCCTAACAGTCTTGCTATATTTTTACTAGTTCTGAACTGGCATGTTCTGTAGCTTCCCCCTGCATTTCACTCTGGAACAACTTTTGCAGAGCTGGTGGTCAGTGATCCAGTCAATGCTGTCCATCACTCCTCCCCTGTGGTTTTCCATGGTGTCTAACATTGTAGAGTGTTGCTTGGAGGAAGTTCTGTTCATGTGCGTGAGATGCTTTCTTAGAACCATTTTGCTGCTTTTAGAAAAGTCCATGTACCATTCTCAGGCACTATTCATGGTCCAGAAAGCATAGTTTATTTATTCTCTTTAGTAATAAATACCTTGAGTGTCCATTTGTTGTGACAGGAGGTAAAAATCTGTGGTGTGTGTATGTGTGTGTTATGTACTTTTTAAGTTCTGTGAGTCAATGGAGAGTATAAATACACATCAGCAAAAGAAATGGCACCAGTTCCAAATACTGTGGTTAAAATAAAAAGTTTTAACACTTTCTTACTGTTGCTCTTCTTCAGCTTCAAAAAAAAAAATTTCATAAATTTCCAGGCCCTAAAGTCCTTACCTCAGGTGAATTAGTTATGCTACTTGCAAAATCTATGAACACTTGGCCTAGTGCTCCCTTCCCAACCTGGAATAATATCACTTCTAAAATAGTGTCAGACTTTGATCTGTACTTAACATGACTGAACTTCATTTTCCCTTTTTTACAAAGACCATACAATCTATAATAATTAGGTTAATGCTAATTGTTATAACACTCCTCAAATTTTCAGTTCCTTAACACAACAAAAGCTTATTTCTCCCTCATCACAATCCTCACTGAAGGTCTTCCTTTCTGCTACAGTCTCACTCAGAGACTAAGGATCCAGAGTTTTCTTCATCTACAACGATGCCCTTCTCTAGGTCCTAAGAGTCCCACTTAATCATCTCACAGAGAAGAAAGGCATCATGCAAAGTGCACACACCATCTTACCCATTCTAGCCAGGACTGAACCTATTGCTACTATTCACATTCTATGAGAACTCATCATTAATTACATAGATGGGTTTAGGGTATGCTAGAAAATGTAATCCCTAGCTGGACAGAGTCTTTTGGCAACAACTCTATGGTTTATAAAGAAAAGATAAAATTGTGATAGTCTATCCTCAGTATCTCCCACAACTGTGTCTTTTGTAGGATTAACTACAAGCCATTAATTAAACAGTTGGCACCATATTGGCATTTGAACACAGTAGTTAAAAATGTGGCTTCTATAGTAAAATAAGCTTGTTTGATTTACTTCTACAACTTTCCATAGAGAAAGGCACAGGGCCTCTCTAACTATCAGGGTCCTTATATATAAAGAAGTGTTTTTAATAGTGCCGTCTTCATATTATTGTTCTAAGGATTAAGTCAAAATGTTTGCAAAACATTTAGCATAGTCCCCAGAATAAAGTCAGTGCTTAAGAAATTTATCATTATTTTCAAATGAGAAAACTAAAGCTCAGAGACACGAACTCTTCTGTATAAGATTACATAATTGGGTGCCATGGAATGTGAATTCATGTCTTTGATTTTGTAGCCCCACAGTTATTTTCCATTTGGATTTGCTTTTGTGTCATGGATCATAAACTATTGCATTGTGGGGTGATGCTCTGTTTATTTCTGAATTGAAATAGAAATAAACTAAAGAATAGAAAAAAATGTATCCATCCCTGTGTCTATTTTTCACCTTGAATTTGGTCTTCTCTGCCCCTAGGAAAATTTCTGCACCTTTTTTTGCATCTTTTGATACAGTTATTTTGGAATTCTGATTACCTTCTGCCATTTAATTGCCCGAAGTTAGAGTAACAATAAATGTTAACTTCTTCTTTCCTGTACTAAGTATCACTGTTACTTGTACTTTAAAAAGATGCCAGTTTAGCTAAAGATGACCCTGAAAAATTCTTCTTTCTACTCACCAAGCCACCAGAACACAGTAGAAAAAAAAAATTCTACCACTTGGTCTTATGTCCCCCCCTGTCTCTAATCCTGAATTTACAGAACCACATTTCTAGTGAACAAGGACAAAATAACCAGCTTGGTCATGAATGAATAGATGTGGTATTTCAACAAGTACTCTTGATACTACCAATCCATACTTTTGACTTTAGGAAGAAGTACAGCCCACTGCTTGAGATTTAGGAATAAAGCACTAGAACCATTTTGCCATGTGTTGGTGATAACATCTGTCCAGGGCATGCTCAGCTTTAGTCACTTTTCTTATGGATTTTAGGACAAAGCTGATATTCTCGCAATGCCCTTTTTTAGACTAGCAGAGCTAAATGGTTACTCTTGAGGAACTCATGGAATCCTTATATATCTAAAAGAATCATCCTCCCCAAAATAGTTTCTTCTCTGTCCTTCTCCAGACATTATGTACCTACATTAGTTTCACCTTAGGGAGAAAGGTTTTCAGCTTTCTACTAAAAATGTATATGGTATGAAAAGTGTAGTGTATTCCACCCTTGTTGTAATGGTTCCAATTTTTGTGCATGTTTTTCAACCACCTGGGAGATCAAGTTCTAGGAGACGTTGGTGTTGCCTTTTGCATGCAGATGCTATGCATTGGCAATATCTTTTGAGGCATAGAGCTGTCAGTAGAATTGGGCTCAATATTATATTTACTTCTAGCAGTTTAGTTACTCATTTTAAGAAATATTTTGGAAAATGAGTTTTATTTTTATCAGATTAATAAGTATTGCCTAATCAATAAATTTCTTCTTCAATGCTTAGAATAGTTTATATAAAGAGGAATCTGTTTTGGCAATACTAATTAGCTAACAATCAGATATTGTTAACTAATACCTAAGAATTTATGAAGATTCAGTAATTGGCCTTAATGAATCTAAAATTGTATTATACAATATTATGGACAGATAAATACCATATCGGAGAGTGAATATCTTAAGTTATTTGCTTACTTTCTAATATCACTCCCCTGGATATAGAGGCAGGAGAAATAGGACAATACACAACTGCCTTTAGGTTTGACTGTGTGTGTATGAAGTGTCCTTAAACTCCTGTTCATGTTCACAGTGTCCGTGGCACAGAAAGCAAATGTATGCAAGCCTACCATGCCTGCTTTGTTCTCATCCACCCAATCCACCTAATTATTTACTCTGCAAATAGTGGCATAACTAAAAAGCACATGTGTCTGCATGTGACTACATGGTGACTTGCTTGCTTTCTTCTGTGGGTCTCCCTTTCAAAGTTTATGATGCAACCAATGTGTTTTTCAAATACTCAGTCTATATTTTCCCCCATTGTTTACATTTATTTTCCTCTTTGGTTTTCCTTTTTCCCCTTTTGGAACCAGATACTTGAGGACTAGAATATTTGGAAAACAGCCACCGTTGCAACCTTTGCCACTATGCTAGCAAGCTCCTGCTATTCTGGTTAAAATTCATAGATATTCTTTTTTTTATTGGTTGTTCAAAACATTACAAAGCTCTTGACATATCATATTTCATGCATTAGATTCAAGTTGGTTATGAACTCCCAATTTTACCCCAAATACAGATTGCAGAATCACATCGGTTACACATCCACATTTTTACATAATGCCCCATTAGTAACTGTTGTATTCTGCTACCTTTCCTATCCTCAACTATCCCCCCTCCCCTCTCCTCCCATCTTCTCTCTCTACCCCACCTACTGTAATTCATTTCTCTCCTTGTTTTTTTCCCATTCCCCTCACAACCTCTTATATGTAATTTTGTATAACAATGAGGGTCTCCCTCCATTACCATGCAATTTCCCTTTTCTCTCCCTTTCCCTCCCACCTCATGTCTCTGTTTAATGTTAATCTTTTCTTCCTGCTCTTCCTCCCTGCTCTGTTCTTAGTTGCTCTCATTATATCAAAGAAGACATTTGGTATTTGTTTTTTAGGGATTGGCTAGCTTCACTAAGCATAATCTGCTCTAGTGCCATCCATTTCCCTGCAAATTCTATGATTTTGTCATTTTTTAGTGCTGCGTAATACTCCATGGTGTATAAATGCCACATTTTTTTTATCCATTCATCTATTGAAGGGCATCTGGGTTGGTTCCACAGTCTAGCAATTGTGAATTGTGCTGCTATGAACATCGATGTAGCAGTATCCCTGTAGTACGCTCTTTTAAGGTCTTCAGGGAATAGTCCAAGAAGGGCAATAGCTGGGTCAAATGGTGGTTCCATTCCCAGCTTTCCCAGGAATCTCCATACTGCTTTCCAGATTGGCCGCACCAGTTTGCAGTCCCACCAGCAATGTACAAGAGTACCCTTTTCCCCACATCCTCTCCAGCACTTGTTGTTGTTTGACTTCATAATGGCTGCCAATCTTACTGGAGTGAGATGGTATCTTAGGGTGGTTTTGATTTGTATTTCTCTGACTGCTAGAGATGGTGAGCATTTTTTTCATGTACTTGTTGATTGATTGTATGTCCTCCTCTGAGAAGTGTCTGTTCAGGTCCTTGGCCCATTTGTTGACTGGGTTATTTGTATCTTATTGTCTAATTTTTTGAGTTCTTTGTATACTCTGGATATTAAGGCTCTATCTGAAGTGTGAGGAGTAAACATTTGTTCCCATGATGTAGGCTCCCTATTTACCTCTCTTATTGTTTATCTTGCTGAGAAAAAAATTTTCAGTTTAAGTAAGTCCCATTTGTTGATTCTTGTTATTAATAAAATTCATAGATATTCTAATCAAATTGTAGACTGTAATTATTTTTACAGTGGCCTAACCCATATGGAGCAACAAAGCTTTGGAACTGTTCATGTAAAAGTTACAAAAAATACACATTCAGCATTAAATCTAAGGACAGGGTAAAGAATAACTTTAGTCTTTAATTAATATAATTAATATAACTTTAGGTAATGTATAAAAATTATACAAAATTCAAAAGTTACAGAAGAGTATAGAGTGAAATAGTTCCTTTTCTCTCCATCCCCCAAATCATTCAGTTCCTTTCCCAGAAAAAAAACAAATCATATTGGTTTATCTGTTTCCTGCCAAGGGTGTGTGTGTGTGTGTGTGTGTGTGTGTGTGTGAGTGTGTGTGTGTGTGTGTGTGTGTGAGAGAGAGAGAGAGAGAGAGAGAGAGAGAGAATTTTTTTCATTTTAAAGATAAATTATAACATTCTATAACATGACTTTGCACTTTATTTTTTACAACCCATCTTCATGTTCATTCCTTTTCTAGTGCTTACATGTTGTTCATTATTTTTAACACTCTTGTGTTACATTGAGTAAGTGTATCATAATTTATTGAATGAGTCCTCTACTAAATACCATTGAGGTGTTTTTAGTCTTTGGCTATTATAAATAATGCTGTAGTGAGTAACCTCACACTTATATATTTATGCAGACATATAAGTACATCTTTTCAAGAAATTCTTAGGAATGGTGTTGAAACATCAAAAGATATTTACACCTGTAATTTTGATAGATTTTTGACAGATTCTTCTCAAAACTGTCAGTAAGCTTATAATCTTATTGGCAATAGGGGTAATAAGAATTAATATAATACTTCCTTATTTTCTAGCCTCAAGAAGGGGCTACCAATTTTGTTTTATCTTTGCTAATTTGATGGGTTGAAATAAAAGTTCTTTTAAGAAGGAAGTTGAACATATTTTTAGACTTCTATTACCTTTCTGTCTCTGCATTTACTTTGTGTTTCTAGGTTAATTTTTGATAATTTTCTCATTGATTTGTAAGTGCACATTTTTTTCTATGTATATTGATATATATCGACACGTGTGTGTATGTGTGTGTGTGTGTGTGTGTGTGTGTGTATGTTTGCCTGTAATATGAGTTGCAAACCTCCTCTCCCCTGGCTTTCATTTGTTCTTTAGTTCTTAAAAGGTATTCATTTGTTTGTTTGAGTCTTTGTCATGCTAAACTGTAGATGCAAATATATGTTGATGAAATCATATTTGTCATATATTTTGTTTCCCTACTTTTAGTTTTCAATTATAACAAACTACTTTAAAAGGCCTTTTAAATTTAAGATTATAAATGAATTATTCCATGTTATCCTTTAATTACTTTGCAGTTTTATTTTTATGTTTAAATCTTTGATCCATCTGGAATTTGTTTTGTTGTTGGATATATGGTATAGATGTAACTTTTTTTCCAGATGGCCATCCAGTTGTCTCAACACTTTTAATGATAATCTATCATGTCCCTACTAACTTGAAAAATAAACTATCATTTTCCAAATCCTCCTGTACAAATTGGCTTTTTCAGTACTTTTTGTCACTATTTCCTTAATAATGGTCTTTCTGCTCCAACTACCGCATATCCTCTTTTGTTTTTGGAGTTTACACTGCATCAGCCAAATAAGGCAGAACTCATCATTCAAGAACCTAGCTAGAAAGGCTCTTACACTTCAATATTAACTCCTCAGCGACTGCCTTCCCTTTGTGTAAGTCTCAGAATCCTCACATTTGGGGAGAGTGTGTAGTCTACCTGTACATAATGCTTTCTCTTCTCCTTAGGATAGTGATTTTCAACTATGGTTTGAGAGAATTACTTTAGGAGCTTTCAAAAAAAAATGTTCAGACCCTAGCACCAGACATTAACTGATATGGCTGAAACCTAGGCACGGTCATGTGTATCGTACTGGAGATCAAACCCAGGAACTTGTGCATGGCAGACAAAGTATTCCACTCATGATCTAGTCCCCAGCCTAACTCCCATTTTTAAAGTAAATCCCCAGGTTGTGGAAATATGGTGAAAAGCCTTGTCTTCAACATAGTCTTTAATTAAATGACTCCTTTTATAGAGTCACATACTATTTTTTTTTTTTTTTGGTACTAGGGATTCAACTCAGGGCCTTGTGCATGTGAGACAAACATTCTACCAACTGAGCTATATTCCTGCTGTAGATCTGACCACTGATGTGGTCAATTAGTTGCTCAGCTATCTTGTTGCGGGGGATAGGGATGCAGAATCAACACACAGACTCCGGGAGCTGGTGAGAGAACTGGCTAGAGACCCACCTCAGGTCTTCGTCCAGTACTCAGTTTATTTTTGGAATGCATACATTGTTATAGGGTTCGAGTGGGGCATGCCCATCAATCATACATAAACAAGATAGTATCCATAAGCCAATCATCTTATGCCTAATATAACCACACTATGAGGATGCTCTAAATATTGCTATCATCAAGAAGGGTCTTTGTCCCTAGGGGAGGGGGTTTCTAAGTTAGAAGTTCCATGCCTGAAGCTCCTGGCTATCAGTTTCCTTGCCTGGCAGCTTGGCAATGCTAACCACAAGTGCTAAGGATATGGTTTCACTAACGGCTCTCCAGAGCAGAGCATCCTGCAGGCGTTCCTATCAGGCCTGAACGACTGCAGATTCTTCAAGCACTCCGAGCTGCTCATAGATGCTAGCTGCTAGCTGTAAACTGAAAGTTATTCCAACATATCCCCATCTCTTACATACTATTTTTTAATAAGCTTTTAATACATATTTAAATTTTCTAGCAAGTCTCTTTTGCTTTAGTTTTGCACTATGTTATTTGGAGGGGATATCTTCTGAGACTATTGTCATAATTAACCAATAAAATATTTTAAACCTTTTTCATGTAAGAAATGAAAAATATTATTAAGTACCTATTACAAATTGGGTGTTGTGCTTATTGTAGGAATTGAATGGGGAACAAACTATTGCTTTGAAAAACGAAGTGTTGGTGTTTGAAGAAAATTATCATTAAACTAGGGAAACTACCAGATTTTAAGACAACTATCTATGAGATGTAGTGAGTATTATAGACTGCATTCCTTTCAGAATAGTTTTTAAAACTTGTAATAAATGTAGGAACTTCATCCCTCAGCTTTCTAGGTTTACTACAGTTTGATATTATAGGACAGCATTTTTAGCTGGGTATGGAACTGCATGTCTGTAATTCCAGTTAGTTAAGAGGATTGTGAGTTCTAGGTCAACCTTAGAAATTTTGAAAGACCCTCTCTCAAAATAAAATGGGCTGGAGATGGAGCTCGCAAGTATGTTCAGTCCCCAGTACAAATAAATAAATAAAATTTACTTAACATAATGTCTTATTCAGGTTTGAAACTATCCTCAAATTTGCTTTCTAATAGGACTTCTTGAAATAATCTCATAGGTTCAAATATGCTCTTTCACTAAACATGAAAATAAGATTGAAATTATAGATACATGACTGCAATTTAAAACATATGAATTATTGCTTTCATTAATGACATTGCCTATTGCAATATTAAGTTAAACCTGAGTTGTTGTGAGGTAATAATATTGTTACAGTGGCAATTGGTAGGAATTATCTAATGAATTACAATATGGAATTGGTGCTTAATACAGATTAGTTTTGAATATTGAACTTTATTTGTATAAAGTACATTTTTCTTAAAAGCAATAATTTTAAAGAAGATAAATTCTTAATAACTTCATAAGAGATTAAAAATCAGATGTGCCGGGTGCCATGGCACATGCCTGTAATCCCAGAGGCTTGGGAGGCTGAGACAGGAGGATCACAAGTTCAAAGCGAGCCTCAGCAACAGTGAGGTGCTAAGCAACTCAGTGAGACCCTATCTCTCTATAAAATACAAAATAGGGCTGAAAATGTGGCTCAGTGCTTGAGTATCTCTGAATTCAATCCCGGTACCAAAAAGGAAAAAAAATTAGATTTATTATTTCTACCTAAAAGCACAATTTCTACTTGCCACCAAAGAACTATAATCTCAGTAAAATGTGTAATCAACTTTTCCTCAGAAGCTATTTTTCCATCAACTTCCCATTTCAAGGCAGCACCAATGATTGTCACTTATTTTTCCTTTTAATTTCCGCTAGATTCCCTAAATCCAAGAGCAAATTATCTTTTTATGTTCTTCCCATATTCTGGAATTTACTTATGACTGCTTTTAAGGAGAGCAACATAAGTCATCATCTACTGCTGTTACTATGGAAATACTGAATATCCTTTAGTGATTGCCACATATTTGGAAGGGAGAGGGAATTGTTACATGGCACATGGAGCCTGAAGCCTTGAACTTAATATATTCCTTTCTAACCACTAACCTCATCTTCCTAAATACCTATGGATGTTATTTCTAAATTATATAATTCCTGAATTGGCATGAAATAAAATTGATGAATTTATCAAAGTTATTGTGTTATTTCAGTTGTGTTTAAAAATAAGAGGATGGGTAGGGTGTGGTGGTGCACACCTATAATCGCAACAACTCAGGTGTCTGAGGCAGGAGGATTTAGTAAGGCCCTAAGCAACTTAGTAAAATCCTGTCTCAAAATAAAAAAAAAAATATCAAAAGGGCTAGGAAAATAACTCAGTGGTAAAGCACCCCTGAGTTAAATCCCTGCTGCCAAAAAGAAAAAAATAAATAAATAAGAGGATGGGGCTGAAGGTAAAGCTTAATGATAACTCTGTTTGATTCCCAGAACTACAAAGAGAGAGAAGGAGGTCGGGGAGGAGATGGCCAAGTGATGCAATACATTGAAATAAAGGAGGAGCTTTAACCTATATTAAAAATAAAATAACTATTGCATCCTCCTTCATCTCTTACAGAAATGAAGTGATAGCAGTTATTCGTGGGAATAGAAAGGACAATGTTCTAGGTCCTTCCTGGAATGCCCTTTCAACCACACGTTACTGAGTCAGCTCATTGTTCACAGAGTTATTTAGTCCCATCACAATGACAGAAAAGTTAATAGGTCTTTATTTTTCAAAAATCAGTCAAATTATAGGAATAATTCTTATTCCTATACTTCTTTGATGCCAAGATTTTAATTTTTCTTAAAACCTCGACTCTAAGGTATCTGCTATAAAAGATTTAAGTTCAGATTGTTCATTGTTTCTGGGTATCTGTGTTTTAATTCATAGATGCATTTATTCATTCATTCCTGGGTCCTCATGCACAAAAGCTTTCTTGGCATGATATACCCATTTTAACTACATATCAGAGTGTCTTCACTTGCCACTTCTTTTGATGTATCATTGCTATACATCCTGTAACAATGTTACATCGCAAGCAATAGAAAGCAGTAAACAGAACTAAGGAAAGGAGGGATCTGGCTGTCAGTGTAAATGTAAATAGCAGCTGTTCCTCTCAAACTGGTTTTTTAAAACTACCACACGGTGAGAGCTTTGCATAAAATGGGACAGATTCTCAAGAATCAGGTTTTAGCACAAAATTCAAGAGGCATGCTGCCATCCTCCTGTTTTCACTGTTTATATATGTAATAGTCTATGTTAAAATATTATTTAAATATCTATTTCTGTGTGAATAATGCATTGTGCAGCTATACCAGCATACATGATTTTAGTATAAAGATGACATGACCAATGATGTTATTGTGTTGCAAGATACTTTTGAGTCCTAAAGTCCATGTGCACTTATCCTCTGGCCAAGTGCTGTACTAGCATTGGCTGATGAGTTAAACTTTGACATTTTTACCTACTAATTTGAAAGCTATCAAATAACTTCCCTTTGTCATTTCTCTAGCAAAAGTGAACAAGCTATGTAGCATTGCAATGTCCTTAAAAAAAAATCCTTGTGCCATTGCTTTCGCCAAATACACATTCATTTTCTTTCCTAATTAGTTAGAGTGATAAACTGTGCTGGTAATAAACACTTTAAATATATTGCTTATATTGCTTATACAGCTTTACCCAAAACTGTCATCCTCCATTAAATTAGCAAAACTTATGCTAATTAACATAGAAATCCTTTCTATTTAGTTATGTCATCTTTCTATTTAAAATGGAGGGGGAAAACCAATGTTTTCTACCACATGAATATAAATATCTCAACTGAAGACCTGCCATTGCTCATTTGAAATGTTGTGTGGGGGGACTTTTTCAACTAGTTCATAAAACATTATCTGCACTAATATGTTTACTTTGTTGTGACACTTTTATATAAAATTACACTCTTTTTCCAAGGCCTAGAATAGGGCCTTTCACATTGTAGGAATGAAAGAAATGGTTACAGCATGAATGAGTTAGTGAGAAAAGTCAATAGCAACATTAGTATCTGATGATAACAAATAAAAATTAGACTTACTTGCACAAGTGCAGCAGATAATTTTGATGTTTGGTTAATATTTGTGCACATTGAAAATTCAAATCAGGATGCTAACTAATATCTGCATATTAGTCACAGCAGGCTAATTGTCTCAATGTTCTTTTCTGACAAATATACAAAGACCATGACCCTGCCAGTTCTTAGTTGGTCATTAGGCATAAATCGTAAAACAGAGCTGGGGGTGTCCCTGAGTGTTAGAGTACTTGCCTAGCATGTGCAAGGCCCTGGGTGTGATCCCCAGCACCACACATACACATGCATGCCCCCCGCCATGCACACATACAAATCATACCAACCAACTACTACTAAAGAGTTCTTTGTCTCTTTCTTCCATTTTCTTAGTAGATGTCAGGAAACTCTTTTGAGATAAACATTTTTATAGAAAAGACTAAAAGCAAATATTGAACCCCACTTAATGATACTCATGCAAAGTTTTTAGGAAGTTGCATATTGAGATTAATAATTTTCTCTGAAATGTACAAATTTTGATATAGATTAATGATATATGGAGATATAGAAACATGACTAGATATGTGATAAAGCAAATTTTGTGTAATGTTCAGGATAAGCATATCAGTATTCATTGTACAATTTTTAACTTTGCTATATATTTGATTTTTCATAATAAAATGTTTGGTAAAAGTTATTACATTTTTTTCTTATGAGTTTTATTTGTGACCTTTAATCTCAGCAGCTCTGGAAGCGAAGGCAGATGGTGAATTCAGCCAGTCTTAGCAACTTATTGAGACCCTGTCTCCAAATAAAAAATAAAAAAAGACTGGGGATGCGGTTCAGTGGTTAAGTATGCCTGGGTTCAATCTCTGGTACCAAAAAAAAAAAAAAAAAAAAATTTTT
>NW_025999982.1:17660332-17719935 GCF_001458135.2 Marmota marmota marmota
AAAAAAAAAAAAAAAAAAAAAAAAAAAAAAGATTTTTAGTTTGTAAAAAAGCTAAGAATAATTCAAGAAAACTTGAATAATTTTAAGGGAAATTTACTCTCAGCATTATATTTTCTCTGCACTGTACCATCCTACCATATATCCCAATTTTTTACAATTGTTTTTTTTTTTTTTTTAGAGATAGAATTTTAATATTTTTTAGTTATCGGCGGACACAACATCTTTGTTTTTGTAAGTGGTGCTGAGGATCGAACCCGGGCCGCTCGCATGCCAGGCAAGCGCGCTACCGCTTGAGCCACATCCCCAGCCCCACAATTGTTAATTTTTGTTGTAAAGAATAATATCTATTTGAATTCATCACTTTTTAGAGTGTTACTTTAGCCAATCATCGAAACAAGCTTCATGATTTTTGTCAAGTCTGATTAGTTTTTATTTCCTTGTGGAAAAATTTGATTAACTATGTGGTTGTTGAACCACCTCCCCATGAACACCACCTGTTTCTCATTTGATGTCTCATAAATTACTTTAAAATATATTTGGTATTTATATGTCATATCTTATATATAATATCACTATAATATTAATAAATATGCATAAAGTACAGATAATGTTTTTATAGGTATAATAAAAATTATCACATGCCATTCAGACTGGGTTTTTGTTGTTATTGCTACTATTATTGCTGTGACTTTGTCCTCCCATTATTCCTGCTTAGGGTTGTGCCTTGACCAAAGTTGGTGCTTAGGGTATATATAATGAAAGCTCGATAATTATTATTACTATTTTTTGTGGGATGAGGAGTGAATCCAGAGCCTTTTCTGTTCTAAAACTGAGCTACAAACCCAGCTCAAGCTTTATTTTTTAAAATAAGTTTTGTTAGATAAGATTAGAGTTGAGTGAACTTTAAAAACACTAATTGTTCTCCAGATTGACTCAATCTTACTTTTCTGGTAAAATATTTTTATCCTATCTCTTAAAAATTTACTTGGGCTTCATATTTTGTTCAAAAAAAGTTATTTATGATTTTATTATACCTAAGAACTGTACATAGTGCTATAGTATATTGAGGCCTGGTAATGCTAGTTCTATAATCACATAATATACTATCTTTAGCAATGTAATATTATAAAATCGATATAGTTCATATCCTTTGTTCTCCAACGTGTTTCAACTACTTTGAAACGTTATTTGGAATCTTTGCTCAATATGTGTGAAAAATAGCATTATATGCACAAGGAGTTTTTTTTCTTCTGGAAATTAATGTGGAGAATTTTGGATACCAATCTGGTCTGATAATCCACAGTATGAGAGGAATACAAACTCTTGGATTGTGTTTTGTTTCTTCCTCTCAATTCTCCACATAGCCCTGTTTAGTAAGTTCTGTCTCTGTTCCTCAGTTTCTCCTCATTCTTCTTCCCTGACCCCCGTAAGTCTTTTCTCTTGGATTGTTTAGAATGAATAGGAAAAATGATCCATCTGACCTCCACCAGGAGTAGAACTTGAGGTACATGTAAAGTATTACTGTTAGGAAGTTGGATATTGGTAAGAAACTGACTTATGTCGTCTGCCAACAGGGGAGGCTTTGCACTTGGCTCGGGATTTTGGCTACACATGTGAAACAGAGTTTCCAGCCAAGGCAGTGGGAGAACACCTTGCCAGACAACATATGGAACAGAAGGAACAGACAGCAAGAAAAAAGATGATCCTAGCGACCAAGTAAGCACCCTGAGGAAGCCTCTATGGACCTTCATCCTCAGTTTTTCCATTTTCTTTGAAATGAGGGAAACAGTCTAGAAAGCTCTCTAAAACAAGAGGATCTCACACTCCAGCAGCTAAATATATTAAACAAGAACACATACTAGTCTGTGACCAAGGCAAGGTCACCTACTGCCCTTGGTTAGAGATGGGGTTATCAATGAAACTGATGGAAGTTTGTAGAAAACCTCTTTAGAATGCACAGAAATTCTGAGGAAAATATGTGTAGAAAACGTAGATTCCAGGCAAAATGCTTTTGGTTGTTATATAATTGGGTCTAAAGTACTTGTGCCTTTATAACTGAAGATAGAAATCTTAAAACATGATAAATGTTTGGGGAATATGATGAAAGATGACACAGATGCAATAAGGGGTTAAGGGGAGATCTCTTAGACCAAGGATCAACATCAGTACCCCATTTTCTCTAATGAACAATGAAGGATATTATCCCTGAAATGTCTTGCTTCCCATGGTGATATTATTTAAACAGTGGTCATAATGTATGTGAAAAATTCTGAAAATTATGAAAAGTCCAACTAAAATGCAAATTACAACAATGAAGGAAATAATACTGGCAAATGTATCAATACAATAGGAAAAGGAAGCTCCTATGACTTCTAAATTCCCTCAAACTTGAAAGTTCTTTGATAATTTGTGGGAAAAACTGCTATTTACTTGTGAAAAACCAACAAAACTATAAGTACCAATGGAAGTCATAATCAAAGATTGTAGGCATTTCTTGCTATCTTCTCTGTACTAAAATAAGTTATTGCTACACTTAAGACATTAATAAACTACACTTAAGACATTAATAAACTACACTTAAGACATTAATAGAGTATTTCCTAATCTATCTTTAGATTGTACAAGTGATAGTTCCACATGGTTCTGTCATCATTTATACATTATGTGTGGCAAGTTCTTTAAGAGAAAATATAAGGTAGATAGGATTAAAAACATTATTTCTTAGAATCTGATGTCAAAATAATTATCAAACAACTTTAAAACATGCTAACTAAATTTTACACTAGCTAAAATGTATGAAGCCAAAACAAAATATTCCCTCTTTCACCAGCTTCTAATATAACACAGGTCTTTTTGTGAATTTAAGAGGTTATATGGGACATCTATCTTATAGACTTGCCAGAGACGCTTGAGTCCCTTACATTGTGCACTGCTTGTGACTTCTACTGTTTGTGTTTAGGCTTATATTATGCATTGCTCTTCTAAGAGTTCTAGATAATTGTTGCATCTTGTCTCAAAGAGAAGGAAATAAAAGACAGTCGCAAAAGGAGAAAAGTCAAAGTGAGATGAAGCAGAAAGGAATAGCAGAAAGAGAGCATGAAGACCAAGAAATAGAGAAAAAAATGTATAAGGAAGGTATAAAATTTGGACTTAAAATTTGTGGATAAATATTGTGCTATGCAAACATATGAAATCCTGCTAGGGGGAAGACCTAAATCTAGTATTTTTGCATAGTTTAATTTTCTTGGAGCTCTTTGCTTCTACTTTTCTTGAACTCTTTTCTTCTTTCAAATAGTTTCTTGCTTCACTAGATCTCCATCTGTCATGTTTCGTTTTTTCCAGAAGGAATTGAAAATACATGTAGTCGCTTAGTTTGAATAATTAATGAATTTCGGGGAAAAAAAGGTGAATATTTGTTACAGATCCAGAGAATTATATAGTATTAAATGTTAGGTAGTAACTCCAGGTGTTACCAAAGCATAATGTCATTCTAGCTGGCAGCATCAAGCAGAGTTCCTTTATACAAACACCTATAACATTGAGTGATACTGTTATCCCCCAAAACAAATTATCCAAGGAAAAAATGTGTTGGATGTTTTCTATCTTGAAATTTCCTGGTTGTGGTTTCACCAACCATATTCTAAGACTCACCAATCCAAAGAAACTCTTCTTCATGTCCTCCTTCCCCCAGGAACAATTTCCCCCAGTTCTGTGAATACTCATGTCTACCACGTCAACATTCTAAAACACAAGTTCCTATTTTCACAGGTGTTCCCTTTAGTCTGCTGAAGTGTTTTGGAATCTCTGGGTACATCCAAATTGATGAGATTTTGTTTTCACAGAAAACATAAATACTTTCAGATTTGTCAAAATAATACTGAGACATCTGTTTTAGTATAATGGATTCCACCAGGCAGAAGAATTTTTCCTTTAGCCTGGAACGTAAGCAGTATATATTATTTAGGTTATTATTTTTAACTTTGATTTAAAAAACCATTTGGAGAAAATGTAATTTTCTTTTATTCCTCTGTACATAGTTAGACATTTGCATTTATATTCTTTTGGTTCCTCTTTACGTAGTTAGACATTTGCAGATCATTAAATGTCAAGCAAGAATTGAGATCATGATTCCAATTAAGTTAATTTACAGATGAACAAATAGGTCCTAATCTTCTAGAAATTAAGATACGATCTTCATAATTTTTGTCATTTTGTTATTAATGTGTATCCCATCTTATTGGTCAAAATCAAATAAAAATTAAAGTCAAAAACTATGTAGTCATTGCTAATACAATACAACCAGTTATCAACATAAGTAGATAAAGTATTATGGGACTAAAATGACCTTTTTTGCAACATATGAACAGACCCAACATGTGTTTACAGCAGTTCTAATTTTCTGTCAATGGCAAAGCATTGGGTATTTTTATGAATTAAGTGTAAAAATTGGCATTAAGTGTCCTACATAGATATTCATGTAATTCTAGTCAGCCCACCTTTGTTCATAAGACTTCCACAAACCTAGTGATTGGTGTACAGCACTGTTTAACTTGTGTGAAGCCCTGGGTGTAATCTCCCCCCCAAAAAAGACTTCATCAAAAATATATATAAAATCCAAAATGCACTGGATGAGAAATCTAATCACTGATCTTCATTGTCAGATTGGCTTACATGTTTCTTACCTCAGTGAATAAAAATAAAATATTCAGTTTTAATAAGAAAAATATAAAAGAATTATTTTATTTAATTAAGTATACAATCATATAAAGTATATAATAATATAAAGGGCCTATTAAGTGCCATTAGTTTTTTAATTTTTTTAATTCTAGAGTTTTATTGATTAACCAAATATTTTTGTACAATTTAAACAATTACATAGGTAGAAAAATAGAAATGTACCAGGGGAAATATTTGTTTATTTGGTTAATAGAAAACACATGTAAACCTTTTCATTGAATTTAGGGAATAAATATGTTTAAAATTTGACCTATATTAAGCAAAGCAGAAGTTAATATTTATAAATTGTTACCATAATAGTAATTTTTAATAGGAGAAGTATGGAATTTTAAATCCAGAAATCAGCCAAAAACATTACTTCCTTCAGGACAATGACGTAAGTGACAAATTTAGAATGTATGATTCACCAAAAGTCATCTTGTGTTACATGATTCATAATATGACATTTTGTTCTGAGGCATAAGAATATTTCCTATTGTAGCTGCATAAATAAAAAATGTAAATGAGAATGAAGCTAGTCATAAAATTAATAATTCTATAACAGTCATAATGAGATGATGGTGATAATTGACTTGGGGAATTTTTTTTTTTTTTTTACTATGGGGAATTTGTATGATTGTTTCTGCACTTAAGTCTAGAAGTCATCCTAAGTCCATCCTTTAAGCAATAAAATTAAATATCAAAAGTTGTGAATTTTAGGGCTGCAGATATATATGTCATATATATATATATACAGATATAGCTCAGTTGATAGAGTGCTTGCCTCACATGCACAAGGCCCTGGGTTGAATCTGCCCCCATTCAGCACACACAAAAAGCTGTGAATTCTAGTACTGTGCCTGTTAGAGCTTCATGTGTGGTGCAATTGAATTATTCAGCATGCGTTAAATAATTCCACACTTTTCCTTTTCCTTATTGCTTCATCAGTGTTATTATAGTTTGCTGTGTAGCTTGCCAAAGTTGATTTGACAGTCTATAAATTAATTTATTCAAGTACCATACCACAAAAGCTAAAGCAATGTTTTGATCTTTAATGTTTTAAAAATTTATTTCAATCTGAGGAAAAATTAAAAGACTGGTCTTAGCTCCAATCTTTCTTTCTGAGAACAAATCATAATGATGGGCTATTATACAAGAATTCATATCGTAGTCATAAAAATGATAGCATGAGGCTATATTAAAATTATACTTAGAAATTTACTTGAAAGAAAGATTACAGTGTATCTAATTCTTAAATAACACAAAATGCAGATGACAATGCCCCCACAAAATAGTGTCAAATACTTAGGTACTTCAGCAGAAGAAAAAGATCACAGAAAAAGATCACAAATGATCTTTGGCAGAATTCAATAACTTTTAGATATCTATAATAAATAAGTCTCCATTGATTAAACTCCATCATAAATTGTTTGTACTTCAAGGTAGTTGGTCATTTTTAGTAGTTATTTTGTTAATGGCACAAAAAGGCTTATTAGCAGGATTGTGGCTGTGCCTATATTCACCTGGGACAATTTGACCCTTCTGTACTTTTTGATAATTAAAGTCAAGGCCACATTATTATATTTTATAATGAACCACTGCAAAAACTGACCAAAAAAGGAAAAAAAATCACTATGAAACATCTCAAATATGGAGTGGAGTTACCATTGATAATAGATGTTTTTGAGTAATTCCTGACAGTCCTTAAATTCACTCTCTAGCTGCTGCATTAATTTGGTGTTTTATTGTTTTAAAAAATCTTGTTTCTTCTATATATTCTGCTTCTTTATAATTATGCCATTTGGATTATATGTCACAAGGACTTTACTATTATCCAACATACTCAGCAATACTATTAGCTAAAGTAAAACTAGTGACCAGAAATCATAATTATTAAAAGCAAGAAAAGCAGCTGGAAAATGTCCTACAGGGTACATTTTGAAAAAAAAAAATCAGCTTACACAGAGTATAGTATTACTATATTTTTGAAGGTAGTGGACTAAACTCTGGCTAACGGATTATCTATTTCAAATATTAAAATACAAAATTAATCCAGAAGAGTCTGAATTATAATGCAATACTGGGAAAAAGGATTTTCCAAAGTCTACTTGAATTATGGCTCTGAATGAAGGCCATAACCTTAATTAAATTTTTTTACACATATGATGTCCTAAAAAATACCATATTTTAATATTTTAACGGACAATTATTAGATGTGATCCTTTCTTATGAATTGTCTTTCATCCTGATATTAATCTATCAATATTCACTTTAAAAATTAACATTGGTTTGTCAGTACCTAGGGACTATTATTTGGTTGAAATCTTTTATGACAGTGTTTTGAGAAGCTGAGGCAGGAAGATGACAAGATTGAAGCCAACCTCAACAACTTAGGGAGGCCCCTAAACAACTTAGCAAGATTGTCTCAGAAAAAAGAAAATGAAAAGGGATGTAGTTCAGTGGTGAAGAATCCCTGGATTAAATCCCCAGTCTAAAAAGAAAAGAAAAGAAGGCAAAAAGAAATATTTTGTGATCATTACAAAGTCACTATTAATAACCTCAGCTGTATGCTGTGGATGGAACAACAGAGACTGCTATATGAAATTTTTCTTGTCCTTTTTTAAAAATGGAACAACACTTGGTAAAATATGAACGAAATTAAAGCCCCATTTTAAGAGTTCAGTTCAATTTTCTATCTTTTGTTTTAGACAAATTTGTAAAGAATTTCAAGATCTCCTGAGCCAAGATCGATCACCACTGGGATCCTCTCGACCTACTCCAATTTTAGACCTTGACATCCAGAGACACTTAACACATTTCAGGTAAGATGGGTTTTCCCATTTGCTCAATTGCCTTTGAAGTTGTTAAATCATCTTTACTAACCCAGATCTTTGCATTCCTTTAACACTTCTATTTAGAGATATCACTTACACATTAAAATGGTGACTCTACTCTAGGCTCTTCTTGCTGCTGTGACAAAATATCTTGGCCTGGATAATTTACAAGTGAGACATTTACTGCTCACAGTTCTGGGAGGCTAGGAAGTCCAAGGTCGGGTGCCCCCAGATTCAGTATCTGGTGAGAGCTCACCCTCTCTTCAGAGGTGGCACCTTCAACATCATGTGATGAAAGGGACATATTAGGTCCCTTGGGGCTATTTTAAAAAAGGTACTAATCCCATCCCTCATGACCTAAGCACATCCTAAAGACCCCACCTCTCATGACTATTGCACTGGGGATCAAGTTTCAACATACAAATCTGGGGAAAGGGCACAAACATTCAGACCATAGCAGGAACTGAATTTTTAAAAATTCCAGTATGTTAAGATAAAATTGAAAAACAACTAGTGCATGAAGCATTTTAGATCAGAAAATTTAGTATATTTATGTTCGTATCAAGAAATTGTGATTTTTATGAGTGAACACTATTCTTTTAAGTAATACTGAGTAGTTTGGGATCAGGATTCTGAAATCTTTTAAATAGTTCCTTATCTTGGTGAAGCAAATTCTTGAATGAACAGAAGATCTGACCGAAGTAAATGGGATATCCTTGCCTGATTTCCCAGGAGTATGTTAATAAATTCTACCTTCATTAGACCACACAGAAACCTGAAATGTATTATTTTTTATATATTTTCTAGTTGTAGATGGACACAATTTATTCCTTCCTTCCCTCCCTCCCTCCCTCCCTCCTTTCTCTCTCTCTCTCTCTCTCTCTCTCTGTCTCTCTCTCTCTTTCTTTCTTTCTTTCTTTCTTTCCATGTGGTGCTGAGGCTCGAACCCAGTGCCTCCTGCGTGCATGGCAAGCGCTCTACCACTGAGCCCCAGCCCCTGAAATGCATTATTAAAAGCACATTTTAAGTCTCATTTTCCAAAACATTTTAGAAATCCATAGAATAATTTTTTTTCTGGTAAATTTACACCCTAACTTCAGTATCAGAAAGAAGATAGCAGTTATTCGCATGTCTTCCAGAATTTTTTTTTTTTTTAGTACTGGGGATTGAACTCAGCTGCATAACACTGAGGCCTTTGAGTCCTTTTAAAATGTTTGTTGTTGTTATTTTGAGACAATGTCTTAGTAAGTTGCCTAGGGTGGCTTTGAACTTATAATCCTTCTGCCTCAGCCTCCCAAGTTGCTGGGATTCCAGTGTGTAGCACCTTGCCGGGCACCCTACAATTTTTAAACTAGCATACTAATGCCTACATGTCTTTAGTATCAAATATTTTGTTATTTAGTTATCATTTTATAGGAAAAAAACAATGCTAAGAAAAGACTGTCATACATTAAAATTTAAAAATGCTTTCACTGTCTGACAAAATTTTATAGCTATTGAGCAAGGCATTCCATTATATGAAGTAATGGATGTTTAAATAAGTTGGAATTTAGTTTGCAAAATCAGAGATGTTTAAATAGAATATTTATTTTCCAATGTGTCACACGTCTCCTCAAGAGATGTAATAAACACATCCCTGCAGCCTCAACTTGGTATACATCTTCAAAAAATGCACCAAAGGTAGGATATATTTCATAGAACTTTTTCTGTGGCTCACTTGAGATAGTAAAGGCAAATGTAAAAATGTAATAATATTGGAAACAAAAGGTTTTGAAGTCAAGAGAACCATTTTCAAATCCAGGCCTTTTGGCCTGTGCACTATGTTTGGAGTGTCTTAGCAGTCTCTGAAGCCTTTATTTCCCTAGCTTGAAAATGGTGTAATAACCCCTTCATCACATACTGGTAGTGATCTAAAATGAGATAAAGAATGTAAGTTAAGCATTTAATAAATGATGTATCATTTTCCTTCCCCACTGATTCAAGTTCAAAAGGTATCAACTCCACTGGCATAGCTACAAAAATATTTACCATATTTTTGTGTCCACACTAAAAGTACTTGTAATTTTGACTGAAGTGGCTTTAAAATTTAAAGTCTTTTAAGTTACCCAGTTTACTTTGAAGAGGAATTTACTGTTGAAATGCAGAGGATTGGGACTCATAGATGCTGAAGATTTCATTGTGAAGTGAGCTGTCCTTTTCTGGCTCAAAACAAAATAGAGCTTCAACATGTAAATTGGACTTTAGCTACTGTGTGAAACAGGCAAACAATTCGCTTGCTCAGCACAGGTACAACCTGCTAATTTGTTGATACAAGTTAATTGCCAACTTAATGCCACAGAACTCTTTAAAGAAAATTTTCACTTCTAAATATGAAGCCCACATTTCCTACAAGGGCATTATAAGCTCTTTACTTTCTCAAACAAAATATGGTAACAAGTTGGTATTCTGCAGAAAAGAACTAAATATATAGTCAAAATGGGAGGGAAACTATATTTGATATATAAAATTCTCAATATTATATATGGCTAGAGATTCCCAATCACACTTTGAAATATAAAACTGTATTTTAAATGTTCTAATACTACATTGTATATTCACTTACAACAAATTATATAGTAATTAATACAAAGAATAATTAATTGTAATTTTCCAGTAGTAGTTATAAATTTTGATATTTACATGGTGAACACTTTGAATATCAGAAAGTTACAATTTCCCATTTATTATGCTTTTTAAATGTTTACCAGAATTTTTAGATTCTTTTTCTTTACACTCTAGATTATTTATTTAGATGAAATCTGAAATCATGATGGAAAGTAGGAGGATTCTAGAAATCACTTATCCAATTTTTACCTCATAGCAAATTTCCTAAACTACATCTTCTCCTAAATTATAATTTAAAAATACACTTAACATAAAATTTGCCATCTTAATCATTTCTAAGTGTACAATTCAGCATATTTGCATTGTTGTACAATCTCCAGTAGATCTTCACTTGCAAAACTGAAACTTTATACTCATTGAACAATCACTTTCCATTTCCCTCTCTCCTCAACCCCTGGGAACTACCATTCTTTCCATTTCTATAGATTTGATTACTCAAAGTATCTCATACAAGTAGAATCATATGATATTTGTCTTTTTGTCACTAGTTTCTTTAATGAAGCATAATTTTTTAAAGGTTCCTCCATGTTGTAGCATGTGTCCAAATTTCATTCCTTGTAAGGCTACCTAATATTCTGTTACACACACACACACACACACACACACACACACACAACATCTACTTTATTCTTTCATTCATTGATAGAAACCACAGGTAATTCTCTTTTTCCTTTTTTGAAGAACTGCCATGTTGTTTTTTCGAAACAGCTGCATCATTTTACATTCCCAACAGTGTGCAAGGGTTCCCATTTCTCCACGTCTTCACCAACACTTGCATGTACTTTTTAAAAAGAGTAGCTATCTTAATAGATGGTATTTCATTATGGTTTCAATTTGCATTTCCCTAATATTAGTAATTATGAATACCTTTCATAAACCTACTAGTAATTTTTACATCATCCTTGGGGAAATAACTATTCAAATTCTCTCCCTATTTTTAAATAGGGTATTTGGTTTTATGTTGTTGAAATGTAGGCATTCTCTACATATTCTGGATATTTTTCATTTATCAGACAAATAATCTGAAAACATTTTTCCCTTGCATAGATTGCCTTTTCAATATACTAATTGTGTCTTTGGATGCAGTTTCAAATTTTGTTACAATCTAATTTGTATATTTTTTCTTTTATTGCCTGTGTTTTTGGTGTCACAGCCAGGAAATATATATAGTTGTTGATGGACCTTTATTGTATTTATTTGTATTTAGTGCTGAGAATCATCAAACCCAGTGCCTCACACTTGCTAGGCAAGCGGTCTGCCACTGAGCCACAACCCCAGCCCTTAGCCAGGAAATTCTTAACCAATGCAATGTCTTAAAGATTTCCCCTATGTTTTCTTCTAAGAGTTTTATAGTTTTTAAGTCTTACAGTTAGGTTTTTGATCTATTTTGAATAAATTTTTATATATGATAAAGTAAGAATCCAAGTTTATTCTTTTACATGTCTTAAATAATATCCTTTTAAACAAAAGATTTATAGTCGACATTTCCAATTAAAATCTGAAATGAAAACTGACCCAGTTTTAATTGAATTTAAGTAATACAATTTTTTTTTCTGTGCATTCATTTAAAGGGACAACAATAAATAACAAGAGGTTAGTAAGTGAGTTTATTGCCTGGTCTTGAAACAGACTCTGTACTTCAAAAGTGTAGTTTTTAAAAATTGGTCCTCACAGCAAAATACTTCTTGGAACTCTTTAAAATTCTGAAGGACCAGAGTATATATTTAAAGATCTGATACAATAGGACTAAGATTGAACTTGAACATCTAATGTTATTTTCAACACTGAATTGTTTCTTATAGTTAAGCAGACTTACGAACTAAGGTCTTAAGGTATTCCTAAACTATTTGCATTTTTTTCTTTTTAAGAAATGTAATTATAATTCATTTTTAAGGAGACAATGAAGATTTTGTAAAGCTCTATCTTATACATTAAAGTATTAAAAAGATTCTATATCTATGATTCTGCTAATAATCTGGTTAAAAGTGTTTTTACACTGAGTGTGACTCTTTTAGAGTCTTCTGTTGACAGTGGTAGATGTAATTTGATAGAACCATAAGCTCACAAAAAAAGATTAATTAGAAAGGAAGCATAGTTCATGTGACTTTGAAAGCAGGCTATTGGCAGAGTCTGATTTTCTATTGTTTTTGCTGAATGTTGGCTGGAAAAGAAGTGAAGAGGAAATGTGAATAGATAGGCATGGGGTATTCTCTAATTAGTAATACCAACTTGTGTTGCTGTTTTGTTTCATCAAACTCTCCTTCCCACTGTAGAGCACTTCAAATTATACCTCATAGAATTGTCAATTTGGTACCTTGAGAAATGTGGCTTACATTTGGAAGGTTGAATATGTCCAGATAAAGATAGGGAATGATCTGGCCTTGTGAAGCACAGATAACTATTTCCAGTTTTTGTGGCAGATGACATAGCAGTGTACTCTGGAAACCCCTGAGCATGGCAGTGACTGTTCTTATGATTCATAGCCTAGAAATCTGCTTATTTCCATCAAACTGACAGGAGGCAGGTTTGTTAATTATTTGGAATTTTCTGAGCATGATCAACAGTATGATTTGTTATAGAGAACACAGCAGATATCACAACACCTACCAGAAGGGGGGACAAGGCTTGAAAGAAACCTGCAGAATACCCTATAGACTCACAGTTCCCAGGCCTTGCACTGGCAAATAGACCAAGGTGGCTCCAGGCTTCGCTGACAGAACAGAATCTTCCTGGATAGAAATCCACAGTCCTCACTTCTGCAATGTTAGAAATTCTCTTTAAGATTGAAAAAAAAAAATCCTAAGAACTTTTCCCTTCTTTATCTCTTATGTTCTCACAATCTCCTTGAATCTGAAATCAAGCAAAAGCATATTTGACAATGTAAATAAGGAGAAGTCAGACTACCTTTAATTCTTCATTCAGAGAGAAGAGAGTATCAGAAAACTAAGGAAGATTTCTTAGCACTCACCTTTGGAGACTCAAACTGTAATTTATTTATTCATGTTTGTATTTTATTGTGCTAGTGGAAGATAGTGAAAAGATGACAGAAGGATTATTCCATTCTTTAGGAATTTCCAAAGTGGAAAATAATAATATATAAAGACATAATACATAAGAGAAGAGGATTAAGCAGAGTGCCTGGGACAAATAGGAAACATTTTCATCATTCTATGCATAGTACATAGTACCTAGTATGTGTCCCACCAATATATGTTCATAAATGTTTATTATAATATCACAATTGGGTCTTGGTTATATTCTCAACTGGTTCATTCTCAGGATCATGGTATTTTCATTGGGCCACAGATTGGGAAGTGAAATTATTAATGTGCTTCTCATGTTTGAGACAAAAATGATACTGACATCTTACCTTCTTAGAAATAGGATCTCTCATTACTCCTGTAACTTTTCAGAAATAAGAAGTATGTAGGCAGGCCCATACAGCTAAGTGTTTGCTGGTGATTACATTTGCTTCCTTGATTCTTAGTGTTGAAAGGCCCCTTATGTTTCCTACTCCCCTTCCACATTTAGATCTTCCCTCCACATCCCTGTCAAGTTGTCACCTATTCCAGACTTGAAAATTTTCAATGATAGACGGGCCTTCTGCCCTCAACAACTCCAGTAGAAAGTACTCTTCCCATTGAAGCAATACTGACTGATAGACCACTCCTCAGGGGTCAGCTTAATCCTGTTTCCTTCCTAATTTCTAAAGGTAGCTGTAACATCCCAGAGTTTTCCCACCTAGGTTCTTTAGCCTAGTTTCCTTTAGCATTCCACGTATGACAGGCATTGTAGTTGACTCAACGAGTATTTTTGGAAGCCATGTCCTTGGTAATATACTGAAGAGGGTGTTTGTCTCCACTAACATGTGAGCATCACTAAGTCTTCTCCCAGGGACTTAAAGTGTGTACAGTTTACTGTTGCTGATATTTTTATTAATTATTTTACTTTCTTGGGACAGGCCAGGGTCTGGGAAGATAATCCAGCAGCAAATTTTTTTTTAAAATTTTTTATTGTTGGTTGTTCAAAACATTATATAGTTCTTGATAAATCATATTTCGCACTTTGATTCAAGTGGGTTATGAACTCCCATTTTTACCCCGTATACAGATTGCAGAATCACATCAGTTACACATCCATTGATTTACATATCAGCAGCAGATTTTATTAATATAGTGAAAGCATTCTTTAGTGTCAGAAGAAGAATTAAGAAATTTTAAATAAATCTCTAATCTGAAAAGATAGAAACATAAAATAAAGTATACAACTTGGTTTATCATAAAGGAAATAAAATTAGTAAGCCTTCTTCAGGGTCTTTTGCTTGTTCCGGGGGACTCAAATATCATTTAACGTGAAAATATGAGAAATAGTGGGCCTGAATTGCAACAATAAGAAGTTCCTGTGTTTCCCAAACAAGCTCCTCTGTGGAATTGGAATTAAACTTTAAACCTTTAACTTAAGTTCCAGAAGAAAAGCATGTCTATAAGTAGCCAGGTTTTATTCACAATTTAAACAACATAAAAAATAGTCTGTATTTGTGTTAATAATTTGAAAAAAAAAACAGCATCCCTTTTAGTAAAACTTTCATAGCAAAAATTTAGATTAAAAATTGAACAACAGGTTTTTTTTTCCTTTTCAGACCATGATGATCTTTAAGTAATCTACATTAAATTACTCACATTCCCTTAATATTTAGCAGTAAATTAAACGATTAAATTAGTTGCCTAGATTATTGTTCTTCATAAGTTGCATGGCACCAAAACAAATGCTGTGGGAATGTCTATGGAAAAGTACTGAAGAATACTTAATTGTTAAAGCACATAAAGGCCAACTTTGTTCAGGAACTTTACAGTAGGTAGAGGACACTGCGATGGGTTTTGAAGTCTGAGGGAGATATTTGGCTCAGCTTAAGAGATGACATGGGCAACTAGGAGTTTATAGCCAAGGAGCAGTGTGGGGGTCAGTGGATAGAAAATTACTAGGAGGAAACATCAGGGGGAGGGCAAACTGGCTAAGACTATCTAACAGGATTGTTGATGAAGACAGGCCAGGGTGATTAGACATCAATGGGAGATGGTGGAAAATGAGAAACCAGATCAGATATCAAGGGTGGCCAGATATCAAGGGTGGAGGGCTCTTACTAAATTGATTTAGCAGAATTATTGCTAAAACTTTATCTTACAAAGAAGTAACATAACTGGAACTAGGAGAAGATTCAGGAGTCTGCCTAATACAGGGTGAAGAATAGAATCTTTGTCAGGAGGTACATACATTAAAGCATCCATTATGGGTCATTTGATAAGGTTTTTATGGATTTTTCAGGTCAGTACATAGAAGACTAGTAATTCAAACAACAGAATTTAGAGGCAACTGTTTCTAACAAAAAAAAAAAAAAAACAACCCTGCAAACATTATCATATTTATAACATGTAAATAATTGACTGAGGTATGTATATAGGGAAGAATTTGATATGTTTAAATATTTTTTATCTTTATTGAGATGGCACAAAATAGAGGAAAGCATTCAGGATGGACAATCAGTGGTCTAATTAGTCTCCTCTTCATTACCAGCTAGCTCTGTGGATTTAGAACGAGCACTTCCCCTGTGTGGCCTCTGCATGTTCTTCCATGATTTGATGCAGTTCAACTGATGATCTCTAAGTCTCTTCTAAACTGATGACATTTGAAACCATTCTCTACCTGTTGTTCCATTTTAAACCACTCCTGTTACTGTTTCTGTGAAACCTCATTTCTTCTCTTTATATTTTATTAATATGTTCATTATTAAATGCCAACAGTTCAATAGCATTAATTTTAAAAAACAAGAGTCTTGTGTTTACCATTTCCACTCCCCTATTCTAAAAAGAAAATATGACATGTTTGTTAAGGAAAAGTACAAGGAGATGGTTGATTTAGCCCAAAAACTCCATTCCCATGTGTAAAATGTATATACTCATGTCAAGAAATATCATCACCTTCAAAATTTGACTTAGATGTGATTGGCTTTGACCTCTCATGTATACAATTATTCCATCCTTTGTCTATTTTGCTGACTTGGAATGAAGTAAAATGGAATCATAAGGACCCATTTCCTATGGGACCTCAGAGTAAGTGACTGAGATGAGCAGGAAGAATGGAGAATGAACATATATCTCCCAATCCAGGATCCAAGGGAGTCATAAACACAAAGTGAGCTTTGTAGAATATTAGTCCAGTGAGGTGTCTCTTGAAAGGATTTCATAGTCAATGCTTTCGTTCACGAAAACCTGACTATTATAGCCGTTTTGAAGTATTATACACTAGCCTACAAAAACCTTTTTCAATGGAAGGGATGCATGGAATGGAATTCCATGTTTCCAAAATTTGATCACAGAAACCCTTTTTATGTCCTGTGGAAATGCTGAAGTCCACACAGACATAATAGTTAGGCTTTATTTATTTATTTTTTTTAAGTTCTAGGCGGACACTATATCTTAAATTTATGTGGTGCTGAGGATTGAACCCAGTGCCTGGTGCATACTAGGTGAGCACTCTACCACTGAGCCACACAGCCCCAGTCCTAGGCTTTATTTTTTTGATGTTAGGGTAACATGTCTAACTCCCTGGCTGCATTTAAACTGAATAGGAACAGTTTAAAAAAATACTGATCCCCTTCCAAAACCATTAAATCAGGATTTCTAGGATGTGACCTGCACATTGAAACAAGCTCACTGGGTGATTTCTTAAATCTGTCTAGCATGAAGAACCACCAGCTGAAGAAGTCATGGAACAGGCTTTACTAATGAGTAGATTCCAGTGATTCCCCACCACCATCTACCAGGGAACTAGATAACTTAATTATGCACTTTAATTAAATTCCATTTAAAAAGAAGTTGGGGCCATAAGATGAGATAATGGACATAAGATAATACACCTAGAAAATAAGAATTGTCAGCTATTTTCCCTTTTCTTCTGTTTTCTGAGTGAGTTAGGTGACAAAGAATGAATACCATCAAGTT
This sequence comes from Marmota marmota marmota, assembly GCF_001458135.2. NCBI lineage: Eukaryota > Metazoa > Chordata > Mammalia > Rodentia > Sciuridae > Marmota > Marmota marmota. The sequence goes on from NW_025999982.1 coordinate 17,677,545, forward strand.
CTGAGCCCCAGTACTTTCTCCAGGTCTCTCTCCATTATTGATATTTATGGGTTGTGCTGCTTCAAAGAGATGAAGTACTGTATCCTTAATGTTCTTAAGAAAAGTAAAATTTGGCAGAGAAGCCCCCCAAACCTTTGCTGGTGTCCTCCAGGTCTGTTCCTCCTGGGCCCTCCCTTCTGACTGTTGTTTTGACTAGAAGAAGACATTTCTCTGGCAGCTACCTAGCTTAATAATGTGAGTACACATGAGCCTCAATCTATATCTGGAGCTAAGCCTTTAGTAGTTGAGTAATCCAGGAGACTGGGAAAAGGGAGGCTTGTCCTCTCTCTAAATCTTGCTGGTTGCATGCTTCCTAAAAGCAAAAAAAGAAAAAAAAAAAAAAGCAGAACTGAGGACACTGTAAGTAGTATCTGTATGTAATTCTAGAAATTAGAAGATTTATGACTACCCATTTGGATGATGTAATACATTATAACAAAATGACAGGAATAATAGCCCACACTGTATTTCAGACTTTACATAGAAGAAATGAAGGAAAAAGAAGTGGATTTGTCAAACATTTTCTAGGTAGAAAATTGAAATTTGGGCTTGGGAGTTTAAATCAATGGTAGAGCACTTGCTTGGAATGCACTGAAAACAGTTGAAATTTTATAAAATAAAATTAGCTTTTATTCTATTTACCTAAATGATGATGGTAGGTTATTTTCTCTTGACTTTTTTGACTTTGGTTTGTATAAGATTAGTTTCAATTACTTCCAGGATTTTGTGGCCCTATAAAGCTAGAAAAATCCACCCACAATTGACAGAGCAGCCCAATCTTCATAGAAAATAACTAAAGAAACTTCATTTTCTTTTAAATACATAGTAAATCCATGTTTGATAGGTAGAAAGGTGCTGGATACCAGGCCCAACTCTTGCCAAGACAGGAAGAATTCATAGAAGTTTCTATAGAATCTTGTTTTAAGCTATGTTTTAGAAAAAAAAAAAAATGTTTCAGTGGTTTCATTTAAGTTAGTTTAGACAAATCAATTTAAGGTACAGTATTTCTGAAGGACAATTAAAGCAATATGGAAACAGCTTGGAAACATTCTCTAGTATACAACAAAGATGATGAAATGTAAATTAGTTCTTGTCCCTGTGATAGATGTCCATTCAGAATCCTTGATTTTTTTTTTTATTTTAACATTCAGCTTAAGCACTAAAGTTTGGGAGAGTTAAAATATAAACAATGTAAGGCCTTGACTACAAGGATCAGAAGATATTTTAAAAGTATGTAAAGTTTTTAACCTATGGAAGTTTCCAGAAAGGGCCTCATCATTAATGTCAAGTACTTTAGAGACACTAAGTTAGATTGTAACCACCACTTTACATTTTAGTAGCAAAACGATAATGTATTCTCTCAAATAGCAATCTCTTCTATCCTCTATTCTACCTTTCCTTCTGTTTCTGAGTCTCCATTTCTTTTCTGTTAATAATCACTGGTTAGCAATTACAGTTTCAACTGTTGCAATGTATTTCCCTTTGAAGAGTAAAAAGTTATATTAGAACTTATTCAGGTCAAACCCATTAGTCAAGAAGAGGATGCCATTTTATTTATGTATTTATTTGTTTGTTTGTTTGTGTTGTGCTGGGGATTGAACCCAGGGGCTTGTGTGTGCTATGTGAATGGTCTGCTACTGAACTCCATCCCTAGTCCTGAATGCCACTTTGGAAAAAGCAAAAATAGTGCAGGTCCACAGATACATAAACATACAAACACTCTGGAAAATATAGCTCCACCTGGTAGAGTCCTTCCAGAGGCTGAAATATTAACACTTTGGGGGGAAACTTAACACTTAAGGGGATGTAAAAACATGGAACTTCACTTCTGAATCTAGCACAGTCACCACCTTCCTGAACTGAGGCAATTTGAAGAGATGGTTAATGTTGCAGAAAGATAGTCTAGAGAATGTTAATTGGGAGGTCTAGCAAAATAGGAGTTTTGTAAATCGTGAATAAAATTAGCAGATGAGTGTTAAATGCAAGTTATATTTTCCCTCGTCAGGTGCCATAAACCTGAGTGGTTAGGATTTTCTCAGCAGGTGATTGTATTGCTCACAGCCAGTTCTCAGAGGCTTTCTGCTCCTCAGTGTGAAATTATTAGCAATAGGAAAATGAAACCAATGAGCTGGAATCTAGTTAAAGAGAGAAATAGAAAAAAACATGATTGGGACTATAGTCCTTGGTATACAAATTTTTGAAGCCTGCCTAGCTGTGATCCAACCCACTAATTTTGACCCTTTATATTTTAGTTTAAAATTACTGGTTTTAAAGCCTTTCCCCCCTGTAAACTGCTCTTGAATCAGATCTCTCCCTTGGTATACTGCAACACTAATTTGCTTTTTACCCAAGTGGACATGTTTTCCTTAATCTCCCCTAAATTTCATATAATTGATTTTGCCCACCAATTAAGCTGTCTACCACATTAAGGTATTTTAGAACTTTGGTTCTATTATCCAATGCAGGAATTTTCTTCTCTATTTTAATGCCAACCATTAAGTTAAAAATCCATGATGCCTTCAATCTCATTGTTAATTAACTTGTCAAGCAGAGTGGGATTAATGAGAGCCTCACAGCACTCCACTAGAGATATCCTTCAAGACTGGCAACTGCCCTCATATCCATACTTTGGGTACCATTGTACAATCAGCTGTGAGTTTGCCTTATTATGCTCTTATCTAGCTTACTTTTCTAACCAATTTGTCATATGGTATTTTGGGAGATTTATCAGATGCATTGCTAAAATCTGACACTAAAATGGATTTAGTGTCTAAATCTAAATTTTATTGCTCTAATAACCATTTTATGAATGGAAGTACAGTTACTTTTATTGCACTTCCTATTGAATCCATGAAACATTTCAGTGATCACTTCTATTTTTTAAATGCTAATGCTTCATGTTTTAAATTACCCATTGCATAAACAAATTGTGAGAGATCCACCAGTGGAATATTTACCAGCAATACAAGAAATAATCTTTTGATAAATACAGCATGGATGAATCTCAAAATAATTTGCTAAATGAGAGAAATCAGTCCCAAAGCTCTACAAACTTTATGATTCAGTTTATATGACATTCAACAGGAGAGTAAAACTATAGGGACAAAAACTAGAGCATTGAGTGCCAGGAACTGAGGGTGGAAAATTTGAAATAAGCCAAGCACACAGTGACACATATCATATGATCTCACTTATATATGACCAATATCTCTTCATTTCCCCCACCTAGCCCTGTCAACCACTCTAATCTTCTGTGGTTCAACTTTTTAGATTAAACATGTAAGTGATGAACTTCCATGTTGTTTTCTTAATGGCTGTACCAATGTATGTTCTCGCCAACAGTGTACTGTGGTACCATTTCTCTACAGCCTCACTAGCACTTTTTATCTCTTGTCTTTTTTAAAATAGCCACCCTAATGTGTGTGAGGTGATATCTCATTATGACTTGAGTTTGCATATCCCTGATGATTAGTGGTATTGAAAATATTTTCATGTACCTATTTGTCATTTTAATGTCATCTTTGAGAAAACATCTATTCGTATCCTTTGCCCATTTTCTAATCAGATTATTTGCTTTTTGCTATTGAAGTGTGTATGATTTCCTTATATATTTTTGATACTAATCCCACATTAAAAATATGCGGTTTGCTCATATGTTTTCTCTTTTTGTGAGTTGCCTTCTCATCCTGTTCTTTCCTTTGCTATGTCTAGCTTTTTAGTTTGATGTAGTTCCACTTGCTTATTTTTGCTTTTGTTCCCTGTGTCATATGCAAAAAAATCATCACAGATAACCTTAGTTTGTTCTCTGTCTAGTACTAAAAATCAACCCTTCCATATCTACTTTGCTTTTGTTTTTTTTTTTTGTATATTCTATATTAATCTCTTCTCTTATTTAGCATGTCACTGTGAATGAGATGTACATATTTTTCCTGAAATGATTGGAACTAACAATAGTGAAGTTATCAGTAATCCTTTTTAATTATCTTGTGATAGCAGACTTTTTTGTTAGATATTCTGAAACAATAGTAGATCACTTAATTAATTGGATCCATAAATTTCACTGAAACCTGCTAGAAAAGAGACTGTGTCTTATAGTTAGTATCATGCCATACATGCTTTTTGATGTACAAGTAATGTTAAATTAAGGTAGTAAAGGATACTTACATAACACTTTTCATGTTTAAAAATACTTTCCTGTGTTGAGTATTGCACAATTTTAAACTTCTCTGTGAAATTAAGTGTTTTTTCAATTTCCTTCACCTTCTGTCCATGTCTTGGTTTTGAAGTAAGAACTGTAAGTAGTAACACAGTTAAATTGAAGCTTAGAGTTAGAAAGGACCTTGTATTTGCTCTAGTCATGCCACTGTCATCTTACAAGGTTAAATAATGTCCCTGAAATGATGAAGTACCTCAGGTCAGCATAAGTGTGTGAGGATTTTGTAAAACCAGTTCTCAATCCAGATAAAAGACCACAGTGCAGTCTGATAATGATCAATTACAGATTTTGGAATCAAGAAAGTATGTCAGCTGAGAATTGATATCCTTCATTATAACAACAACTCTTTTCACAGAATGACAATTAAAGCAGTTTGTACTTGAGGCTCTAAAATCCTGCTCTTATACAAGAAAGTAAGGAGAATCACCATATTCTGGTCTTATAAGTCAGCCCACAGAACAAAATTGTCAGAGAACTTAAGCTTAAATTGCTAATAGAAATGTCATTTATCAAAGAAAAAGAATAAATGTAAATTCAGCCTGAGAGGAAACTAAATGCAAAGTCAATTCCTAAGACACATTATTTAGTTTCATCCTCTGGGCCTCATTTCTTCATCTGTAAAATGTAATAATAATACCTACTTCATTTTGTTGTTTTGTTTTATTTTTTAGTACTGAAAGTTGAACTCAGAGTCTTGTGCATACTAAACAAGTACTCTACCACTGAGCCACATCTCCAGCCCAATAATACCTATTACTTGGTGTTGTAGTTAGTTTTATATGAGGTGATACAGATAAATAATTTAAGTCTGGAGTATTTTTGTTCATAATTCAAATAGTGGCTACAAACTTTAGTAATTATCCGAGTGAAACTAAATACTGTAGACTCAAATGCTGATAAAGAGGTCAGTCACAACCAAGAGAATATGCCATTATGATGGATAATAAAATTCATGTAATGCTCCAAGGAACCCTAAATATGAATAAAACTTGAGAAAAGAACAGTTTGTGTCCATGGCCAAGAAGCTACACATTAAGGGAAGGTGTTACTCAGCACATTCAGTAGGTGCCACCATAACCACTTCTTCTGCTACTCCAAAGAATTCATTTGTTTTCCAGGATCCCTGAGAGATCCCAAATCATATCAATTCCCCTCTAGTTGTCTCATTATAGAAATGGGGCTGAAATCAGTTTTCCCTTTCAACAATGTAAGACAATGCAGCAAAGATATGCATATATTCAAACCATGGTGTCTCATACTACAACATTGGTGCAAATAATTGCCCGAACCATGAATATTCTTGTTTTCTACATGGTGGAAGACTGAATTGTGTTGTGCTTTTTAATGTATGTTAATTATGATTGAGGCATAAGACAAACTTTGTAAAATATCCAAAGAAAAGATGATGGGACCATGAAGGACATGCAGAAAATTTTACCCTTAACCCTGTAAATGTCACAATGAAGAATATCTGTATTTAATTAAGCATTTAGTGTAGGTATAGCATCACCTGAGCTCTCTGTGTGAATTAATATACACAACAATCTCATATGGTAGATCCTACTATTGCTTCCTGTGAGGTATTTTGTAGGCTGCCTTAGATTCCAAAACTCTCGTTTACGTTGCTTTAAGTATCATTTAAAAATCTCAGTATTGTGCTTGCCAAGCATGTGTAAGGATCTGGGTTTGATCCCCAGCACCACAGAATAAATAAATAAATAAATAAATAAATAAATAAAATCTCATTATATGCTGTTAAAAATTATGTATCTTAAGAGAAGTAACAAATATTTTAGCATATTATGAAGAATCGATAGCATTTAATTTTAAAACTGCTAGTGTCATAGTCATTTGTCAAAATAACAACCTAAGAAGTATAAACAGTTAATAGTTTCATTTATTAAGTATATTTTATCTGTATATATACACACAATGTTACATGTAGTACAATATAAGATGAGACAAGTATGGTTTTGTGTATTATTAAAAGTTATGGGAAGCAAACCAAGAGTGTTACTTCAGAACAACTGACACAAATGAAAAAAAAAATGTGTATAGTTTCTAGTCACAGAAAAGAGAATCTACAGCAAGTATTTATTCAACAAGAAACATCGTTATAGCTGGAATGGCTATTTATGCTGAGGTTACCACAACTCTCTCCACACTTGCATACTAGTTATGATTATTAGTTAATTAGTTTGCTTACAAGACCCAAACAGAGAGGAGCTTACATGAGATGGAATTTTAATTATTCTCTCATTTAGGAGTCTGGAGGTGAATAGGTTCCTTCCGCTTTGTTCTGTCTCTGTTACCAACATGATTTCTTCATCTGTATAATGCATAGAATCTTTGTGAAGAAATAGAAGGCACTTGATTGTCTTTTTAATCAAGTGAGAACTGCATATCACTTCCTTTATATTCTATTATGGATAGATTAGTTCCATGTCCAAATGCCAAAAGAGAAACTCAGCAATGTCATCTGTAGCTAGGTGGCCACATTCCCAGAAAAATAATATTCATTAATATAGAGGAAAAAAAAAGAATGAAGTAATAAGAATGGATTGTTATCAGGGACACTCAACCAATTATGATTTCTTGATGGGTGATTTATGCCATACAACTATATGTTTGTGAAAGCAAGGTAATTTCCGCAGGTAGGAAGCTACACTTTTTATCTACTTCCTAATGAAATAGAAAATCAAATCATGTGTTTAATATTCAGACTTGCTAATAATTAGTGTATAACAAGTTTGTAAATGATAAGTCTTTTCAAATAGGTCCTAAACTTGGTCAACGGCAGTACTTGAATTGTCTTATATCCTCCACAATGTTCAACAACACTTGGGAGAATAATAAATGAATGTTCAGTTGAATGTTCTGGATGAAGTGGGGGTGGGTGTTCTGGTCCAAATCATACCACAAGTTATCCACCTACCTTTTCTTACCACTTCTCATTTCCAGTTTGATCACTCATGGCTTTGGGACTCCAGCAATATGTGCAGCTCTAAGCACTTTCCAGACAGTCCTCAGTGAAATGCTGAACTACTTGGAAAAACACACTTCTCACAAAAACGGTGGAGCAGCGGATTCTGGCCAAGGACATGCCAACTCTGAGAAAGCCCCCCTGCGGAAAACTTCAGAGGCTGCTGTGAAAGAGGGCAAAACAGAAAAGACAGACTAGCTACATCAAACAGAATCTATTTCCAGAGAGTCTTGCTGCTGATATTTTTTCTAATATATATATCATTGAGGGTGACTAATCTTCAGTGGACAAAATCTCTACCCTCCCCCCAACCCTCCATATAAAACAAAAGTGGAAATGAAAAATGAAACAAAACAAAAAAAAAGGACAAATCCAAAAAATGAAAAAAAAAAAAGGAAAACAGCAGTGTAACCGTGTGATGAAATTGTCACTTTTTAATTTTATGTTATGATAAACTCCTTTTGTGCACGTAGTTTATTGTTCTGAATTATATACATCACAGTTTTGAAGCACTTCTGGACTTTGGAGAGGCAGCACATGCTTTTTCACATTTAACCAATGCACTTTCTTATCCAGCTTTGTAGTTAGGGATCAGAAAGCATGACCAAACTGGAATCCACCACCAGTGCTTACAGCTCCAGTCTTTCCTCAACTCCCTGTTAACAGAACAATGCCTCTTTCCACTAAATAGACCAATCTGGAAATTAATTCATTAATAAATGTTTGGGGAACTAAAAAGGGCAGTCATGAATTTTTGTCCTATGAACTGACAGCAATTCTAAAAATTTGGTCACACCTAGCCTACCCAACTACCAATGCCTTGGTGGTATTTAAAAATTCCAGAAAACTCTGTTCCTTCTATGATGGCCTCCCAGATCCATTTATCCCCCTGATAGCTAAGAAGACATTCAGAAGTTATACCACTGTAAGGATAAGAAATGAATTTTCTCTCCATTCTCCTCATGTTACCCACTTAACAGTTAAAGCAAAACAGACTGCCTTTAGGGGAAGGTAGATGGACACAGGAGAGGGCAGCTTCACCACTCTTGGGCTCTTCTTCATGGAAAGCAGTGGTGTTTTGTCTGAAAATGTATGGGAACAGGAACAGTGATCTTTCTGGGATGTCCTTCCCCTCAGAGATCATAGAAGAGACCAGGGAACTAGTGGAGGCCCTTTTAAAACACTAGTGGCCATTGATTTTAGGGTTAAGATGAGAACCACTTCTTTTGTGCTTCCTCTACCTGCCAATAGTTGTGTTCTAAACCTTTAGAGGCACAAAACATTAGGGTCTGTGTTCAATAAAGAAAACGAAACAGATTGATCAGAGAAGATTTTGCTGTTAGGATGATTCATTTTATTTATTTATTTATTTTTCATAGCTTGTTCTTACAGCTCTGTTATACTTTTCTTAAGACACTGAAAACAAGAGGTTCCCAATTGCAACAGAGGCCAGGGACTAATTGAATGAAAGTTTGGTCCACATAATCCTGGATATGTTGAGAAACCTGATTTGGCACCACATGGTACTATACCTTATATTGTTAACAATTTTCAAAATTCTATGTAGACAAGTGAATACATAGGTCATCCTCTATATTAAAAAATCATTTTAATAATGTGTGAATTCCCAAACTTAGTTTAGCATGAAAATATTATCCTCTCATTAACATATTTCAATTACTTTTAAAAATCTACCATATTTTAACTCCATGGGGAATATTAGTATTATATTTAATTGAGAGGAAAAGCTCATTTATTTCATATAGAAATCACATAAATTATTTTTACTGACTAATAATTCTTAAAATCTTTTGAGCTTTGAATCTGTACAGAAAAGAAGAACTATAAGCTAGGCATGATAGTGTATTTCTGTAATCCCAGCTAATAGAGAGGCTGAGGCAGCAGGATCACGAGTGTAAGGCCATCCTCAGCAACTTAGTGAGACCCTATCTCAAAAAACAATAAAATAAATGTATAAATAAATAAAGAAATGGAGTAAAGAAAAAAGTAATTATGACCAATGAAACCTTAAATGTTCCAGATTAAATTCAATTATAGAGAAAACACTACTAAGGAATTCCATAAAAAAGGACTTTATAGTTTCACAGTGGGAGACCTTAAATAAAAAATTGTAAAAATAATTAATTGTGATTTCATATGTTGTTCCATTTTTTAATTTTACCATTATTCGTGGCTTCAAAATTTTTTTGAAATATAATAAAGCTGAGATTCTGCTGCAGTTCCAAATTTCATCACAAAATAACTGATTCCACCTTACATAAAATTTCCCATGTTGTAAAATATACACATAAAACAAAAATGGTAAGTATTTCAATTTAATAGGGAAGTCATATACAAATAATGTGGGTAACCGTTTTCTTAATGAAATTTCCACGTTAACTTTATTTATTCCATTTATGATTAACAATACATATGTATTTAATATGGCATTTTGATATGCATATCTGCTCGGTGTTTAATGTAGTTTATATACCATGTCCAATGTTCACCAATAATCAAAAATTAGATCTGGCTTATATTACCAGCTTATTTCTTCACCCTTAGTTGTGACTAGTTTGGGTTCTAAACACCTTAATGGGGTGTTGTTATTTATTAGCCTTGGAAACAAAAGCATAACTATAACTACAGTGCATATTACTTACCAGGATTTTTGGGTGTTCTAAGAGCCTTAAATGGACAGCACCCATCATTTAACTTAACCAGCCATTAGAACCTAAGTGAATTGATGGACTGGTCCTGTTTAGAATCATCATTTATTATCATATTCTAATAGACATTGTTAACATCAACTTTTGCCTTGTATATAATAGGTACTCAACACTTTTTAAATAAATGAATAAATAAACGTGTGTTTGTTCTTTGTCCAAAGTGGGCCAAAGGACCTTCTAGTTTTGCTGTTGTCTTTCAGTACTCAATCTAACTTGCTTCCTTCATGGTAACTTATGGCTACTTATATTTATTTGAGTAAGGAAATATTTCCACGATAGCATATTAGTTGCAAGTAGATATAATTAATATAAAACAATAAAGAAAGCTAGTCAGGTATAAGAATTTCAGTAAGAATAAAGGTAAAATCGTTATCATAAAGTACAGTTCAAAAAGTAGCTAACAAAAGTCTGTCTGATTTCCAGTGTTATAATAAGTAATTAAAGAATGAAGAAGCTTTTTGAGATTAACCAATACTTGCACAGAAAAAAATTGTACAGACCTCTTATATTCACACAAAATAAATAATGACGGCATAAAATTTAAGTTTAATGAAGGAGTAAATCAAATTTATATACAGAGAAATGTTTGTCTTCAGACTGTTTCAATAATCAATTTAAGTCTCATTATCATGCTGTTTATTTCATTAGAGTTACTATTTGACTTAAGTTTGGTGGTTCTAGAAAAATGAATGAAATCTCTGAATTACTGTATATTATTTTCTCTGGAAAAAATCAGAGCACTGGAATGATTCCTAAGCTCTTCTCCTCCTGCCTTCTTTTCACCCACCTTAACAGTAAGGGTGATGCTTCCTGGCTCTGTGTTCCTTTTGCTTTTCTCTGCCTTGCGGGTATATTCTCTCCAATGATAGGACAGAACATGACCATGTAGCTCTATGAACAGCTGAGCTGAGCTGAGAGTGATAGAAACTTTACCTCTTGTCACCTCATGCTTTTAAAATAAATATGTCAATAAATTATCCTTAGGAGTGATAAGTAAAACAATAAAATCCATTTTCTTTTATGCCTCTTGGGAAGCATTTTAGAACAATGGGATTTTTAAAATATGTATCAGGATCCTTTACACAGTGTGTCATCTTCTTTCAAAAATCAAGTCAACATGTGAGAAAGTGGTAAGGCCTAGTGGCTGAGCTATGGACTCTAAAGCCAAACTGCCAGTATTCAAATTATGGTTATTTCACTTTCTACAATGTGACCTTAAGCAAGTTGCTGAACCTCTCTGTGTTTCCATAATTTTTCCATCTGTAAGATGAGAATAATGGTACTTATCTACTTAGAGAATTACTGTCATAATTGGAATCAGTGTTTCTGAACTGCTTAGGGCACAAAAGGAGACTATTGGTGTTATGTTTTAGCCATTGTCTTTTTGTGTGGGGACACTACTAGAATTGAACCCAGAGACTCACACATGCTAGGCAAGCACTCTACCACGGAAGTATTTGCCAAGCCCTTTTAAAATTTTATTTTGAGATAAGGTTTCACTAAGTTTCCCAGGTTGCTCTCAAACATGTGATCCTCCTGACTCAGCGTCCCTATTAGTTGGGATTACAGGCACGCATCACCATACCTGGCTACTTATTTTCTTTAATATTGGAATTTCAACAAATAATTTTGTACCTGAAGATCAATTTCTCCTCAGTATATCAAACCCTTTTCTATGCCAGGCTGTGTCCTAGAGACTGAAGGTACAAAGGGCAGTGGAACATTTTCCTACGGTCAGGCTTCTGGGTTTCTCGTGGATTTTAGAACATGGTAAGTGCCAGCTCTTATGAAAACTTACACGGGTGTCCCAGCACAAACATGGCTCAGTTCTGGGAAACAGGAGTGGCAGGAGGGAGCTGAAAATCAAAGAAGCAGGGAAAGGGAAGGGTGTAGATCTGCGGAAAAAAGGGAATTCAATTCTGAGAGAATTAAAAACATTTGCGGCAGGATGCTAGTTTGAAAACTAGCCGGTAGGCTTTGTATTCCTACCTTCCTCCCCCACTTTGGAGCAACTAACACTTTGTCCAAGTGGCCTCAGGAAAGGAATATGACCCCAAAGTATGCAGGCAACAAAAGAGTCAAACTTTTGTACAAATTATCAGTTTCAAAATCTTAAGGCCTAAGGGAGACTTGAGGTTTAAAAGCTTATCAATCAGGAAGTCAGATCCTATGTGGACATGGTGAAGATTTAGGCCTACTTCTTCTTCTACTAGGCACAGGGTCTCTGTTCTGGTGCCTAAGTCTTTGATCCACTTTGAATTGAGTTTTGTGCACGGTGAGAGATAGGGGTTTAATTTCATTTTGTTACATATGGATTTCCAATTTTCCCAGCACCATTTGTTAAACAGGGTATCTTTTCTCCAATTTTTGGTGCCTTTGTCTAGTATGAGATAATTATATTTATGTGGATTTGTCTCTGTGTCTTCTATTCTGTACCATTGGTCCATGTGTCTGTTTTGATGCCAATATCATGCTGTTTTGTTACTATAGCTGTATAGTATAGTTTAAGTTCTGGTATTGTGATGCCTCCTGCTTTACTCTTTTGGCTAAAGATTGCTTTGGCAATTGCTTTGGGTCTCTTATTTTTCTAAATGAATTTCGTGATTGCTTTTTCTAGTTCTATGAAGTAAGTCATTGGGATTTTAATAGGAATTATATTAAATCTGTATAATGCTTTTGGTGGTACCGCCATATTGACAATGTTAATTCTGCCTATACAGGAGCATGGGAGTTCTTTCCATCTTCCAAGTTCTTCTTCAATTTCTTTCTTTAGTGTTCTGTAGTTTTTATTGTAGAGAGATTTCACCTCTTTTGTTACATCTCAAGTACAAGAAGAAAAATCAATAACTGATAAATAAGATGGATTAAAACTAAAAAGCTTCTCAGCAAAAGAAACAATTAATGAGGTGAACAGAGCCTACAGAATGGGATAAAATATTTACCACATGCATCTATGCACCTCAGATAGAGCATTAATCTCCAGGATATATAAAGAACACAAAAAGAAACACCAAAAACATCAATAAATGGGCTAAGGAACTGAACAGACACTTTATAGAAGGAGAAATATAATTAATCAACAAATATATAAAAAAATGTTCAATATCTCTAACAATTAGAGAAATGCAAATCAAAATTAATCTAAGATTTCATCTCACTCTAGTCAGAATGGCAATTATCAGGAATACAAGCAAAAATAAATGTTAGCAAGGATGTGGGGGAAAAGTTACACTCATATATTGCGGCGGAACTGAAATTGGTGCAGCCATTATGGAAAGCAATGTGGGGATTCCTCAGAAAATTTGGAATGGAACCACCATTTGATCCAGCTATCCCACACCTAGGTTTATACCCAAAGGACTTAAAATCAGCATATGATGGTGATGCAGCTACATGAATGTTTATAGCATTTCAACTCACAATAGCTAAACTATGAGACCAATCTAGGTGTCCTTCAACAGATGAATAGATAAAGAAAATGTGGTCTATATACACAGTGGAATATTACTCAGCCTTAAAGAAGAATGAAATTATGGCATTTGCTGGTAAATGGATGGAGCTGGAGAATATCATGCTAAGTGAAATAAGCCAATCTCCCCCCAAAAAATGCTGAATGTTTTCTCTGATATGCAGATGCTAATTCACAATAAGTGGGCGGGGGGGTATATTGGGGGATGGGGCAGTTAGGGAAGAATAGTTACATTAGATTAGGCAGAGCAGAGTGAAGGAAAGGGAGGGGGTATGTGGGGTAGGAAGGATTGTAGAATGAATTGGACATTATTACCCTATGTGCATATTTTACTACACAATCTGGAGTAATTCTACATCATGTACAATCAGAATAATAAGAAGTTATGCTCCATTTATGTATGATGTGCCAAAGTGCACTCTTCTGTCATGTATAACTAATTAGCACATATTAAAAAATTAATTAAAAATAGTTTATCAGTCAGGAATTTCTTTTTACACACACACACACACACACCAAAAAAAAAAAAATAGCCCATGGGTTAGGGAAAGAAAAAGGGGGAAAGGAGCATTTCAAACAGTTTGGCTATTTCTGCATCTCAGAGATTGGATTACGTCTGGAGGTGAGATTGGGTTATGAATCTCCTGACACAGAACAATATCCTCATCCTGGAGAAAACCATTAGTGAGGAAGAAAAGCCAGCAATTAAGCGGAAGCAAAAGAAATGCCTGTGTGGCTTGTGTCTTGATAGGTGTTCTTTTAGCCTCACAGAATTTCTACCAAAATCTCTCTACATGGCACAGACAGCCCAGGATGTTGTGGATGAAAGCAGGAATGAAAAAGCTGCAGGGGCTGGGGATGTGGCTCAAGTGGTAGCGCACTCTCCTGGCATGCGTGCGGCCCGGGTTCGATCCTCAGCACCACATACAAAGATGTTGTGTCCGCCGAAAACTAAAAAATAAATATTAAAATTCTCATTCTCTCTCTCTCTCTCTCTCAAAAAAAAAAAAAAGAAAGAAAGAAAGAAAAGAAAAAGCTGCCATTGCTGTATCAAGCTCACAGGGAGCATCCCAGATAGCTGGCTAGCATACAGAGTCCTGCCAGGTTTGATGCATGAACACTTAGGAGAAACCTGGGGACACATGCAATCAAAGACCAGATAGGAATTCAGAGACCCCTCTAGGATTTCAAAGAGAAGAAAAAACAAGTGAGTGTTAGAAGCCTGAAAGAGCACAAGTGAAACACTATCATCTTAATATTAGTCAATGAAAAAGCAGCCACCATCACTAGAACTGGGCAAACGCAAGGTCAGAGTCAAAGTTACCTCAATCTGGAAACTTGAGATCTCTCCTGCCCATGGTCGTTGCATGGACCTGTGAGAAAGCCACCTCGAGATCGGTGCTGTAGCACTTTTGAAGGAGCACAGTGCCCTAATGCTGGGAGCACAAAAGAAGCTCGAGGCTGGAGCCTTAACCTTTCTCTTCTGCTGAAGGGCTACTAGCAGGAACAGGAAATATAAGAGCATCATTTCCCTCTCTTGTTCCTTCTAATTCCAATCATGGTCTCCCATTAACAAAACCTAATTAGAAGCCAGCTGGCAAAGGTTACGAGGAATATAGTTTGAAGGCTTTCAGACCCAAAGAAGGATGGGTCTCTCTGTAGTTTCCAGCATCAACAAAAGTAAACCCCGACCAGATGTCCCCCTCACTTGGTGCTACACATGTCCTCCCCACACAACACTGGGACAGTGATGCAACCAGAGAGACCCAGAGTGTGTTGAGGTCTAATTTATGCCATGCATCAAAATGAAGGTTCAAAAATAAAAATGAAGCTGGGTGTCCACACCAGAGGGTGAGGCGGGAGGATTGCAAGTTCAAAGCCAGCCTCAGCAACTTAGTGAGGCCCTAAGCAACTTTGTGAGATCCTCTCTCAAAATAAAAAAATAGAAAAAAATGGGATTAGCCCAGTAGTTAACTGCCCCTGGGTTCAATTACAGTCAGCTTCTTCCCATCTTTATAATGTCTTTCAAAAAGACCAAGACATGGAAATTTGAAATAACTCAATTACTACCTCCTAAAAGGCAGAAAACAATTTTTAAAATAAATGTGGACACATGGGTTATTGTCACAATCTTGAGTTTTCAAGTCTATTTAACATTGCATTTCCTTAGTTGTATATTTCATATCATATAAAAATTCTGAAGGCTGGGTCCTAGCTCAGTGGCAGAATACTTACATACCATGCATTAAGGCCCTGCATTTGATCTCCAGCACTACAAAAAAAAAAAAATCTATTTGGAAAAAAGATGCTAAGGTATGACATATGCACAAGTCTATGTTTAGTCCTCCTTCCAAGTTCATTGTTCCTTCTACCAATAAAAGCTAACTGTGGGCTTCAATATTAGAATCCTTTATGTTCTCACCATACCCATTCTCCCTGTGCAACAATATCTTCTACCATAATTTCAATTGTCATGTCTTCTCTTGAGGTAAAGAAAAGTCATCTAACACAATCCACTCTATCTTTGTCCTGGGTGTATCCCTTTATTGTGGGTTTGATGTTTTCTATAAAGAACCGGATAATGGTAATGAATATTTTAGTCTTTGTAGATCATGTGGTCTTTGATTCTCCCACTGTACCATCAAAGTAGCAATAGACAATCTGTAAATAAATGGTCATTCCTGTGTTCCAGTAAATGTTCATTAGAAATAGATAGTGGGCTAGACTGGTTCTGAGTGCCTAGCTTGCCAACTCCTGAGCAAGATTAAATTTATTTTTGTGATCATGCAATTAGGTTCTCTCCATCAGGTAAGTGAATGTGATATTTGCCACATCCAGATTTTCCCAGTCAAAACCAGCCATGCACTTTCTCCATGTCCTTTTCTCCTTATCCTTTTCAATGGGAGGTATATGATAAAGCCCTAGGGCAAGGTTTCTCAATGCTGGCATTATTCACATTTTGAGCCAGATAATTCTTTATTATGTGGAACAGTCTTGTCTGCTGTAGGATGTTTAGCAGACCCTTGGTTTCCATGCAGTAGATAACATTAGCATCTCTCCCAATTGTAACAACAAAAATTGTCTTCAGATAGTGTTAAAGAACTCAAGGGTAAGAACTAAGGTCATAGAAACAGCAGAGATACAGACTCAAAACTGGATCTCTTAAGGGAAGCACACTTATTCTGAGCTAAACTTCTGTTATGCTACAACACTGAAATTGTTAGAAGGACAGAGGATCTATTTGCCACTGTAGCTTAGCCTAGTGCAATACAATGGGTAATGAATTCTCAATCATACTATTCTCCTGCACTCTACCTCCCCATAGTCAAGTTCTAATGGTTAGTGCCTTGTGAAAAACAACATCTTCAAACCAATATATATTAAATATGAATTCTTAATCAATTCCCTCCTTCAAACAATTTTTCCTTCTAAATTTTCAACACTGCTAAAGATGCTTCTATACAGTTGTCCCTAACAGAAACCTGTTAATCATCTCAAATGTTTCCCTATCTCTACCCTCTTCTACAGTTAGTCACTAGGTTCTAAAAAATTAATATCATAGTACTATAAGTTAATTTTTAGGACCCAGGGATTAACTGTATAAGGTACCCAAACTCCTGGTTCAGGACATCATCAACTCCTAATTGCAGTGTCCCTTCCCATCTGGTTTTCCTGCCTCCCTTCTTTCTCCTTTTTGTTCCATTTCACAAATTATTGCCCTTTATCTTAATAAAGTCCAACTCTTCTACATGATTTGTACAGTCCTTTGGACTCAACCTTTGCTCTTTTCTCCAGCCACCTCTAGCTTTATCTTGTATTCCTGCTTCTCCTATATCATCCTCTGTGTCTGCTCCCCATGACACACGGAACTCTCCATGATCTAAGATTCTGTCAGTATAGTTCTCTAAGCTTGGAACACTGTAGGTATACTGTATTTCACAGCATAATTATCACCAGTACATAATTTTCCCCCTCTGGTTGTTTTTGTCCAAAAATTTTAAAACCTTTCATTGCATAATTGCAAAGTTATAATGGCATAATTTTGTTCATAATGCTAATTAAAAGATAAACAGAGCATCAAGGTATTCACAGTGGTTTATGGACACACATTTGTGTTCCCACACACTGAGAGCCTCAGGTTTAGACTTCTTAGTTCACATGTGGTGTCAGTGTATTTCCAAAAGCCACCTTGTGTGGTTTGTTTAGGGTGCTGCAATGCTAAGGGTATTGTCACTCAACTCAATGAAGAGCCATAAACACAAAGGAAGCAGGAAGGCAGGCGAATTATATGAGTGGTGCTGAAGACATTGGGTTAGATAATGAAACCAATGATAGTAGCACAAAATCTTAGGACACAGAAAATTAAATTTTGTAAATCCATACTTCATAACACTGCAGTAAATTTTCTCAAGTGTAATATAGCAAATAAGACAAAAATCAATGACAACTAATGTGTAACCTTTGTTTTTTCAGACCAGAAAATTGTTCACTAAACTGTCTCAAAGAAATAACGTGGATTTGGAATATTAAATTTTAATGCATATTCACAAGTGTTCCATGCATTCTAATCTTGCATCAAAGAGAGGTTAGTAATAAATAATTTTAAGTAATACTGGTACATTAAAATGCTTCACTTAATGATCATACACCACTTTTTTTGCAAAAAACAAAATTGGCATAAAAATCTGTGATGATTATGTGGTTAAATATGGTAACCTTTGTTGCCTTTTAGCTCCTACTTACCACCCAATCAGGTTAAAAGTGATGAATTCAGTACAGCTGCATTAGTTACCAATTGTCTAATGTATCACCACAAACTTAGTGAGATCCACTCTCAAAATAAATAGATACAAATTAGCACAATAAATAGATAACAAATTAATTATTAGTGCACATTGCTGTAGGTCACAAGTCCAGCTAGATTCAACTGTGTTCTCTACTTACACACTCATAAGGTCAAATCAAGGTACCTGCCAGTCTAGACTGTCTTCTGGAACCTCTCAGGGAAAATCTTCCAAACTCATTCAGATGAGTAACAAAGTATATTTCCTTGTGGTTGTACAACTAAAGTCCCCATTTCCTTGCTGACTATAATCAGGCATTTTTAGCAGCTTTCATGTTCTACTTTTAGGTCTTTTTCACATGGTCCTCTCTATCTTCAAACCAGAAGCAGTACATGGAGCCAAAAACATATCTCTCTGACTTTCCATTCTGCTCCAAGATAGCAGGGGAGGGAGAAGAATCTTTTCTTTTAAAAAGCTCACTTAGAACAAGATATATTCCATTCTTTTATAATTATGTCAAAATGGATTCTACTGTCATGTACAACTAAAGAGAACCAATAAAAAAATACAGGGCTCACATAATTAGATGGTGCCCACCCTGGTGGTCTCCCTTTGATTGTCTCAAATCAACTAATTAGAAGCACTGATTACATCTGTAAAATTCATTTTACCATCTAAAATAAGATAACCATGAGTGTGATTTCACATTATGGTCACAGCCCCAGGGGTTAGGGTGGGAAATCTTGGAAATTAATCTTTAGAATTATGCCTACCACAGATACCTTCTATGATTCCTTAAACCAGGTGCTTTTCCCTTTTTGTTCTCCCATGCCACCATTTATTCTTGTCATGCCATTTATCAGAGATATTTTTATAATCATTAGCTTAATTATCTCTCTTATGAGACAGATGATTCTCAGTTTCCACAATTACAAATTGAAGATAATTATAGCATTGACATCATTGAGTTATTGTAAGTATTAAATAAAATATTCCATATAAAACAATAGTGCCTAACACATCAGTTGATGTTAGCTGTTAATATTATTTCAAATATTGTAACTGTTAATATTAAAT
This sequence comes from Marmota marmota marmota, assembly GCF_001458135.2. Taxonomy (NCBI): domain Eukaryota; kingdom Metazoa; phylum Chordata; class Mammalia; order Rodentia; family Sciuridae; genus Marmota; species Marmota marmota. The sequence goes on from NW_025999982.1 coordinate 17,696,842, forward strand.
AACATTAGGATTTGAAAAATAAATCCCTATATCTTGACTGTCACTGCATTCTCAGAAACTGAGTACCTACCTTGCACACAGTGGGTGTTTATTTTCTGCAAATGATGGGCAAATGAATGAATAATTCAAGGACTGTTACATACTGAACGGGAAAAACTGAAAGCATTTCCTCTAAAATCAGAAACAACACAGGAGTGTCCACTCTTACCACTCTTATTCAGTATAGTACTTGAAGTTTAAGCCAGAGCAAGAAAAAGAAATTGAAAGAATACAAATGGGAGAGGAAGAAGACAAATTACCACTATTGGCTAATGATGTGATTCTGTAGTTAGACACCAGAAGCTCCACCAAAAAACTCTTAGAACAGATAAACTCAACAAAGGAGCAAAATACTTAATCAACATACAAAAATTGGTAGCTTTTCTATGCACCAATAATGAACTTGCTGGGAAAGAAATAAAGAAAACAATCCTATTCATAGTTGACTAAAAAAACAAAAACCCCTAGGAATAAGCCTAACCAAGGAGGTAAAATATTTCTACAATGAAAATTATAAAACTCTGAAGAAAATAATTGAAGACCATAAAATGTGGAAAGACCACCCATATTCATGGACTGGAAGAATTATTATTGCTAAATGAACATGCTATGCACAGTGATCTGCAGATTCAATGCAATCCCATCAAAATTTCAATGACATTCTTCAGAATACTAGAAAAATCAATCCTAAGATTCATATGAAGACACAAAAGACTCCAAATACCCAAAGCACCCATAAGCAGAAGAGCAATGATGGAATCATTACAATACCTGATTTCAAAATATACTACAACCAATAATAACAAAAACACTGATAATAATAAAAACAGACATGTAAACCAAGGGAATAGAGTAGAAGACCCAGGAATGAAGCCATGCATCTATAGCTATGCGATTTTCAACAAAGGTGTCAGACACACATGTTGGAGAAAAGACAGTCTTTTCAACTAGTGGTTCTAGGAAAAATAGATATCCACATGTAGAATATTGTAACTAGTTCCTTTACACACTTTACAAAAATCAACTCTAAATAGATCAAAGAACTTAATGGAGGACCTGGAACTACTACAAGAAAACATATGGGAAATGGGAAACACTTCACGATATGGGCAGAGGTGACAATTTCCAAATAAGACTCCAGTGGCTCAGGAAATAAAAGCAAGTATTGCCAAATGGGGTCATATCAAATTAAAAAGTTTCTATACAGCAAAGAAAACAATCAAGACAGCAAAGAGACAACCTACAGAATGGGAGAAAGTCTTTGCTAGCTATTCATCTGACAGAGGATCTACAGAATGTACAAAACAACAAAAAAAATCAAATCACAAGAACAAGTAATCGAATCAATCAATAAATAAATGATCTGAACAAACATTTCTCAAAGGAAGAGGTACAAATTGCCAATAAATATATTTTTAACATGCTCAACATTGTTGCTGTCAATGAACTGAAAATCAAAACTGCATCGAGATTCCACCTTATCCCAGTTTGAATGGTTATTATCAAAACCCAAAAATTAACAAATGCTGGCAAGGATTCAGGGAAAAAGGAACACTTATACACCATTGGTGGGAATGTATGTTTGTATAACCACTGTGAAAAACAGTATGGAGGCTCCTCAAAATCTAAAAATAGAACTATAATATAATCAAGTTATGCTGCTCCGGGGTATTTATCCAAAAGAAATAAAATCAGCATACAAAAGAGATATCAGTTTACACATGTTTATTGGGATTCTACTTGTAATATAGCCAGACTATGACATCAGCATAGCTGCCTGTACACACACACACACACACACACACACACATGCACACATGCACACATACATCCACACACACACAGTATACAATAGAGTATTATTCAGCCATGAAGAACCATGCCATTTGCAGAAAAATGAAAGGAAATATAGTGCATTATGTTAAGGAAAAAACACCAAAAGGCAAGCATTGCATGTTTCTCTCATATGTAGAAACTAAAAAGAATTTAAAAACTCCCAGCACCGCCACCAAAAAAAAAAAAAAAAAGAAGAAGAAGAAGAATTAAAAAGATCCTTTGACATTAGGAGACTATTAGGGAAGAAGAAGGGACCAGGGGAGAGCAAGGGAGGGGAGGACCAGAGAGTGTATTAGGGAGGGTGGTTATAATCAAAGCATGATACATGCATATGTAGAAATGACACACTTGAAACTCATTGATTTGCATAGTTAATATGCAGTAATAATTATAATAAAATATAAATTTTAACCCATCCCCCAAAAATCCACAAATAAGTACTATTCCAAGATGTAAAATAAGCAAAATTTCTGGAGGAGATAAAGACAACCACAATGTTTTGGAAACCCTAGAAATGTTTTCAGGTTTACAATGCCAGAACGAGAAGTGATAGGTGCAAAGTATCTCATGCATTAACACAAAAACTCAGTATCCATACCAGTCTCTAATGTGTAATCTCTGAGAGAAACTGTTAAAACCAAGACTTAAATAAAGTAGTAATAAAAAAAACAACCAATAGCTTATCATATCATCTACAGCAAAACATCCTTTGTATTAATCATTGTATCCTTAAACAACACCAAAAAGGAGGTAAATATGCTTATTGTTTCTATTATATGATTGAGCCCCATTTACTAGCAGAGTCAAGATATATTTGGGAGGACTGGGTGTAGCAGGAGGTATGGAAAGCTGTTTCCTTTCAGGCTTTGTAAATATTTTCCCCACTTAGCTTAACTAACTTTCATTTTTTTTAGTGAATAGATTTCTGTTTTCTTAATGAATGACCAAATTTCACCAGAAATCACGTCTTTTATCCTAGAGGTTATAAAACTATTACAATGATTCTGAGACAGAAGACTGTTGTGATGGCTCTATTGAAAGGGTTTTGGAGAAGATTGCCTGTGACTCCCTTAGAATATGAGGAAAGCACAGTACTATGCTGAATGCATGTGGTATTTGCATTTTCCCCAGTTGTCTGGTTTAGTACCCGGTATGAAAGCATGTACCTAATAGTTACAGGGACATATATCTCCTAGAACACAAAGTTGTGACTTTGGAAATTTCAATTTTTTCACAAATTAGTCATGTTAAAATCCTAACCATCGGATCAAATCATATTTATCAACAAAAACTTTCTTGAACATAGACACTTTGGAGAAAATCCTCTTGTCATAAAAATGGAAACAGATCCTTTCATTTACTCACTTGACAAATATTCTTTGATTACTAGTATACACCAGTCAGTACACTAGACAGATAACAGAAAGTGCTGAATAAGTTTAGAGCCAGAACTTTAAATTGTATTCAAAACTTCATGTTCTCTGGTCTTGTTTCTTTAAAATTCAAATTTATTTCAAGTCCTAAAGCTGAGAGCTCATGCTCACTTCCAGTGGCTATGGCTGGAAGTGAGTAGGGAGGGTGGATAGGATCAAAGCATGATACATGCATTTGATGCATGTATCATGCGCACTTCCAATGGCTATGGCTATGGCTATGAATAGCAATTTTCCTTATGTATATATTTTTGAGTAAGCCCTTCATCACAGATTTAAAATACTTTATTTAATGCATTTATTCATTTATAACTTTAGAATTTTTAAAAATAATATTTAAGATAGATTCCATTTTTCTTTATGGCTGAATAAAATTCCATTGTATATAAATACCACACTGTCTTTATTCATTCATCCATTGATGGACACCTAGGCTGATTCCATAGTTTGGCTATTATGAATTGTGCTGCTATAAACATGGGTATGCATGTATCAATGTAGTAAGATGACTTCAGTTCTTCAGGATAAATATCAAGAAATGGGTCATATGGTAGTTCCATTCCTAGGCTTTTGAGGAAACTTCATTACTGATTTCCATAGTGGTTGTACTAACTCATAGTCCCACCAATAATGCGAAAATGTTCCTTTATCTCCACATACTTTATAGCATTTATTATTATTTGTATTCTTGATGACTGCCATTCTGACTGCTTTGAGATGAAATCTCACTGTAGCTTTAATTTTCATTTCCCTAATAACCAATGATATTGAACATTTTTTTCATGTTTCTGTTGGCCTTTGTATTTCTTCTTTTGAGAAGTGTCTGTTTATTTATTTGCTCTTTTATTCATTGGGTTATTTGACTTTTTTAGTGTCAAGTTTTTTGAGCTCTTTATATATTCTAGTAATAATCCTCTGTCAGAAGAGTAGATAGCAAAAGATTTTAGAGACTAATTTCTGATGATGAAATACAAGTTGGCTTGAGCAAGCAAAGTTTTCATTCATGATTGCAAAGACCAACATATTGTCTTCCACTCATTATATATATAAATTATATATATATGCACATATATATTATATATGTATATATGTATATATATATATATATATATATATATATATATATATATAAATTATTAATTTGCATGTCTGATCCTAGCATTGTGCTGGCTATGTGCTGTTGAATAATGCAGACAGGGTCCCTACATCCATGAAGTCACAGGGAAACAACTGTACTGGGAGCCATGTGCAAAACTAATTAAAAGCAAAGACTGAAATCAAGGTTCCTACGTTTTGATTTTGGTTTGGCCAATTTGCTATAAGTTCCCTTGGTTGCACAAACATTGTGCTTTCAAATCAGGATAATTACTCTCAATGCCTTGATTTTCTTATATGTAAAATGAGAGTGATGATATTAATAACACTGCCTTCTGGGATTGTTACCAAACTTAACTGAATGGATGTGTGCAAATTATATATCAGAAGGCTTAGCACACAGAAAGCCATTTGGGGGACAGTTTTGCAAAGAGTTAGGTATAGGAATGATGTTGGAGTCAGAGCACTTCAGTTGGAATTTGGGTTCAGCACTTTCCTGGCCTTACACCCCAGGAAACTTCCATAACCTCTCTAAATCTTATTTAATGCCATATAGATAATACAGTGAAAATTGTGATAAGCCATGTTGCTCCATCACATAAGATGAGCAGTGTTAACCAGCTTGACAGGGAGGGAAGAACATTCCTAACAGCAGGTGATAGGCCCATAGGTTAAAGAGAGTTTGTTTTGTAGGGGCTGTGTGAGGCCAGAGAGGCTGCCAGGAATGGAAGTGGAGATGAGGGTGTAGAAGTGTCACAGTCATGTAGCCCTAGTGAAGAACCTGTATGTAATGATAACTACAACAGGGAGCCAGTGAGGACTTTTAATCCAGAAGGTGATGAAATCCAATTTACTTGTTATTTCTTAAGGTCTCTCAATATGTTGCATTTGGAACACTTTTCTGATCCCTTCTTTTATCTTCGAGCATCTCTCTAGCTGAAAAACAGGTGAGTGATCTGGGAGCTCGAAAATAAATGTCTTGGGCCGGGAATATAGCTCAGCTGGTAGATTGCTTGCCTGGCATGCACAGGGCCCTGGGTTCTAAGCCCCAGCACCACCAAAAAAAAAAAAAAAAAAAAGCCTTTGAAATTGCTATATACAGGTGAGACCAAGTGGACAAGAGCAACTTCCCAGCTCCCAGAATATACCTTGACCCTCAGATGGCTGTACATGGGCAAAATGACCCTCATACTTAAAATCCAAAGTTGCTGGAACTTCAGTAAAGGTATCCAACCACAAATTATTACAGTCACAGAGCCTCTGTTTTCAGTTTCCTAGGTTTCACATTCCCTGGAAGTATGTTTGTTAATAGTGGATTTGACAACATTTGCTATATCATGTTTCATCTTCAGTGAATTCCTTAGAAAGTGAACTTGACATTTTAGATGTATTTCACGTATTTGTAGAAACATCAGTAAAGCATTTTGAACATTTCTCTGAACCAAACATAATTTTCCTTATAGACAAAATTCTCAATATTTTTACAGAGTGGTAAAAAGAAGAATGGCGTTGAAGACTAAACATGTATAAATAAAAACTAATCTGGGCTTACTTGAACATAAACATTATTCAAAAGCATCACTGAAAGAAAGAAAGAGGACCTATTGCAATGAGAAGAACCCTCCACTTTAAGATCTCAGCATCCCAAAGCTCAGGTAGAAAAGGACTTTCTTTCACAGGGAATATTGAACAAGTCTAGAAAGTTTTGGGTGGAGTTATAAGATAGTTAATCAGAGACCATCTTACTTTTGGTCAGCTGGTTCTCAGAGGGGTCATTCAGGAGGGATTGTATGCTAGCTCAGCATGAGAGTTAAACTTCAGGGTCCTAGGGGAAATAGATAATCTCAACTAAAGTTTTATCAACTCAGGATTTTTATTCACATGGGTCAGTGGATAAAAATGGATTGACTAATCATTTATGAAACAAGGGATGGGAATTTGGAAAATGAACATATGACATTGTCACCTGGAGTTAACTGGGAGTCTTATCCAAGTCCTATGAGGAAGGATTGTTCTTTGCAGTAAGTCATTTCTAAGGACACAGGAGTGACAGGATTCCTTAACTGTTGCTCATTTCTAGAATGCAAGGCTCAGTAAAGTATACTATTGTCACATAAATAAGAGTGTTAATCAAAATTGACTGCACAAAATTAGCTAGAAAATCTGAGACTCCAGACCATGCTGTGTCAGTTTTTAACATACAATTATTTCATGAAATACAAAAATAAAACATCGGTGACAGCAATATAAGAGGCTTCATCCTGCTGTTTTATTCCTTAGACAAAAAAAAAAAATAGAAAAGCTACTCACATTGAAATTTTAAGATCCTAAGATAAATGTTATCTGTATTTACCATGTAAGTGTTTGTAGGAGGGAGAGGGAAAGGGAGACGGAGAGGGAAAGGGAGACGGAGAGGGAGAGGCGCGGGTGAGGGGAGAGAGAGAGAGAGAGAGAGAGAGAGAGATTGATTTAATTTCTGCTTTTAGATTTCAGCTAATACAGTATATGGAAATTGAGTAAAATCATTATGTGAAGTTAAATAATGCTATTTTTATATACTACTTTGTATGCTATTTTTATATACTATTTTGTATGCTATTTTAATATACTATTTTGTATGCTATTTTTATATACTATATACTATTTTTTAATTAAATTTTAAATATGATTTTTTTCTGAAATATTCTAAGACAATGGCCTTGGCTGCTATAGTATTTTGAAAATACTTTTATGCATACAACCCCCCAAAGTTTTACAAATGCCATATTTCTCATTTTAATTATTATTGCATATTAAATAAACAAGTTTTATGAAAATATTGTAGCACTAAATTTAAAATTAGACTTCTGGAATTAAAAATAACAATTAAAATATTATTTATATTGCTGAAAGAGACTGAACTGATGGGTGCCTTATAGAAAAAATATCGCTTTTCAAGGATCCATTCTTCAAGATCTGTTAAAAGTTTAACAGAAAATTTTTCATGACAATTTCTTCAGCATCACTGCCTTGATAATTTCACAAAATAATGTTTAAGGAACACTTTATTTCTGAGCATATTTTATCTTATCAAATTTTTAGCTTTATACATAAACACATAAATTTAACATAAAGAGAAAAGTCAGTCTTGAAGATGTTAAAAGTTCTAAAAGACTTCAAGCAGTCATAAAAGTGGGCATATATAGCCCTTAAACCTCTCAGCTACTTTCAGAACATGTCTCAGCCACTCTCAGACAAGGCAAAACTGCATAGATCTAATGCACCAAGGCTAGGTATTCACAAAATCTCACCTATGCAGACTCATTATAAGTTACATCCAGAAATCCTCTAATAAAAGAAGCAGTTAGTTGGGTCATATAATGATTTTGTAGCTCATGCTTTACGTTGACTAAAACAAAGGAAAACATATTGAAAGAAAATTCTCTACAAATCTTTTGCACTTCTGTGCTTACTCTGTACTGACAACTTTTGTTCTGAACTATCTTTTCAAGGATGTTCGTATTATGAACACTCATAGAGAGAGAGCATCTCCCTCTGGCACACAGGACAGGGTTGCTTACTGTGTTAGTAGGTAGAGAGGACATCTTCCTTCAGAGTAGAGGATAGTCATGCTTTTATTTACTGCTGATTATAAATGATTTATGTTCCATAATCTTGGATCTCCTCTCTTGTCACACAGCCCACTGCATGTATAGATAGGTAGCAACTTGCCCTCTTCACACTGTTCTGTGGGAATCTTGTACTGGCACAAATGTTTACACTTTGGCAACTTCTACTATCATGAATAATAAAGTTATTTGTCTCTGACCTAGGAGTCTTGTGTCTTTTCCCAGCTTATGTGAAACGTGTCAGACAACCTTGTTAATTGGCAAGACAGGTAGAATCTCATATCCTTCACAGTTATTTTATTTATTTTGGGGGCAGGGAGAGGTAGTAGGCTGGGGATCAAAGCCAGGGACTGGAGTATACTAGGCAAGCCCTCTCACCACTGAGCTACTTCTACAGTCCCCCTTCATAATTCTTGATTAAACTATTCTATAAAGAATTGTCTGCTAACTTATGCTTTCAAATGTGCGGAATTTAAAATGCTTTTTTAACCGACATATTCCTATTACTCAATGGATGTGTCTGTGATGACATGTTCACCTATACATGATAACTACTGAAATTAAAATTCTATGGAAAACACATGCTTAATACGGAGTTTTTACAAAGAAAAACAAAAGTTCCTGCCATCCCAAAAGAAAGAATTCACTAACTAGTGAATGGCACCTTATATGGAAGCATATGGAAGCACCTTAAATGGAAGCCATTTATTGGAACTTTAAGCAATTTCATTAAATGAATATTGTTTTCCTATGTTTCTGAGATAAAGTTTGAATATTTCAACAAGGCTAAGGTATTCTTTATTTTACTCCTGCCAGCCTCTCTAGCCCTGCCATCTATTTTACCCAAAGCTCCTGGGTAGAACCCAAACATTTTTAACAAGTCATATGATCTAGATCTTGCACATACTATTGTTTTTTACTAGAATGTTCACTCACCACCTTTCCTTTAACTCTCTCATCTGTGGATCCTTCAGATGTTAGTTTATATCTCACAACCTTTTATAAGAATTCTCTGATATCCCTTATCACTAAGTACCAACCACCTAAATCAAAGTTAAGCTCAACCAGAGCATACTATTATTCCTCCAATCATTCTGTATATTACTGTTGATTTTTAATATATATCACTTATCAGTCTCTGAATATATCTTGTTTATTTATTTATTTAATGATTTATTCCTTTTTTCTATGGGAGTTAGGGTAAAAGCAAATCAATTAGTCACATAAATAAAGAATAAAAAAGGGAAATTATAATTTTTATTACATTTCTCTATTTATAAGCCTTTCTGAACTATAAAGTCCATAAGAACAAAAATCTCATCTTTCCTATTTTTAAAATTCTTTAGACAACACAAAAGTGGATTATACAAGGATGAAATTTCTTGCATCAAACCACTTAGTCAAATATTCAGGTTACAGGAGCTATTCAGAGATTTTGGAGTTAGAATGAACCATAGATATAACACGTCTAGCCTCTTAGTCCTATAAAAATTGCAATATTAGAAATAATATAGACTTTAAATCTTACCAAGCTGCAGAGAAATACAAACAGTCAACAAATATATGAAAAAAATGTTTACTATTTCTAGCAATTAGAGAAATGCAAATTCACACTATACTAAGATTTCATCTTAATCCAGTCAGAATGGCAAATATCAAGAATATAAGCAACAATAAATGTTGGCAAGGTTTGGGAGGAAAAGTACATTCATACATTGCTGGTGGGGCTGCAAATTGGCGCAACCACTATGAAAAGCAGTGTGGAGATTCCTCAGAAAACTTGAAATGGAACCACCATTTGACGCAGTTATCCCTCTCCTTGGTTTATACACAAAGGACTTAAAATCAGTATATTACAGTGACACAGCCACATCAATGTTTACAGCAGCTCAATTCATAATAACTACACTATGGGATCAACCTAAGTGCCCTTCAATAGATGAATGAATAAAGAATGTGGTAGATATACACAATAGAAACTACCCAGCTATAAAGAAGACTGAAATTATGGCATTTGCCAGTAAGTGAATGAAACTGGAGAATGTCACGCTAAGTGAAATAAGTCAATTTCAAAAAACCAAAGGCCAAATGTTTTCTCTGATATGCGAATGCTACCTCACAAAAAGGGGTGGGGTAGGAAAGAATAGAAGTACTTTGGATTATACAAAGGGGAATGAAGGAAAGAGATGGGGAATAAGAATAGAAAGAATAGTAGAATGAATTAAACATACTTTCCTACGTGCATATAGGATTACATTACCAAGGCAATTCTACATCATGTACAACTTGAAGAATGAGAAGTTATACTTCATATATGTATAATATGTCAAAACACATTCTACTGTCATGTATAACTAATAAGACCAAATAAAAATGAAATTAAATACCACTGGGTGAGTGTTGATATCAAAAGACAGCACAGGGGTTGGGGATGTGGCTCAAGTGGTAGCGTGCTTGCCTGGCATGCGTAGGCACTGGGTTCCATCCTCAGCACCACATAAAAATAAAATAGAGATATTGTGCCCACCTAAGAAAACTAAAAAGTAAATATTTTTAAAAAAAGACAACACAGGAAACCTTGAGGCGATGGAATATTTCTATCTTGATTGTGTTCAGTTAGAGCAAGTTACATATGTGATCAAATTTACATAGAACAACACACATAAACAAGGAAATGCATGCAAAATTGATGGTGCTAAATGACCTCCATACTATTATCCCTAAATTCCTGCATATGTATTACTATTTTAAAATAAAAAATAAAGAAATAATTGCAAAAAAAATCATAGCAAGGACAGCTATTTAAAATGGGTGTGTATGAGGTTTAAACACTCTCTGCCTCTCCTCTTTCTGCCCATTGCTCTTTTCTACCTCAAATTCCAGTTTTACCTTCCTTGGGGCTAGGAGTAACATAAAGACAGACGCATATGTCTATCAGTTTCTAACACTGGAATGCCTCAAGGAATTTATGATCTGGAGAAATATTTGGATTTTCTTACTTCCTCTACTTTCTCTCTTACAAATTGAATATGGCCCAGATAGTATAACCACAGTGGGAACAAGAGTGGTATGGATATTTGTGGATGACCGAGATGTGTACATGTGAGTGACTGGGAATGAAATATGATCAAACAGATAGTGACATCAAGGGCAAGTACTAAGAACAACTTATGCACATCCTAACATGTTTACAGATATAGCATGAACAAACAAGTTTTGGAAAGAGTTGTCTATGAGGCGGAGCTTTGGAAAAAGATCTCTGTGCTAAAAATGTTTCTTCTACCTGTTTATAAGTTAGTTTTTTAAGTGTCTATTGAATCATAAATAAATGAACTCATAGTTACAATACCAGATTCGTCTTGATACTACAAATTTTAGCAACTCTATGGCACAAATTTGCCTTACTAAATAAACTAATAACCTTAGGGAGAGATTTATATTCCCTGTAATCCATCCTGCTAGGAAATACAATATGGATATTATTTAAATGTAAAAGATAATTACAACATATAGAATTATGTGGTGATAAGTTCTTTTGAGTCACGCATGAATTACCAATTCCCTGAAGAAGAAAAAACTTTCAGTGAGAAATTATCTCCTTATCATGATTTACAACTAGAATTAATGTAGCTCTCCTTTTCCCATAACCATTTTTTCACCAGAAACTCTCACATTAGTCTGTCTTCAAACATATCTAAACACTGTATTTCCTTTCAAAATATCAACACTAGCTCCAAAAAAACCTTGCTGAACTACAGAGCGTATTCTACTGCCCTCTGCTGGAAGACAGCATGAGTGATCATTCATGAACCAGAGTGCCCAAGTGGAAGAAATGCCCATGTTTTCTGTAATTGAAAGACTAGACATTTACCAGCTTCCAGCCAATGTACTACCAAATATGGGCGATATGAAGGTAGGTAAAGTTATATAAGATAGTATAGATAGATATAAGATATAGATATAGCTAAGATAGATATAGTATAGATAGAAAGAGAGAGAGGGGAGAGAGAGAGAAGAAAGATTATTCAGAGCAAGAAGCTTGGGTATCTATACTCTGTACCTATATTAGAACTATTTACAGGACTGACCTGAACTTCCACAAACCTGAAAAATAGAAGTAGGATAACACTTTAAACATTATAAGCAGGGAACAAATATGAAATGTATAAAGGCATGATCCTAAGTGAAAGTATTTGATCAAGGAGAAGAGATCTAGGTTAGAACACAGCAAATTTGTATCAAATAAAAAAGAACAAATGGATGGCAACTGAAGAGCTTATTATTACAACATTATAATTCTTTATTTGTATTTATTTCTCTATTTACTTATGAGTCGGTCAGGATTGTAAAGTCCATAACAGTACTTAATACAACATTCAGTAAATAATATCATTGCTCTGATTTTTAGTTCACTCATCTTCAATGTAGAAGATTTTGCTACAACTATTTAAATATAATGAGGATGACAAATAGTGTGTTACTTGTGATATGGGTGCCATGTTTAATCTCATAACTTTATTTGAATCATAGATGTAATTTAAGCTCTCCAGAATGTTATGTGAAATATAATGGCTTACAGATACATTCTGTCCTTATTTAAAACACATTGTGCCTTCCTTTGCTCCTTCTGCACTGTTGACATTCACTTTTAAGTCTGAATTATGCATTTTGACTCACTTAGACTATGCTTGGGCTCAAACTCTGGCTCAGAAATATTATGTCAGTCACTAAATTGTAAACTAGCATGGTTTGAGATTCAAACCAACCTGAGATGAAAATGGAGAACATAATGCTAAGTTGAACTAGCCAGACAGAAAAAACAAGGGTCAAATGTTTTTTTTTTCTCATATGAGGATAGTAGAGCATAGTAAGGAGAAAAGGGGGGAGAGTATTGATATCATAAAGATACAGGAAAGATCACTGGAATAGAAGGAGGAGATCTAGAGGAAGGGAGGAGAAATGGGAAAGAGGAGGAAGTGTGGAATGAGTTTAACAGAATTACATTATGTGCATAAATAAACATATCTTTCTGTATACATAGAAAATGCCAATCAAAAATAAATAAACAAGTAAAGGAAGATCAGTAGATTAAAGGAAGGAGAATAGGGGGAGGGTGGGGGAGGGAGGAACAGGAAATGGAATAAGTCAAATTCCAAGCATGTATGATTTTGTAAAAATGAACCCAGATACTATGTATTACTGTAATACTCTAATAAAAAACAACAACAACAAAAAAAACTTGGGTTCACATCTCAGCTTTAAGGAAAAGTCTTATAACCACTAGAGTAACACTTGCATAACAGCTCCGAGAAGGAATTCATAATTTATTATAATGAATTTACAATCATTTTATAAATGAAGAAACTGGCACAAAGAATAACTTCCATATACATAGTCGCAGAGTTATTAAATAGTGGAATCAGGATTCAAGCTAAGGCTAAAGGTCCTAGAATTCTTATTTATTAGCCCTATAGTATGTCACCATCTTCCAGGAATCATGTTTTCCTGACCTATGAAATAATACCAAGGAAATCTGGCTAGTGAATTGCAGGAACATGAAATTCAGATTCTGGGACTTAGTAGGTGCTGAAAAAAAAAAAAGATGTTACTAGTATTTTGTCACTTAGCAGTTTGGGGCTTATGGAATACCTGACATTTATCCAGTTTCTAACACCAATAAACCATTCAATAAAGCTACCACAAAGGCTTTCTATAGAATTCCTCTTTAGAGGAGAAGCAAAACACAATCTTTTCCAGATCCTTTATCTTAGCAGACTAATGATGCCCAAAGAATTTAAGAGGTTGGCCCAAAAAAGCAGAAAAACTGAATCCCAGAACTGTTCCATCCCACTATGTTTTCCGGATAGTGACTACTGTCTGGCTAGACATGCCTGCTAAAAATTTTGTGAGGAATTCCAGACTGCCTGCTTTTTTTGTAAGCTCAGATGGCCTAAATCTGATCGAATCACATGTTTTTTGAAAAAGGACAGTAGAAAAATTACTACTGCATCTCCCCATTCAGTTATTAGACATCATAGCAACTGACAAAGTTTTCCCATGTCTCCTTTCACTCAGTTTTTCTTTCTTTCTCCTTGTCAAAATAATTAACCTTGAATTTCCAGGATGGTCACATGTATTTAAAAGGAAGTTTCAAACATACATACACAAACACACACACACACACACACACGCACGCACACACACACACACACACACACACACACCATGCCCTACTAAGCGTCTTCACTGGACCACCAGAATCTGAATTTTTTGTAATCTTTGTAAAAAGGAAACTCCCTTGGCCCTTCTCCTGATTTACTGGATTAACTGAATCAGTATTTCTAGAGGCAAAGCTTGAGAATTTGTACTAAATTCATACTACCCATTAAAGCATCTTAAAATTAAAGTATCTTAAAGCTATTGCCTGAAATCAGAAAACTAAGGTCAAAGACAAAGGAGGGCAAAGTACACCTCTGGAGCCTCCATCCCCTGGACTGCATTTGTCCTGGTTGTTAGGTTTTCATTTCTGCTCTCACTCCCTCATCCAGCCCTTTTTCTCTGTGTTGGTCTTGGCCTCTGTTTCTCTTTTTCATTTTCCCTTCTTGGTAAAGAGTCTGTTTAGCTAGAAAATGTTTATGAATTTTATTTCAGAATTTATGGGTATGTACAAATTTGTGCTAAAGTTTATTCATTTAAGTGCATTTTTTCATTTATTAATGCATATTTATATTCCATGTCAAAATATCTTTCTAACAACTTCAAAATCTCTACAGATGTCACTAAGCAGTCTCTCCTTGAAAGGACAACTCATGTGGAGTAAGTCAACCATAAAGAATAAGGCCATCTCAGGACTCTGTAGGGTCCATGGGTTTCAAGGACTCCTCTCTGGTCAGTTTCTTAAGAAAATCAATCAAAGGATGGAAGATATCAAGGAAAAGCATACTTATTTTCCTCAAATAGCTCAAGTACTGCCAGAAAATCTCAGCCAAAGGAAGGACAGATGCATGGGAGATTGGGAGGCTGAGAGGACCGGGAAGGCTCATGAGAGTATGACTGACAAGCTGGGAGAAAATGAAGTCCCTATGGAGCACTGGAAAAGACAGAAAAATACCCTTCTCTTCACATGTCTCATGGGTTCCCAGCTTTTCTCTCCTTTCACCTATTCATGACCAGGCTGATCAGATGAAGCACAAAGATGGCTACCTCTTCTTCTACCTAACTGAAACCATCAACCAGAGAGTCATTAGGGTGAAGGTTTTTCTCCCTCACACACCCACATGTTAACCACTGGGGTGGTTCCTTCATCTACCTAGTTTGGACACAGACCACCCTGATTAAACTTATTTATTATAATAATTTTCATGTCCCAAAGGCATAGAATGAGTAAAAATCAACTCTTCTTATGGTAACTATTTGGAAGTAATTTAAGAACCAGAGACCAAGGGAGACATGTAGCATAGATTTCATTCCTGACTTACAGGGCATTCTTGGGCAATATGAGTGCCCTTGTGTCAGTTTCAAAGGTGTTAAAAGAGGTATGTTGTTTTTCCTTACAGCATATCTTCAACCCCTCCTATCTCATTAACCACTCCATAATGTTTCCTCCAGTAAAGAATATTTACATCCCTTGGTTGCCTCAATTATTTGATGTGTTTCCTCCAAAATGTTATTTTCAGCTCCTTTTTATGTCTTCTGCTTCAACCTGTTTAAGAAACAACTGGGAAGGCATCATTACTATACATTACTTGTGAGCCACAAAATTATAAGATTCATTCATAGACACTCTGGTAAAATAGGCTTTATGACTTGAAATTGGAAAATTGAAGGGGGTGTCCCATTAACTTCAGATCAGATTCCATGGTACTAATCAGTGTGTTCTGACGCATGTGATACATTAATTTTAAAAAAATACACTGGACTCCTATCCCTTTAAATATTTTAATGTAGAAATTCCACCACCTATCAGAAACAGTGGATTATTAATATATGCAAAATGCTTATGGAAGATTGATAGGTAAAAGATTCTGATCCTCATACCCTGATTATCAGTTTGCTACAATTTAAACAAACCTATCAGGTGAATATAAAAATTTACATAGCAATAAAGTTATACCACAGAAAATTCTTCATTTCTAAACTATCTGCTTTCCTTTTTAAAAATGAATGTTTTGGGTATATTAAAAAAATGTTTCCTTCCACAAACACAAAAAAAATAGCAATTTTACTAACATGTTTATTTAAGGTTCTTTTTATCTGATAATTAAAAGCATGAAAAAAATTGGTACTTCATGCATATTTATACATATTTCTCTGATGTAAATATCCCTTATATCTGTATTTATTTTCCATGGCCAAATAGAATAAAATTCTCTTGAATCTTCCTTAAAGAGATGAGAAAAGTCAGATTTTATGTTCATTGTCTGATTTAATGAAGAGCAAAATTTAATGTCTCAGCTCCAGATCCCTCATTTAGTTTTTCGATAAACATTAATTTAAGACTTACTGGGTGTCATACACACTATAGGCATTGTAGATACATTAACAAATTTAAAAACTGAATGCCCCTTACCTCATTGAGCTTACATTCTAACTTAGGTTACCTAACTAGAAGAGGAAGATAAAGGAAACAAGAATATTTGGGTTCCAATTTAAATTTTCCAACTTATTCCATAATATTTATTTTGATTTTCTTATGTCACAGCTTCACAGCTGTCTTTCCTATGTTAATGATGTTTGATTTGGTTTGGTTTGTTTTGGTTTGGTACTGGAGATTGTTTCACCATTGAGCTACATCCTCAGTCCTTTTTATTTTTTTACCTTGAGAAAAGGTCTCACTATGTTTATGAGGCTGGTCTCAAACTTGAAATTCTCCTGCTTCAGACTCTGGAGTTGTTGGGATTACAGGTATGTACTACTGCACCCAGCTAACCATTTTTAAAATATCTTTTATCCACCAAATTCCAGTTTTTTGAAATTTAAAAAAATACCATGGATTCAGAAAATTATGTACAGAAAAAATATATATAAGACGCCTCTGTGGTATATACCACTGGTATAAGCCTCAAGGATTTTGAAGGAGATGGCTGTTCTATGAAACATAATGAGGAGAAATTGCTGAGTTGTGTGCTGTTGGCTCTAACCACAACTAGAGAAATCAATAATCACTTGCTTAACTGGGAAATAATTTAAGGAACAGGTAGAACATAAGCTGATTCCCAAGTAATATTAAAAGTATGCAGAGTAAGAAAAGTCTAGAGATGGGAATCGAAATCATGAAACAGTTACAAAATTATGAGAATTATAAAATAACAAATGGGGGAAATTTTCCATCAGCTAAGTAAAGGACATGGAAGAACACTGAAATTCATGCAAGGGTGCAGTGTGACAGAGCAGTGAGGTCTCCCCCATGAAGCAGAGTTGCTAACTGCAGGATGCTGATTTTCTACTGTAAATGACTCTTTAGACTAACATGTCCTGGCATTGTCAGCTTCTCCTGATGATAAGAAGCCTCCCTTTTCTATACCTAGTTAACTCCTAAAGTCTTGGAAAAGGGGAGAACCATGTGTACCTACTAAAACTTGCCATGACCACCACTCTGTATCCTCTACCTGTATCAATTTGAAAACATCCAAAAAGGAAAGAAAAACTTTTGTTTAGACCTTCCTCTCTCAGGCTATCTAGCTTGGTCTAGCTTGAAAATGAGTCACATAGTATTCTCATAAGTCATATCAAACTTGAAAGACCAAGAAAATATATTTATATAAAATATGCATATATGTGTATGTGTGTGTAGATAGATAGATAGATAGATAGATAGATAGATAGATAGAAAGTTAGATAGATAGATAGTTGGGGGATTAAACACAGGAACTTTCATGTGCTAGGCAAACACTGAGCTACATCCCTAATCCTTTTTATTTTATGTTTTAATTTTGAGACAGTGTCTCACTAAGTTGCTGAGTCTGATCTCAAACTTGAGATACTCCTGCCTCAGTCTCTAAAGCAGCTGGGATAACAGGCATGCCCAGCATTAATATATATTTGATACCTTAATATAGTAAGTGCCTGGAGAAACTATCTTTTTGCAACTCTCAGAATAATATGCTCAATCAGAATAGGTTTAAAAGAAAATCCAAAATATCAGTGACTTACATGACAAAAAAGGTTTTTTTTTTCTTTCTCTCTCTTATATAAAAGATTTTGAAGACTGAAGATACAGCTCAATGGTAGAATGCTTGCCTAGCATTAGTCAAGGTTCAGGGTTCAATCATCACCACTTCAGTAATGAATAAATATTTTTTAAGTTCAAAAATTAATCCAGAGTTGTTGATATAGTGGTTCCATTCATCAGTGGCCTATGTTTTTTTCAGTCCTTCAGCTCTACCATCTAAACTTTGGCTTCCATCTTTAAAGTTTAATAGTCCAAGACTGCTGCATCATGCCTGCACTGCAACATAGATAAGAAAAACAGAAAATACTAAATGTACCCTTCTCAATTGAGTTCAATTCTCATTGAACAGCCTTCCAGAAGCTTGACATTTACAGTTCACTGGTCAAATAACTATGACCATCAGAGACTGGGAAAGATAACCTTTTGGAAAAACTTATTCCCAGTAAAACTGAGCTCACTAAGGATAATAATAAACCACATTTTAAATTATCAGCATAAAGTCTTTACAAACAGGAACAGAAACAAAGTGATCAATGATGAGAGAGTTGATAGAACAGGATCTAAATATTTCCCCCAAGATTAGTCAAGAAATCAAAGCAAGAATCAGCTATCAGGACTGCAAATTTTCTCCTGCCTTTTAAGTTACTGAAGTGTGTTATCATATACTTTTTTACAGATTATCTAAATATTAACATTCTACCTCATTTCTTTTTATATCCATTTAAGGATCGATTACAGACATCATGCTCCTTTGCCCCCAAAGATTTCACTATATATTTCCTAAATGCAAAAACACAGTTTGCAAAATAATTTACTATTAATAAAATACCACTTATAATCTAAAACCTTATTTATATTTACTCCACTTATACCGATAGCATCTTTTATAGAAAAAAAATCAGATTATGTCTTGCATAATTTTTTTGGAGGGGGGTTACTAGGTATTGAACCCAGGAGTGCTTTACCAGTAGCTACATTACCATTCCTTCTTATTTTGAGACAGGATCTCAGTAAGTTGCTGAGGCTAGCTCAGAACTTGAAATCCTCCTGCCTCAGCTTCCTGAGCCACTGGGATTACAGATATACACCACCATGCCAAACTCAGTTATTATATCTCTTTAACCTCCTGCAATATGAAAGTTTTCAGCCTTTATGTTATTGACAGCTATTTTGTAGTATATCTCTCAAATTAACATTAGCCCTGTATTCCCTACCCACAAGGGGAGAAAAGAGTTACTTTATAGTGCAAATACATAGCAGACACCATTAAAACCAAGCAATCAATGTTAATATCATCAAACAAAAGCTCAAACTGACATATTTGCCTTTTATTTTTATTTTTAAAGCCCTCTTCACATTTTTTATTGTCTCTGTCATTTTCTTTTTTTTTCTTTTTTTAATATTTATTTTTTAGTTGTAGTTAGACACAATACCTTTATTTTTATTTATTTATTTTTATGTGGTGCTGAGGATTGAACCCAGGGCCTTGCACATGCTAGGTGAGCACTCTACCACTGAGCCACAACCCAAACCCCTTTGCCTTTTTATATGATTCAATATTCCTTTCAGAAATGCTTAACTAAGGGGAGGGGTATGGGGTAGGAATGATAGTATAATGAATTGGCTATTATTGCCCTTCATGCATATATGATTACATGACAGGTGTAACTCTACATCATGTACAACCAGAAGAATGAGAAGTTATACTCCATTTATGTATGATGTGCTAAAATGCATTCTACTGGCATGTATAACTAGTAAGAACAAATTTAAAAATTTCAAATCATAACTAAATCTAATTTCATTTTTTATTTTTCATACTTTGCTAAAACCATTCAAGTAAAAAGCCTTCTTTTCAACTGTTTTGTCTATCTTTTAAAATTGAGTGATGAGCCATGTACAATTCTAACAGAAGTAGTGAGTTGAACCACCTTATTTAAGAAGAAAAAGTAGGTCCTAATCTCCATCACGTAGGATTAGGCCCCAACTTCCTTAATAAAACTCCTATAGCACAAAAATTAAATTCAAGAATCAATAAATGGGATAGATTTAAACTAAAAAGTTTCTTCTTTGCAAAATAAACAATCTGTGAGGTGAATTGAAAGCCTACAGAATGGGAGAATCTTTACCACAAGCACATCCGATAGAGCACTAATCTCTAGGGTATATAAAGAACACAAAAAGCTAAAAACCAAAAAAAACAAAAACAGTAACCCAATCAATAAATGGGTCAGGGACCTGAACTCATGCTTTTCAGAAGATGATATACAATTAATCAACAAATATAAGAAAAAAATATTCATCATCACTAGCAATTAGAGAAATGAGTTTTGGCTCAGCAGTAGAGTACTCGTCTAGCATGTGCGAGGCCCTGGGTTCGATCCTCAAGCACCACATGAAAAATAAAATAAAGATATTGTTCCCAACTACAACTAAAAATAAAACATTTTTTAAAAAACTTACTCTAAGATTTCATCTCACTCCAGTCAGAATGGCAGCTATTATGAATAAAAACAACAATAAGTGTTGGAGAGGATGTGGGGAAAAAGGTACACTCATACACTGCTAGTGGGACTGCAAATTGGTGCAGGCAATATGGAAAGCAGTATGGAGATTCCTTGGAAAATTGGGAATGGAACAACCATATGACTCAGCTATCCCTCTCCTTGGTCTATACCCAAAGGACTTAAAAACATCATACTACAGAGACACAGCCACATAAATGTTTATAGCAGCACAATTCACAATAGCTAAACTGTGGAACCAACCTAGATGCCCTTCAATAAATGAATGGATAAAAAAATATATGGTATATATACACAAGGGAATATTACTCAGCAATAAAAGAGAATAAAATCATGGCATTTGCAGGTAAATGGATGGAGTTAGAAAATATAAGGCTAAGTGAAGTTAGCCAATCCCAAGAAACCCAATGGTGAATGTTTTCTCTGATATAAGGAGGCTGATTCATAGTTGGGTAGGAAGGGGGAGCATGGGAGGAATGGACGAAGTCTAGATAGGGCAGAGGGGTGGGAGAGAAAGGGAGGGGGCATGGGATTAGAAATGATGGTGGAATGTGATGGACATTATTATCCAAAGCACATGTATGAAGACACAAATTGGTGTGAATATACTTAAGTATACAAACAGAGATACAAAAAAATTGTGCTCTATATGTGTAATATGAATTGTAATCCCTTCCATTGTCATATATAAATAAAAAAAAGATTAATAAAGAAACAGATAAAAAGTGTTTTCAAGAGAAAGATCAGTGCTACAAAGAGAATGATTCATACCAAGTATTTTTTCCACTCATTATCACATCTGAGGTTTCGGGCTTCCCTAATTTCCTTCATTATATCTAGCCAGTTAGGTTCTCATTATTTTATATATATAAATGTAAACCCAAACTTTGAGTAGCTGAAGAGGAAATTTATTTACCAGCCAATGTTGCAAATTTTTGAAAAAGATAATGTTGCTCACTGTATTATTTTTCTAAAGAAGTTCCTAAAGTTGGATTTTTAACTGTTTCTTAAAATGAAATTTCTGTCTCTTTCCCCACGAATGCCCAAAGCATACTATTGCTATTATCTGCATAGAAAATAAAAGCTAAAATTTTCCCATTGTCTAATACTAAAATGTGCCAAAATTCAAAATTTCAGAGTCCTATGAAGTCTCATTTCTTATAAAACCCAAGATACATGGTAATGAAAAGAAACATTTTTATCAGCATTTATTATTTATCTTCCTTCAACATATTTCATTCATTTTGTTTCACTATATATCAGGGATTAGTCTAGAATGTCTGGTTTCAAGAGATCCCATTTATGCAGTTTTTAAAATATGATTTTAACACAACTTATTTGTAACTTCAAATTCTATAGGCAGAAAATGTCAACAGCTTCTAATAATGTCCTTTTAAAGAGTCCATGAGTAATGATCCAGTGACAGGGACAGGTAAACCCACTGGGAAAAAAGTCAAAGAGGTGAAAACAAACATAAATCAGCAAGTGGAAACAGAGCCAGACTTGTTTTAAAAACAGTGTAGATTACTCCCTAATGACAAGTGATTCCTCTCACTGACTACATAGATCAAGATGTCCCTTCACCATGCCATTCTGCCCGTTTCTCTGCTTTAAGATCATGACCAACTTCTCCTGTTAGTTCAACTAAATGAAGCCTCCAGAAATTATCCTACTAAATAAGTAAAAAATATTTCTTAACATAGTTGTAATGAACTACATATCAAATTTTATACCAAGACTTTACAATTTTATTACAATTACTATAAACTATTATATTAAAGTAATTAAGTATTAATACTAAAGCAAAAGTGGTGTTGTTGCTACTTTTTTAATCACCTGGCTGTACTTGATATATGAGTGAATTTCTCCTCTGAACACAGCATATTTGGCTATATCAAGAAGCTAATTAATCCATAATTCTATGCACATTCCTGGTCATGCAAAGAAATAAATAATGGTTTGTTTTCTTGTTTTTCTTTTTAAATCTCCCACTGAATGAGATTATTGGTAGGCTAAAGAAAACAACAACAATAACACTATTCCTTCCCATATCCAGAAAGACCTGCTTGAAGGGCCTCTGGTTGAAGCCCCTGCTGACTCTGATGGCTCCCTGCTGGGAGCTCATGAAGGCTTCAGGTCCTGTGTTCAGGTGAGTCAAGTTGAATTCACCTTGAATCATTTCATTAGTTTTAGAACTTTGCCTTTGAATATAACTAAGGGAAAACATCTATCAGCCAAATACATTTCAATAGCATTAACATTGTTTTTCAACTGCAGTTTGGAAGGGATTTCTTGATACTGTCACAGTATCTGGCACCCAAATTCCTTCTGGGTCTCTCTCTCTCTCTCTCTCTCTCTCTCTCTCTCTCTCTCTCTCTCTCTCTCTC
>NW_025999982.1:17719952-17745444 GCF_001458135.2 Marmota marmota marmota
TCTCTCTCTCTCTCTCTCTCTCTCTCTCTCTCTCTCTCTCTCTCTCTCTCCCTTCTCTTCTCTTCTCTTCTCTTTCCTCTGCTTCCTTTCAGTTCTAGTGATACATCCACTTTCTTGAACAATCATTCATTCTGTGATTGAGATTGTGATTAAGATCGTGCTCTGAATAGTACTGGCTTTTTCTCCATCCATTTCTTTTAGACTAGATCAGACATCTTCATGTACAATTGGATTTCAAACTCCCATGCATTGCTTCACTAATTAAATACATGCTCCCAAAAGACATATATTCTCATCTCCAGATTCTACGATGCTGGTACAGGGCATGAGTTAATACATCTAACATATGCACTTAGACCATTGCCTAGCACAGAGAAACAATAAATGGTAGTAATTATTTTCACAACATAACATACTCACCACAAATGGTGACACATGCCTATAATCCCAATGGTTCGGGAGGTTGAGGCAGGAGGATCACAAGTTCAAAGCCAGCCTCAGCAACTTAGCGAGACCCTGTCTCAAAATAAAAACTAAAAAGGACTGGGGATCTGGCTCAGTGTTAACTACCCCTGGGTTCAATCCCTGGCACCAAAACAAAACAAAAATAAGGTGTTCAAAACAATAAGGCATATAAATAAGTGTTTATGTACTAATACATAGTTCACTCATGTATTTTGTTTTAATGGTTGAGATATTTTCTCCCATGTTTAAGTTATACTGATGAGAGACACATTTCATGCTGCACTAAATGAAAAGAAACATAGAATTCAGTTTTCTACTACATGCAGTTTAATAAATTCACAAACTACCATCATGGTAAATTTACACAGGAGTACAATCAAATGCTGTACTTCATTATTGATACATTTTTATTTTTTGAAGAAAGAGGAGATATTTCAGCAATCATCACATTTAAGAGAGTCTGTGGGGTTTTGTTTTTGTTTTTGAGATAAGCTCTTACTATGTTACCCAGGCTGACCTGAAGCTCCTGAGCTGAAGTGATCTTCTCACTTCAGCCTCCCAGGTGTTAGTATTACAAGTGTGCACCACTGCACCCAGTTCAAAAGTCTAAAATTTCAATGTCTGTATATTAAGATATATGCTTGTGTCCTTGAATGCTTTTAATCAATAGTCCAGAGAAATTAAAGAGAAAGATAAGAAGGGTAACTAAATTTCAGAAGCTAGTTTGATGGAAGGGAGAAGCTTAAAATTAGAAAGTGGGACAACAGAAATTTTGTCCCAACCCAGCCACTGTGATTCAGGCAAGTTACTTCACTTTTTGTATACTTACTCCGTCCTCTATAAAATGATGAGCCTGTCATAATAATTCATTATGTTCGTTGCAGTTCTTATGTTGAGCTTCTAAACTTATTGCACAAACATTTACAATTGATTGTTCAGCCCAATTCTGCTTTCTAACAGTTGAGTAAATTTAGTTGAATCCTACTTACATTGTATAATATTATATATATTCAATTTATGTTAAAATATAAATCACATTGCTCTAAAGTTACATTACATGATTTTTTTTTCTTTTAGATATTTTAGGAAAAAAATAAATTAACAGTACTAAGTCTTCTCTCATTGTGCATCCTAGATTTATTTGAGGATTATGACTTAAGATCTCTTTAAAAATTATGAAGTTGTCTTAGCAACTTAGCAAGACCCTGTCTCAAAATGAAAAAAAAAAAGTTTAAAAAGGGCTAGGGTTGTAGCTCAGTTGTTTATCACTCCTTGGTTAAATCCCTGGTACCAAGAACAAAGAAAAGAAGAAAAGAAAATTATGAAGTTACTCCCCAGTATTCTTTCTTCCCATGTTATATTGGTTCACTATAATTATAGATAATGGTGAAATTCGTTGTTACATATTTCTACATGCACACAATATACCAATATTACTTGGTCAGTATCATTCCCTTTATTGTCCTGTACTCTTCCTTTTCCCCTCCATTGTCCTTTTCCTCTACTCTACAGATCTCCCTTGGATTTTCATGAGATCACCTACCACATTTCTTTTCCTTTTTCCTTGGTAGCTTCCATATATGAGAGAAAAAAATGACCCTTCACTTTCTGAGCTTGGCTTATTTCACTTAATGAGATGTTCCCAAGTTCCATTCACTTTCCTGCAAATGACATAATTTCACTCATTGTTATGGCCGAGTAGAATCCCATTGTGTTCATACACCTCATTTTCTTTATTCATTCATTGATGGACGCTTATGTTGGTTCTACAGTTGGCTGTTGTGAATTGTGCTGCTATGAACATGTGTATGCATGCATCGCTATACCAAATGTGCTTTCTTAATGATTGGTGTTGGCTAGGGAAGGTTGGACAAACATACCCTAAACCAGGGTTTCTCAAACTTAGCAGAGCTGTCAGGTTGTTAATTCTTTGTTGCGGAAGTTATCTTACCCATCCTTTGATGTTTGGCAGCATCCCTTGCCTCTACTCTCTAGAAGCCAGCACCACTACCACCTCTTGCCCATTTGTGACAACTGGAAAATATCTCCAGACATTTCCAGATACCTTTAGGTGATCAAGATCCTCGCACCCACACTGAAGACTACTGTCTAGATGAAAAGTCAACAGATTAACACAGTTCTGTTTTCTTTCTTTTCTTCCAATTTTTATATTTTGTTTGCTTGTTTGTCTTTTTCCCCTCCATTTTATTTATTTTTCTCCTCCTTCTATTATTCTACTATTTTACTGTCTCTGTTAATGTGAATTATTTTTGCCCTTTTCCAAACCACTAACTCATGGAAATCAGAGAAAATCCGACTCTGTGTCTTGATAAATGCCCATGGTTATAAGGCTAAGAAAGCAGATTTGAAATAAAGTTTTGGCTGAAATACCCCATATACATCCATTGCAGACTCTATGCTAACTTTGGGACATTGATTAATTTCTTCCAGCCTTTGCTTCCTCATTTGAGAAACTGAAGTATTCATGCCCTTTTTGTGGAATTTGTGGTTAAAGCTGGGGATGCAGTTTCTTGGTGAGCACAGACTTAGTATGTATGAGGCCTTGAGTTCAATTCCCAGCATATCACACACACACACACACACACACACAGTGAAAATTAAATTAAACAAGATAAAGTACTTAACTATGCTTGGCTTAGGGCACAAAACAAGGTACAGTCTCAATAAGTTGCCGCTATTATTTAATAGTGTTAGGTTACTAGAGGGAAGGAAGCTATACTTTAATCACAGTAAAGAGATTTTAAGGGTAGCATGAACCATAGTAGAAATTAAAGCATCATTATTAATTGCTATTAAAACAGGAAGAATCTAATCAGGCTAAAGAAAATAAATATGGAGTAAAAAGAGATAATGCTATTAACTCTTTGTTTCTGTTGGCACAATTAATCCACAAATTGATAGTTTAACAGAAGTGTCTGATAACTGTTTTACATAGAAACTAATGTATTTTTTCAAGTATGAGTTGGTGGTACTAGAGTATATTAAGAATCACTCCAAAAGAAATGACTTCCTTCTTCTATTGGAGACAATAGAATAACTCACCAGATGATAATAATTGTATAAAAATTTTAAGACACTCTGATTTTGAAAGACCAGAATTGGCAGAAGACCTCTGGCCTCTCTTTCTATTCAGGGTCTTTTTTTTTTTTTATTTCAAGTTGCTTGGGAACAAGGCCACTTTGGAGCCAACACCATCAGCCTGTCTAAAATCATGTTTCTTATTTTCTAGTACTGTCCCCATCTCTAGAATTAAAATGAAAAATACTTGCAAAAATAACACCAACATGAGAAAGACCCATTGCTCAAAGATACTAGGTTACGAATTAGCCATTATCAACCTTTCATTACAGGTTTGTGAGAATGAGAAAAATTTCTAGAGTTAAGTTGTAAATCCTGAGACATCTCCAAGTAGCTAATAGTTTGCTGCCTGATCCAGCTCTTTCTGTGAGCTCTATTTCTTTCTTTTTTTATTAAATTTTTTATTGTTGGCTGTTCAAAACATTACATAATTCTTGATATATCATATTTCACACTTTGATTCAAGTGGGTTATGAGCTCCCATTTTTACCCCAAATACAGCTCTATTTCCACAGAAAAAGGGCCTAGGTTAAGCTGTCATTCAATGTGAAGAAACATTCAATCACAGAATCTGGCCAGTGGAATCTGAGAACCAAAGAGGTAAAAACACCAGCCAAGGCTAAGATAGTATATTTGAGTCCAGGTCAAGGTGAGCCTTCCCATCAGCTCACAACCAAACATATTTCACGTTCCTTGGACCAAAAGCCATGAAGGTGATAAGCTATATGGCCCTGGATATAGGGACCAACCAGCAAGTGGTATCAAGATTTAGAAATTCTCAGGGTGAGAATTTATGGGAGAAAGACAATACTGGCATAGTATGCAAAAAGTCCTCCTAAAAAATGAAGAACCTGGAATCTCTGAATTTATTATGGAACAGGAGGCTCTCCCTCTCCCACACATACACATACATATAATTTACTAGTCACATATCCTGATTTTTATTAAAAGGAAAAAAAAAAGACTTCTAAGCAAAAAAGTAAAATCTGTGGGAACTGGAGTACCTAAGCACTAGATAGAATGTGGTGAATTACTTAAGGCTTTAAGTTAGAAACTATAATACCACTTAATGTAGTTTCATGGTTAATGTCTAAAACACATCTCATCCTATAATGTTTCATTTATTTGATTAAGACAGAATATTTCTTATGAAAACTTTTTCTTCCTAATTTATCTATATGTGTAATGCATTTAAAAAAATTAGGCACTTGAGAAATATGTTAAAAGAACAGGGCTAAGCCACGGGTGGTGTCCCATGCTTATAATCTCAGCTACTCTGGTAGATCATGAGTTGGAGGTCAATCTAAGCAACTTAGTGAGATCCCATCACAACAATAAAAAGAACTAGGGGTGTAGTTTAGTGGTAGAGCACTTAGCCTAGCATGACCTAGACTCTGGGCTCCACCCAAAGCACCACTGAAACATGGGGGATGGGGGGAAAGAAAAGAAAAAAGAATGGGCCCCAAGTAGGCATCAAGCTAGAAATATGACCTGACTGAAATTATATCTGAAATATGACCTAATTGAAATCTCAACTTCAACTCATTGGAAGCTTTTAGAAAGTCTTCATGCTGAAAGCTTCATACTTCACATATTGACTCAAATTCTCAAAGCAACCAGTAGGAGAGGATGAAAAACAGACTGGGCCTATGTTTAGTGGAATCTAAAAATGGTTTTTACTCCTTGTTTAGGTTGTGATGATGAGGTTAATAAAATGTTTTATAAAACATCAGGAAAAGAACATTTTTATACTTTCTTTATAAATACTAGTGAAAGTTTTATGAAGAATCTTGACATTCCTCCACAATTAAGGAAAGACTTGGAAAGGATTCCTTCTCTGTTAGTCATGTGCTTAAATTCAAATCACTCAAAGATTTTTGAGGCTCCCTCAAAGAAGTCTGGTTTTGAGTGTGATCATTGGATAAATCTTCTGCAAAGGATTTATGTATTTCAAAGATCAAACAAATGTCCCTCAAGAATCTCCCTCGAAAATGAAAACCTTAAAGGTCCTTCATCCATGTCCTAAATAAATAAATTTTCTTTTCTTCATTCTAGGCAGCCATCCACAGGAATCTTATTAAATATGGAAAAAAGTGACAATGACAAAAGCAAAACAATTGGAAATTGATAGACCAACAAAGCTAGTGAGTATAATTACTATGATGTTATTTCTACAAATAGGAATCAGATAACATGCACTACTTGGAAACATGGGCTCAGTAAATGTGTACAATTCCCCAATCCAATAAGACTTATACAGATGCAGAAATAATGGAATCTTCCACATATATTGCTTAATTTGTAATAACAATTAATCTGAGGCATTCACAATGCAATATCAAGCTGAGCACCTCTAGTAGAATCCCAATGTCTTCGTGTGGATAGGACCACCAGCCCACAGCTAGACAGATAGACTTCCTGCCCAGCATTACTCTATCCTTTACAGAGGTTGTCCAGGCTCTGCTTTTATCCTCCAGGGACTGGCAGTTCACCACAATCAAGTCTGCTTTTCCAATACTTCAAATTTTTATTCTCATACTGAGTTAAATCTGCCTTCTGGTAATATCTCTCTTTATCTTATTTTGTATCTTTAGAGCTAAAGAGAATTATTTCACCTAAAATACTTTGAGCATTTTTAGACCAGCTACTGCACTATGCACTGGCAGTTTAGTTGTGAACAAGACAGGTAACTTTTTCCTCAGTCTACTACTCCTTCCCCAAGACCCCCTCCAATACTAGCAAACAGCATTCACATGCCCAAGTTCCCATTCCACTTTTTTCAACTCTTTCTCCCCTGAAATGCCTTGAATGATTTTGTTGAATCTGGCTACTATCTTTTAAAGACTTGTTTTTATCAATGACAGTCTTAAATCAACACATCCTGACTGGATAGAACACCTGAGGTACAGTTTGACCAGCACAGAAAAATGTAGGATTACAATTTCCACATATCTGAACCAGGTTTACTACTTCAACCTGGAATTTCACTCAGTAAAAGGTTTATTCATCTGAATAATTTGTTATGCATTATATTTACATGGTTACTATGTTTCAGATATTATAAAGACCATTATTAGTGAAAAATTGGGCTTTTTTTTCTTTTTTTTTTTTTTTGTACCAGGGATTGAACCCAGGGGCACATAACCTTTGAGACTGAACCACACTCTCAGCCCTTTTTTCATATTTTATTTTGAGACAGGGTCTCACTAAATTGTTCAGGGCCTCACTAAGTTGCTGAGGCTGGCTTTTTGAGTCACTGGGATTACGGCGTGCCTCACCATGCGCAGTAAAACTGGGCATTTTTCATATCTTCTCTTGACAGTCCATGAGCCACCTTGCTCATATTTTGGAGACTTTTAGTTTTGTTTTATTACAGATTTTAGGATTTGTCCTTGAGTATTAGTTGGTCAAAATATTTTTTTTAATTTTCATCCTGTAATCCAATTTAGACATTGTTCTCTCCAATGTTTAGTACCTGAAATATAATGAACATGCCTTTTTATTCTTTTTCCAAGTCAACAATTTTGTAAGCAATATTAGAAAGAATAAGGCTAAGACAAAGTCCTATGGCCAATGAGCTATTAAAACTACTGACTCAAATTGTTTTTCATTAATGATCAAACTCATTGGGATAGAATTATTCAAATAGTTACAAATCTAAGATAGAAATAGTATATATAGCTGGGCGTGTTGGCTCTTGCCTGTAATCCAGCAACTTGGGAGACAGAGGCAGAAGGATCACAAGTTGGAAACTAGCCTTGGCAACTTAATGAGACCCTGTTTCAAAATTAAAAAAAAAAAAAAAGGTCTGGGGATGTAGTTCAGCAGTAAAGTACTCCTGGGTTTAATTCCCTGTGCCCCCACAAAAAAGTACAAGAAAAAATAGTGTATACAATATTCTGAGCACTTTCTTTATACTTAAGACTGTGTATATATTCCATAAAAGGAATATGTTTCATATAAATAAATCGTGGCTCAGGGAAGTTAACCATTATCCTATAACCAAGAGGATAAGTGGCAGATTTCAAATTCACACACATCTGTCCTGCTCCAGATTTCATGTCCTTCATTAAAAGGGGGATTACATCCAAATACCATATCATCAAACAAACTCAGATAAGAGAGCTAATAAGAAAACTTCAAAATGTTTTCATGAGGTCCAGAGACACTGTGTCTCCAATACTCAGCATATAAATTTATAACAAAAGGAAAGAACACATGGAATGGTTCCCATAGATCTCTTCTTTTCCTTCCAGAGTTCATATCGATATTAGTGACACATTGACAACCTAAGCTACCATTTTTCTGGGGAAGACTCTAGGTGAAATTTCTAATAGCTACTATCTATTTCTCCCCTTCTGAAAAATGAAGTATTATTCTATTCAGTCTTTAGTGTTGAACATTGCTTACATTCTGCACACTTCATCAAATACCACTGCCCATGATTTCAAGATCAAACTTTTAATATGCTAAGACATAATTTTTCTAGATTTAGATTTTTTTAACAGTACGTATGAAATACAAACTATTAAAATAATATCCTCTTCCCTCAAGCTCTGTGCTTTGGTCTGGATATTTGTGTCCCCCCAAAATTCTTACATTAAAATCTAAACCTGAACATGTATTAAGAGGTGAGGCCTTTGGAAGGTAACTATATCCCAAGGGATTAGAACATTTATAAAAGAGACTCAAGGGACCTTATTTGCCCTCTTTGCCCTTCTACTATCTGAGGAAATACAGCAGATGCCATCTATGAGGAAGGAGACCTCACCAAACACTAAATCTGCTGGCATCGTGTTCTTGAACTTTGAAGCCCCTGGAACTGTCTGCAATACATTACTATTGTTTAAGTGTAAGATATTTTGTGTTGGGGAAGGTTGGCTATGCATAAGAAATTACAATAACTGCAAACAACAAAAAAGGAGAGGAAAAAAGAAATAGAAAATGGTCCAAAGCACAACATAAAAACTCTAAAATTGAGGGCTGGAAATGTACATCAGAGGCAAAGCATGTGCAAGGCCCTGGGTCCAATCTCCAGTACCACAAAAAATAAAGTATAAAAAACAAAAATTTAAAAGTTTTTTTTTTTTACATTCTTCCCTAATAACAGCATAATTAAAAGGAATGAATGGCCATCTTTCTTATACCTAAACTGGAAGGTATTGCAGATCTGTAAAGTATTTGGTTAAAGCAGCCCAAACAGACTGAGACACTATATTCTTATCCTTTCATTGTTTACTTTATTCTAAGGTCATATTACTAAAAATTCTTTTGTGATCAGTATTTATCAAAAAATTGGGGACAATTCTGTTAAACTCTTCCACCACAGGGTCTCAAGGAGCTAAGATTTTGCTGCCACAACTTCAGAAAAAAAAAAAAAAACAACCTTTTTATTTAAAACTTTTCATTAATTACCAATTGATACTTTCATAAATGTCATTTATATTCATGAATGTCAACTTTAAGGAAGAGATTTAAATTCTCATTTTATAAATAAGAAAACTGTTACCAAAAAAAAGGCCAAAGGACTTGTCCAAGGAAACATAGCTCATAACTGAATGGGAAAAAAAAAAAAAAAACCTGTCTTACACTAAAAAATAAATAAATAAAGTCATAAAATAAGCATTATTCTCTATTTTTATCAAAGTGCATAAATGTGAATTTTAGGAAGTAGTTCCAATGTAATGCTAATTTCTCCCAAATGTCCCTTTACTTATAAAATACTTCAGCTCTGATGTTTTACATTGCATGTGTTTATTCATGCTTTAAAGGTTATATTTCTGCTCTGCATCTTTCCAAGCCTTTATTTGCAAATTTTTTTTTTTACTCACAGATATGTATTGGTCTATTGGTTGCCTTTTGAAACAAAATTGTTTAGTGTTCTCACCCTTCAAGATCACTCTTTCTTAAAGCAATAACATGCAAAATGTCCACAATGGTGGAAGCACCTGTCCTCTTGCATTAGTCATGGCAGAGGAGACACACCTCTCCCATATTTTGTGAAATATCCTTGGTACCAAAAACCACCGTTCTATGGTTGTTTGCATCATTTATTCCAGCCCTCCATCTTATATTCTTTAACCCCTTTATCTCCAAGAGATAAAAACTGAAAAGTATCCCACTGGCCATTTGGCACCCTCAAAATTAATCAGAAAAGTCATCAAAATATTTAATAAAATTTTAATTTCTTCTCATAAGTTCAAGAGAACATAATTTTCTCTTGAACAATTATTATTGTCACACTTACAGGCAATTTCAACTCAATGTCACTCTGAAAAATCACAAATATAGCATTGATTAATATTATGATTAAAATATAAAATTTTTCTATTTGGTATTGGCCTCAATCTATATAATCATGAAGAATTAATCTAGAGATAATTTTACCTGTAATTAATTTATTAAATATTGTTATGCAAGTATTAATTGCTCCTATATTTGTTTCAAAAAATCACTCAAACCTATTAGTATCAAAGCCCTATAGAGCTGAGGGCAAGGTGCTTGTCATTTCACCCACTCAACAGCAAGTTTTTTAAACTGATGTTAAAATATATAACAGCCAGGCATGGTGGCGCACACTTGTAAACCCAGGGGCCTGGGAGGCTGAGGCAGAAGGATCACAAGTTTGAGGCCAGCCTCAGCAACTTAGCAAGCCTTAAGCAACCTAGTAAGGTCCTGTCTCAAAATTAAAAAAATAAATTAAAAGGGCTGGAAATGTGGCTCAATGGTTAAGCACCTCTGAGTTCAACCTCTGATATATATATATATATCACATATACACATACATACACACATGCACACACACACACACACATATATATATATATATTTGTTTTATATATATATAATACAAAATATATTTTATATATATATAAACAGAGATTCTGTCACAACAAAAAGTAGAGTAGTAACATCTTACTGACCAACCCTACGAACATTAATGCTTCTGATGGGTAAGGGCAGAACAATATTGGAGTTAAATTGGAATGAGTCAGTGCTTTTTTTCTTCCTTTTTTTTTCTTTTTGCCTATTTATAAGTCCAGGGCAAAAAATGACCCTGAAAAACCTTAATAATCTAAAATTACTGTTTTCCTAACTTCAGAAGGAAGGAACAAAGGCAGCATCATGATACTGTGGGAAAAGTACTGAGTATCTGTTTAGAAGACCTAAGTTGGGGCTCCTAACCTCCAGTTTCTAGCCAGAAACAAATGCAAGTTCCTAGCCTAGAAACCTCCACTTTCCTGAAACCCAACTCAGTGTTTTGAGAAGATGTTGTTTATAAAGCTGTTTACAAAGAAATTGCATTGCATATTATTTCTTTCACGAGTGTTATTTTAATCACAATCCTTCCTATTTCATAGATCAGTACACTGAGCTTCAGTCTATTAAATAAATTTTCCCATTTTTATCCTAGGATAAAAAGAGTCAGGGCCCAAGTTAGTACTTCTAAGTCGTAGCTTTTCTTACTTTGTTATCTTTGTGTTTGGGAAGATGGAAAAGGGAAACCCGGGGAGACTATGCAATAGAGAAAAAGAAAAAATGGTCCATCCGTATGTACAAAGGGAAATGGCCATAGATGCCAAGACAAGAAGAGTGAACGGAAATTAAAGAGATTCAAATAATTCATAATTATACTTTTAAAAGAAAAAAGGAATGAAAGTGCTAAAAGTTAACTGCGATTTAATGTCATCATATTTTTGCTAACCTTATAGAAAATCATAAACCGACTCCAAAAGCTGCCAGCAGAGGGCTCCATGCTAGGTGGATTTGCTTTCGCTTTTTGGTTCCTACATTTATTGGATAATATTCCGTCTGAGATTGAAAAAAAAAAAAAAGGAGGGTATTATTAACTTTCTGCTGTTATAAACGAAAATAAATATGGATGAAAGGGGTAAATACAGTTATAACTATCAAAGATGTCTCAAGCTCTTCCGCCAGGTGAGCGAGCCTGTGCGTGCCCTGAAAAAGAAATTGGAGCGTTAAGGCAAGGAGAAATCCTGGTGAAAATGCATATCGTCGTCTTTAACTTTCTTTCGAACTCCAGAGTTGCTTTGCCTTTGCGATTGCATTTACTGTGAACTTGCGTGAATCTTTTTCTACGTCACGTGAATGCGTGCTAATAGCGAAATGTAATAGAATGGCACAGCAAGAGAGACCTGTCCAAGTTAGGATAAATTATCTCAGTAGAGATTGATTTTTTAGGTATTTGAATTTTTCACA
Source organism: Marmota marmota marmota (assembly GCF_001458135.2). Taxonomy (NCBI): domain Eukaryota; kingdom Metazoa; phylum Chordata; class Mammalia; order Rodentia; family Sciuridae; genus Marmota; species Marmota marmota. The sequence continues at coordinate 17,731,737 of NW_025999982.1, forward strand.
TGTTGAAACATGTGAAAATTAGTAGATGCAATAACAAATGAACGTTTGACATACTCGTGGTAATAAAGGGTTTTAAAAGCCCGGAAAAAAAAAAAAAAAAATCACCGAAAAAGAAATGAGCGACCTTTCAGAGTTTGCGTCTATAAAATCCCGACAGAGGGCGATGTTGCCCGTTCAATGACTTAGGGAACGCACCGGGGGAATGGTTTTCCTTAAAATTTCTAGGATTTTTCGAATAATGTCCACGTCAAAAAATTAACTAGGACTTTTATTATCGATATGTATTTCTTTGAGTGATTCTACATATATGTGCATGACTGCATATAATTTTAGGTTTGTGTTTCATTCTTAATAAAATCGGATTTATTCTTTTTAATTGCCTGAAGATTTAAAATAAATGTTAGTCAAATGTTTCACGATTTTTTTACATTTTTAAAAACCTAAAATTACCATAAAATAAAATACATACAAAAATTTAAAATTATACATACATAAGGTTATAAATAGTCATACTAACACAATACATTATATTTTAAAGTTTTATATATAAAATTATCTCTAGAGGTTGTTTTGTTTTATTAAACTTTACCGTTTATTTCAGATTAATCAATGACATAAAAAGTGATTAAAATGTGTTAAAAGTATTTAGAAAGATTTAAGATTTTTTCCAAATACTTTTTTTATTTGAGCTGAGATGATCTTTAGATAATATAAAGAATTTGTTGGTTTGAAAAGGAGAAGACATTTTTCCCCATTAATGAGTTTGTGACTGCGGATTGGAATTTTCAAGTCTATAGCGTTTGTGTTTCAATATATTGATCTGGGACTGACTTCAGTTCTAGAAAGGTGTTTGGAACTCATTTTAAGTCCCATCATATAATGAAATTAGGAAGAATGTTTTTCCGTCTCCTAACTAGCTCTCCAAGCAAAAAAGAAAGTCTTTGCCTGTGTTCCTAGTGGAAAACCTGTGCAGATTCTGTGTACTTTAACATGTTAATACTTAAAGAAGAAGGAAGGAAGGAGAAAAGAAAGAAGGCATGAAGGAAAGAAAAGAAGGGAGGCAGAAAGAAGGAGAGAGAGAAAAAAGAAAAAATGAAGAAAGGAAAGAAGGATGTATAGCAGGACAGAGGAAAGAAAGGAATAAGAGAGAAGAAGGAAGAAAAGATAAAACATAAAAATCAGAACTGGAAACGTAGAAAAAGGTTTATTAAGTTCCCGTTGAAGCACCTTTATGTTTCTCTCCTTTGACTTATGGCAAAAAATAATCAAAATCTGCAGAATTGTTCATTTTGTCCTACATGAAGCATCTCCTCCGTTTTTATTGAATCCGTATTCACTGTGGTTGTCAGGAGCCCTCTGTTTGAGAAGTGTCTGTCTGTGCTGGACCACCGAAGCGCCCAGCAATTGCAGATTTAAAGACAATCACCCTTTGCAGATTCACTCTTATCAGGTTTAATAACTTCCACCTCAAATTGCCCCAACACTCCTTCCCTCCTGCCATTTATTTTCTGCCCCAGGGGCAAAGATCTTCCCCAGTGCCACCCTTCTGGCTGTAGGGAGTCTTCCTGCCGCACCCTGGAAGGCAGTAGAAAAACAGGGGGTGGGAAAAAAGGGATAAGTGAGTATCTATTTCCTGATAAATTAGAAACCAAGTATCTGAAAGAACACCTATTTATGAGGTTTGGTTAACTTTGTTCTTGTTGTTATTTATGCTTTCCTTTACAAAATATATGAGCCACTTTATTAAGAAAAATATCTTTTTAAAAAATACGCCAAAACCTCTTGACAGCCTAATTTTTTTTCATTATATCCTTGAAGAACATACAGCCTAAATCTTCTCAAAGATTTATATGACTATTTCTTGACTCTTCATGATTAAAACCACTTACAAAGTGATAGACAAGAGATGTAAATATAAAATGTCCTATGCTTCTGTGAAGAAGGCTCAAAATTAACATTATATGAGCATGTGGATTTGTTGCTTCTAACATCTGAAAACAAAAAGTTCATAAAATGGAGACTCCAGCCAAAAGGAATGATGCATGAAACACGTTGAAAATGCATACTACAAACTCTGAATCAACAAGCAGTATAGACTAAGGTATTCAGAAAATTGCTAAAGTTTCCAAATATGTTAAGCAAAATGACAAAAAAAAAAAAAAAAAATACTTGAAATGGTCCCTGTGGTAGTTAGCTTTTTTGTTCCATAGTGACAAAGTTAAAAAAAAAAAAAAGTTGTATAATCATCAACACAGAGAGCCTTTTTTAAAAAATCACCAAATCCAGTTTTCAAATACTCTCCTCCTGTACACACATAGATAAGAGATTTGTGTTTAAAAAGCTCAGTAATGCCCCCCCCCTTTAAAAATCTACATAGAAAATTAGAGGACTGATGGCCTCTGGTTTCTCATTATGAATTGTTGAAGATTTTAGTTAGTGGCTACAATGATTCATCATTTTTAATATAGAGGTTTTAAAATGTATTTATCAATCACCCTGGATAACTATTTCTCTTTTAAGTGCACATTTAGTGTCTGTAGACTCTGTATGACCCATAGGTGCTTATATAACTAAATGTGGGTATCTGAGTGTAAATGCGTGTTTATGATTTTTTATAATATATATGTCTGTGGGTTGCATCTAACTCCTGTGTGTGCAATACTGTTTTTCTTTCTGCTGAGGCTTACTTCTCCAGCCTATTGTTTGAGACAACAGATATAAGTTGCGATGGGAGAGGAGCGTCGGATTTGGTGTGTATCCCCCATTTCCAATTATAGATGGATCATTACAGACAGCGGAGTCCTGAGAAGCCAGACATCTGCTCCTCACATGAATGCACTCACCTCCTAGAGACCAGGCTGCCATCATGCTCTGGAAGCTCGTGGAGAATGTCAAGTACGAGGATATCTATGAGGTGAGCCGACACCCCCAGATGCATTTTAGAGCTTTGCAGACAGAGAATTTGAGCTTCTTGACACCCCAACTGATATATATTTTTAAGCGATTTACTCGTAGATTTCCGGTTGCTTTTCTCAGCGTTCTTTAACTTTTTAGAAAGACTCTGGGAGACTTCGCTATTCTGAAAAAGAACTTTTAAGTTTGAAATCTGGCAACTTTAATTTAGGAGCTATTTTTCTTTTCTTTTTCTCTTTTCTCCTCCTCCCCCTAGGTTATGATGGGGAATGTGGTGCTACTTGATGTGGGTAAACTGTCAGAGAAAAACAAGAGATTCAGGTGAAGGCAGGCGCTCTTCTCGTTTTGAGTATGGGAGAGAATTGAGTTTTCAAGCCTCTTTCATAACAGACTCAGGCTTTTAATTTTTATTTTCAATAAAGTTTCTGAAATTGTAACAAGCAGATCCAAGTGCAGGACTGAAAATTAGAGGGGGAGAGGTAAAACAGACGGATACATGGATGGATAGATCACAGTATAAGGAGCCGTAGCCGACAATTTATTATTATTTTTTTGTTGTTGTTTTCTTGTGTTTTGCTTATTTGCTGGTCAGTGGATCCAAAGAGAGATCGCAGATTCACTATGTTTGGGCACTTTTAACGAAATCTTTTGCCCAGGTTCTGTGCACTCGATTATCTCCTCCGAGGCTAGCGCAACGCCTCTCGGGCTGGAGAAGTTGCGCGCCGCAGAGCCGGAGCCTGACGCCTCCGCGGGGCCCGACCGCGCTCCCCCCATGCCCTTTTCCATCTCGGGCTAGGATTGACGCGGCGGCCGTGTAGCTCCACGGCTAACGGGAGAGGCGGGCGTCCGGGCGGGGCGCAGGGCGCGAGGCGGGACGGGCTGGGACGGCAGGCCGGGCCCGCGGAACCTTGTTCGGGGGAGGAATAGCCTGGGAGACCTCCAGTTGGGAGCGAGGGAAAAGGCCGAAGCGAAAGCTCGGAGGAGACGTCGAATGAGGGAAGAAGAAAGGCAGTAAAGCCTCGAAAAGGGCGTTTAGGAAAAGGCCAACCGGAGTTAGGGAAGGGTGGGGGAGGTCGAAGCGGACGAGCGAGGCAGTGGAGATTTTAAAGAGGAAAAAGTTGGAGAGAAGAGGGCAGAAGAGAAGCACATTCCCAGGCAACAGGAACTGGGCAAAGCCCGGTTGGACCAAGCGTTTGTGTCGGGACGCAGAAGCTCCCCAAAGGGCCGGGCAAGAAACCTGCAGCTCCAGGATGACTCTTGAAAGACCGGCGGGAATCGCCTTGCGGATGTTAAAAGTGGGCGACTCGTCCAAGCCGCCGGCCGGCTTCTTTCCGAAGCCGCTTGCCCAGGGCTAACAAGACAGACTGGGGCTCCGACCAGCATTCCGCAAGCAGCGCCCAGCGCCCGCGCCCAGTGTCCCTCACTTCCTGCCGTCCCTAAATCCTAATTTTGGTTGTGTTGTGAGAGACAGAGAGAGCGAGGGAGAAGAGAGAGAAAGAAAAAGATTCTTCTTTCTGTTGAATGATGATTGGGTTTTCCCTTTCCTCGTTATGGTTGTGTATTGACTGTAGCGAAGAGACGCGCCTCCGCGCCTGGTGGGGTTTGTTTCGGTTCTGCCTCCTTTTCTTTCCTTAACAGGCGGGATAATAGTAAAGTCGAGGGCATTAGAACTATGAACACCCAAAGTAGACGTGATATTGGAAGGGCTGGGGCCACCGTGTAAATAGCTCTGGGTATAGGCAGAGGGATTAAAGTAATCAGAGTAACACTCGTTCTTTGATTATGAAAAATAAAACGGCTAAATGGGAAAGGAGGGAGGGAGAGAAGAGAAAGGGAGGGAGAGAGGAAAAGGGAGGGGTGAAGTGGAGGGGGGAAAGAGAGGAGAGAAAGGGGGAGGGAGAAAAGAGAGGAAGAGAGAAAGAATATCGAAGGTGTTCCTGGGTGCCTAAATTTTATACTCAAAAACCAGGAGAACCCTCCGTTTGTTGGAAGGAGCCTATTTAAGTCTGGACTAGGGTTGAACTTTAACAGAAATGGCAGTCAGGCCAGTTGAACGGGTTCTTAAAACATCCAAAAAGGTTTTCTGTTGCCCCTGGCTTTGCCTGGAAAGGATAAGTTTAGTATGCTTGAAGATTGATCGTGTATATTTTAAATGGAGGTAAAAATTGCAGGCTATCTGAACACTAAAGAGGAAAAGTCTGCCCAAGGATTAAAAGCCCCCATCCTTACCTCTGTTTTTTTTTTTTTTTAACTCAGCATAATCTTTCACATTCAGTGAAAGTCTGCAAATGTCACCGTAAATAACTGTGTCCACCAATTTACTTTTATCTTCCCTCCAAATGAGGAGTCCATGCCTTTTTATTTTGGTTTTTAATCTGCTTCACACAAAGCATCCAGGGCGATCACTTCTTCCCATTAGGAAAGTCTCTCTCCTTATACAAGGATACCTACATTCTGAACAAGCCCTCAGTGCTGCTTTCCCTCACTGGCTTGTCCAAAGGAGCAGAGGCTGCCTTGCGCGTGTCCCGGCTCAGTTAATTGAAGTTCTGCCTCTTTCCTGCTAAACTTTTTCCCCAGTCTGCCTTTGCCAGCCCCCTCGTCTGATTACATCTAGTAATTCTCCACTGAATGAACGTCATTTACAATAGTAGGGGAGCTCTGCGCTCGCTGCTGCTTCACGCTCCATTTGTCCTCCATTCTCCCTTTAAAGTACTCGTGTAATATTAATAGTCATGAATATCAATTATTATGAGGCGGTGTAGGCAAGCGGAGGGAGGAAGGGGCGCCGGAGCAGTCTGAGCCCAGCTTCGGGTGGAAGAGGACTGCATCCCAAGCCCCGAAGAACCGCAGAAGAAAAGAGGCCAAAAACACAGCAAGACACAGATGAACGATTCTATCTGTGTGTGACAGGCATCGCGAATCTTGTTGGAGGGGGGTATTTTTTTTTTTTTTTTTTTTTGATGGCTTGTCCTGGAAACACCTCAAGCTCGGCTCTTGTGTCCAGTTTACTTCTCTACCGGACTCCTTGATTTTTTAAAAAATCATTGTTTGATTCTGAGCAGTAACCAGGCTTTTTTTTCCAGATGTTAGTCCACACCTATTCATCCATGGTGAGTTTGGATTCACCTTGTACCAGAATTGCATGCTCTTTCCTCTCACTGTCTCTCTGTCTCTGCATCTCTGTATGTGTGTGTGTGTGTGTGTGTGTGTGTGTGTGTGTGTGTGTGTATCTCACTTTCTATCCCTCTGTCTTCCTTTGAGCGCCTTTGGCTTGGTAATTTAGCACCATAATTGGACGAGGCTGCAGCTGCTTCTCTCTGCATTGTGTGTTCTCCGTCTGAGCTCCATGAGTCAGCTGGGAGGGGGGGAGGCTGAACCAAAAACTTTTTATTTGCCATTGCAGTTTGGAAATTTAGGTGGCCCTTTCTGCAAAAAGAATCATGGGGACTTTACCATGGTATTAACACAAAGAAGAGGGAGAATCTTAAAGTGCCCCCAATACGCCTCCCCCTTCTCTTTTCACTTGGCTTACACTCCAAAAAAGACCAAGAATAAGTTGTTTGGGTTTTTCCCCCCTCCCAACTTCAGGTTCTTCATTTTAACACCCTGAAGTATAATAATATTCAATATAGAAAAGCAAGCTAAGAAATAACTCCTGCAAACCACAACTCAATTTAACATGGGCTTAGGATATGATTTCAAATGAGATCCGTTTCAATCAAACAGTATTTAAGTTATTTAATTCCTCCTGGGGAGGGAGGGGTGATTGAGAACTCAGATCAGGCAGATTCTTCAGAGGTCTTGGAATCACCAGGTTGGGAAAGGGATTCCTGATTAGCCAGCTGCATTGCCAGTGATGGCAGAAGTTGGTTTTTAAACAGGGGAGCAGCACAGACATTTGATTTCTATTTTGTTATGTTTGGATCTCTGGGAGAGTTAGGAAAAAAAATAGCTTAAAACATGCAGAAGAGCAAACACTATATATGTAAGTCTCCTACTTTTTAAATTAAGACATTTAACTAATGTTCACACAGTTCCTTTACTCTCACCCCTCTGCCTGTTTTGCACTCCCAAAAGAAGGCTCAAATGTTGGTTAGTGGGTGATCCTCCTTTTCTTTTCTCCCCAAAGCCTCCCATTTGGAATTGCTGAAATCATGTGGCCCAGAGTCAACTTAGGGTCCAAGTTTCAGACTCCTGCTTCCCCTGTCCCTGGAAGGCTTACAGGAGTAGCCAGGCTTCTCCATTTGTCCCTTGTATTTTTTTTTTTCTTTCTTTCTCTTTCTCTCTCTCTTCCTCTCTTCGCTCCCAGGACCGGCACGATGGCGTCCCGAGCCACAGCTCGAGGCTCTCTCAGCTGGGCTCGGTGTCCCAAGGACCTTACTCAAGCGCCCCGCCGCTGTCCCACACCCCATCATCGGACTTCCAGCCGCCCTACTTCCCGCCTCCCTACCAGCCGCTCCCCTACCACCAGAGCCAGGATCCTTACTCTCACGTCAACGACCCCTACTCCCTGAACCCACTGCATCAACCCCAACAGCACCCCTGGGGGCAACGGCAGCGGCAAGAAGTGGGTTCGGAAGCCGGCTCTCTCCTGCCTCAGCCTCGGGCCGCCTTGCCCCAACTCTCCGGCCTTGATCCTCGGAGGGACTACCACTCGGTCCGCCGGCCGGACGTGCTGCTTCATTCGGCTCACCACGGCCTGGATGCGGGCATGGGTGACAGCCTCTCCTTGCACGGCCTCGGCCATCCTGGTATGGAAGACGTCCAGGTAATTACAAACAAACAAGACAATAATAAATAACGAATGCCTCGGGACGGGTAAGAGCAGGGGAGGGGCAGCTTTGTCTCCTTTGAAGGAAGTTGTTTTCATCTTTAGAACAGGACAAGCTGGACAGGACATATATAACCATGCACGTGTATATGTGTATATACATACAGCAGCAGTTTCTGGAGGTCTATTTATGAAAGTCAGAATCACTTGGAACTTAAATCAGGAAAGAGACAAAATATATGAGTTTTTATAGTTTAGGATCATTAAAATCAAAACTAATGTTCTTCTCTTGCCTCAGCTGCCCAACTCCTGCAAATTTTCTTCTTGCTTTGTGTGAGCAAGCTTGGCATGCTACTTACCCCACCCCCACTATCACACCACTATACACACCCCATAGTGGGCCTGTCCACTGACTTAGCAGGTGAAGACCTGGATGCCTAGCATGAAAGTGCAAGGACTCCTTCTCTGTAGGGTCCAGAAGTTCCTGCTGGATTTGCAAAGATTTAACTAAGCATGACAATTCACATTGGAAGAAAGTCAGGAGCTGTTTGTTTAAGCCAGGTCTTGCTTTGAATTTCCCACAAAGTGCAGAGTCCTTTCCCAAGATAAGATTTCAAAGTCCTTATCCAAGGATTGAATATTTGTAGGGGACAGACACAGAAAGCCACAAATTGGTTTGGGAGTCTATGAGGACAGATATCATTTTGGAGATTCTTTTCACTTCTTGGTCCATTAAATGACTGTGACACAATATAATCCACCTTCCTCTTGGGTCCCATTGGTTCTCCTATTAATACTCTTCTCTCCCGAATGCCAATATCCCAGTTGAAAGGGTATCACGTGTTTATTTCTTAAAACAAAAGACTCAAAACACTCCCCCACCCACCATTCCATATGCAACCTACACAATGGAACCTGATTTGCAAATACTTGTTAAACTAAACAAAGAAACATCAAAGAAATGATTCCTAAAAACTGTCTGGGTTATTCTGAGAAGGTTCCCCTTCCCCATTTAAATAATCTACAGAAAAGATAAATATAGCTGAAGGGTATTTAATTGACACTTGGATCTCATTGGCATAGTTGTATATATTATACATCATTCTATACTTACATCTGAAGTAGAGCAAAATGAAAAGGGAAAAAGAATAGGGTATGCCATTCGTTCTTTGCCTCGTTGAAAACAATATAAAATGTGACAGCAACAAATGCTGTCTCTGTATGGTCTATGATGGCTTATTGTTTTAAAAGAAACTCGGTTATTTATTATTTAAGAAAAAAATTACCTGAAAAAAATTACCTGATTTATGGCTGGATTTACCCACTGTAATAAGAGTGATGGTTTGTTAATTTAACCAAGCTTGACTATCCCTGTTTGGAGATATTGCTCATTTTGGAATATCACATGAGAAAGGAAATATATCATAGTTTTTTTTTTTTTAATGCATTGGGGTAACGTGTGTCTCAGGGGGAAAAGTTTTTAAATTAACCTTTCCGAGTATGGTTCAAAGTGCTGAATAATGAAAGTGGATCAACTCATCACCATTACTCTTGGTGGTGCTAACACCAGCCATGTTACTTCCACCCTGCTGGCCAAGGGGATTGGGCTCAGGCAACTGAATTTTTTTCCTCTAAAGAGGGAGCAGATTTCTTTGGAGTTACTTTTTTAGGGCCAGAATTGGGAGGTGTTTTGAGTATTTTTCAGAATATAAAGAGTGAGTGCAAAACAGAGTCAGATACATGAGCATTTCAGAAAATATCCTTATCAAAGCATGGGAAAGGATTTAGAGTGTTTGTGTGAACAGATCATTGTTGCTGTCTAGAATGGAGACTGCAGAGGTAGAGAAAGCTTAGAAAAGAGTCCTCTCATGCTCTGTGCTCCACCTGATTCCTCACCTGTTCTTTCTCCAGCTTCATCCCAGTCCATGGCCTGCAAGGTGTCCTGCAGGACCTTCTCAGGACAGCCCTCAGTGCAGAGATTGCAGGGAATACACCCAGTGCTTGTCCTAAGGAATAAACAATCTGTGCAGGGATGGTCCCTATCTCATTCTCCATGACAGACCTCCTGTCTGAGATTGGCACAACACAGGGAAGGTGAAAAAGACAGAAGAGGCTGGGTACATAGGATCAGACACCCAAATAGAGACTGCAATTTGTCTGCTCCACTTGCAAGTTAGGGATCTGGAGTTTGGGAGCTTAAGTTCCACAGGCCTATCTGGATTTCAAGATTCCTTGAAGCTACCTTCAGAATGGGTTGGCTGCACCAGTCTGGTCTGTATTCCTCTAGTACTTAAAAGGGACAAGAGAGTTCCTTGGCCTGCACCTCAGAATCACTTGTTCTATCTCAAAAGCCTGATGTTTATGTGTGTGCATGCCTGTGTGTGTGTGTGTGTGTGGGGGGGGGGTTATGGATACTTCCAGCCAAAGACCAGACAGACCTGGAGGGTATTGCCCAGGCCTGTGGGTCGAGGGTTGGGGGATGTTGTGTGACCCAAAGGCACACACGCAGGGCCACCGCCCTGTGAGAGAAGAGAAGGAGAACTAATTAACCAAATGCTTCTAATATTTTTTTAAATGAAACTATAAAACCCTGTCAATTTCTATTTCAATTTACTCACTGGGGCTATTAAACTAGCAAATCGCTGTTTGGGTTCTGGGTATGCTACATTTCACCCATTGTGTGTGGGGAGGGTAGTGTTAAAAAAAAACTCAAGAAAAATAGCTACAGAAAGACAGAAAAGGAGCAAGATGACACTTAGTTTTGGATTTGTTCAGTTGCCATGTACGCTCCTTCATCTTCACTCCTTTGCTCTCTACCCTTCAATCACCTCTACCACCCATGAATATAAACATAAAAAGATGTTACGTCAACCCCCCAACACACACACACACACACACACACACACAAACACCCTTGTGTCTTAAAGCAACCCCTGGTATCACTTTTAACTAAAGAAGTCTAGTAATTACGAGTCTGAGTTGTTTTTCTGCGCTTCCGCACGCAGTCCTAATTAAATCTTTACGATCCTCCCTGTGACGATTAAGCGCCAGCATGCTGCGTGAATATCCTGTACAAAAACCCAGCAGGCGGCCGTAATTAGATAGAAAATCAGACAAGAGCCTTCTCATTAACTACCACAACTACCCCACGTCGCTGATGAGGCGTATATACATATTTACGTACTAACGTGAGGGTGAGGTGTGGGGCTCACAGGTCCAGGCCCGTGAAAGCGAGGGTCTGCTCACACACAGAACAGGCGAGCGTTTCTGTCGTGTGTGAATCCATCGATAGTGTAGACACTGTGCACATAGTAAGCGGGGAAACGGGTATGGATGCGAGTCAGAGTGGCCAGGTCGCCTGAAGAGCTATGAACAAGTTATGCGAATTTTTTTTTTAACAGCATACTATTTCTTAAGTTGCACATGGCATGTTGCAACACGGAAAACAGTTCTTACAGAAAAATAACAATTTTCCTCACCTTTCTAAAAGCAGAAGGGTGACCATTAAAAATGAAAAGAAACAAATGACCCCCAATGATGAGATCATCCCATTTCCCAAGTGTTGCTTATTCGGGGTAGACAGTCTTTCTTATGGTGAATACACACCCTGTCTGGAGATGCAGGTGGGTGGGAGGTGCTGTGAAAAAAACAAAACAAAACAAACAAACAAAAAAAAAAACACCTCACTTCCAAGCCCTTTTCTTTATACTTCTCTATGAGTGGGTGACAAATTGGTCCAAACTTAGTTGAACATTTCAGAAAGATCAAGCATTTATTTTCACTGGTATTGGGTTTGGGAGGGAACCTACTTTTGGACACTGGGATGTACAGCCAGACTCAGTTGCTGTACATCCTGACAGTAAGAAACTTGCTCCAACAACTATTTTTCCTCAGAAGTGCTGCCAATCCTCAGAGTTGGAACTTTCCTTTTCTGGGATGGTACTGTGGCACAGAAGATGAATGCTCCTTGTGATTACCTAGGTGCTGACTGGGAGGATCCTGCACTTTATGTGTGTCTGTAGTTACTGTCTTCCTACCAGGTGTGCTACATGCTGAGAAGCAGCATCAGCAGAGTTGGGAGGGGGGAGTACATGGTGCAGGCTCCTCCAGGGATTGTCATTGTGCAGCAAGAATCTTACAGCTCACAGGAACATGTATAGACTGCCGTGGGTGTGCGGTCCTGGAGGCTTCCAAACATGTTCTTATGTGTTACTGTTTGCATTCCATTTCAAATTGCTCAGACTTTAATTAAAATCCCATAATGTAAACTATTATGTATTTGTAAAATACCTCGGGGTTAAGATGCACTGGGATAGAATGGAAAACAGAAATTGCTTTTAACTAATATTGGTGAAAATCTTTCAGCTGTTGCCAAATTTTCACACTTCCTAAGAGCAAATAATATAAAGGTTTACATGTCTATGTAATATCTATGTTTTATATAATAACCAGTGTTGCATCCCAGATGTCTCTCATAGTCTCCTTTTTCCTTTTCTTCCATTGGAAGAATTTATAATTTGGTGAATTTCATTTCTATGTCGATTTGGAAGTAATAATGATAATAATAAAACCTCCCTTTGTGTATTAATATAAATGGAAATATAAAAATTCCAGTTTAGAGTGACATGATTTATGTGTGCAATTCTTTAATATCCAGTCAATTTGAATAGTTATGTTTTTATATTCACAGTCAGTTGAAGATGCCAATAACAGCGGCATGAATCTATTGGACCAGTCTGTCATTAAAAAAGGTATGGAATATTCCTCCCAAAAGTAAGCAAAGTTTTCCTATGCTTTAATGTCTTTATGATGAGCTTTCACTTTGGAGGAACTCAATATTTTATAAAATACAAATGTTTGTTCAGAATTATAGTACAATTTCAGGGAGTCTTCTTCCTTGAAATGTGGCCAGGAGGAGTGAAAACCACAGACACAAACCCCAATGAGAGAAACAGAGGGACATACAATTGCTATTTTTCTCATAATACATACAGTAGCCATTCTAGATTTATCTTAAATAATTGAACTATCATAGTTTGTGGAATTGGCTAGGAAACACTGGTTTCAAGAATATACTATAATTATTTCATTGATAACTGGAGTTTGCTGAGCTAAACTCTGCATCATTGAGGCAGCGTATTTTTTCCTTGTTTTTGTTTTGATTTTTTTTGGTGTGGTAATTTTGTTCCCAGTTCTCTGTATTTTATTAGTTGTTTCTTCTTATTATTCTTAATTGTGCCAAATGTGTTGCTAAATATGCGCATCCTGAAAAGCTGAGACAGCCTATGCACGTATCTAAATCTTCCTACATATGCACTCATGATTTAGTGTGACTGTGGAATCACCCCATACTGTTAAAGGGCATGTGATATTAACAAATGTTTGCAGTCTCTTGTACAGCTGTAAGCAAAATAATTAACTAATTAAACTAATTAAATGTAATTACAATAACTCATTTCAGGCGTATTGCAGCTGCTTAATTTTTTCCCCTCTTCTCTGACAGTCACTGAGAGAATGCTTGGCGATTAGTGTGGCTGCCGAAAGGCCTGAATGTCACTCACATGCCACAAATTTAGGAGCTTGAATGTGTAAACAGTGCAATCTTTAATTATCACAGGAACTGGTATTTGGAAACAGTTTTAACTACTGTAACCCTTTCTTATTGATGCTCCAGAAAGCCTGCCTTATGTTTCATGTTAACAGTCCCCAGTTTCAAGTCATTCATGATTTACTTGGAGTCATCTGACATTCACAGAAATAGTTAAAAGGAGAGATGCTCTAGAAAGTAATCAATCCATCCAGTCAAATTGGGAAAATAGAAGGATTGCAGGATAAGGGGGAGGTATTCTATTTTCTTTTACAAAGGTAAGAACTATATAGCTCTGAGAGGTAGGCAAAGGAAGCAATATTTGACATGATGCCATTTGGCTTGGGAATGGATATCCTGAAGAATAGTAATGTGGTTTTTTTTTTTTTGGGGGGGGGGCGGGGTGTGTGGTGTATTTCGAGTGTTTGCTCCTAAGC
>NW_025999982.1:17745466-17764909 GCF_001458135.2 Marmota marmota marmota
TGGTGGCTATTTCAGTGTTGCTCCAAGCATCTCTTTTTTTGTTGTTTAGATAATATCATTTCAGTTTTTAATGCCAGCTTTTGGGTTCACTAAGGTATTCAGCATTGGTGCTTAGACTTGCAACTGTGCTGACAGCTCACTTTCACCATTTCCTCTTGGGTCCTCTCTTTTGGTTAATTGCTGGTTGATTGGGGTGGGTTGAAGGAGGGGTTTCTCCATTGCCTTTTTTTTTTTAAATTTTCCATTTTGTTTTCTTTTATTTCCCCCTCCCTTTTCATGGAAAGTTAGAACCACTGAGCTCAGGGTTCTGTATCCTAGCAACATCATTTGGCTGGCAGTGGGACATGCCCAGCATATGACCAATCAGAAATGTTATTAATAATCAGGCCAATAAAAATATTTGAAACATAGCTTGCCTAACAAAATGAAGCTGAAAATATTCTAAAATGTATGATGCTTTGGTTGCACACTTGTATATGTTTTTTAGGGAAATGTGAATATTTATGTAGAAGATTATCTCCAAGAATAAGAAAAGAAAATATTGACTAAAGTTGCTGGTTATGTTTTTGGAAACACTGGAGTACTTTTTACATCCCCCAAAAGATTAAAAAAAGGTACAACTTAAAACATTGAAGTAGCACCCAGTTGTTTTAATTGATTCAGGGGGAATGTTATGAATGTGAATGTTAGGTCAATTCCATTATTTGATATTTGAGATATTTGCTTTATTACTTGAAGAAAATATCCTAATAACTTTTTATCTTTGAAGAGCCATAGGCAAAATAGGAATAAGTGGTTTGTTTATTTTTCTAACTCACCACGAGCCACTTAAAATAAACTTGTGGATTCATTAGCCCCTTCCCTGCCCTCTGGACTTCTAATATTGCCTACCCTCCTCCTCATACCCACCCAAGTAAGGGATGTCTCTACAAGATTAATTGTATAAAAAAAAGGTGAGGAAGTTTTCTGAACTGAATATTCTAAATTTCAACAACTGGCAGGGGACTTAGTTGCTTAATTTATTTTCTAATGGGCTTTTAGATTTTAAAAAAATCTACCTCATTAATAAAAGGGCAGCAACTGGTCTGGGTTTGAGTGTTTCTGCCTGTTTATGAAGCCATAAGACTTGGGCATAAGGGATGTATTTCTCTATTTTTATGTCTCTCTCTCTCTCATTCCAATTATGGCAAAGCACCTACTAAAATTTAAGCAGTCTTTTTTTTTTTTTAACCCATGTTGATATCACCCCGTAGATTATAGGCTCCCTCTCTTGTTATGTTTGCTATCTGGGCTTAGCTGACATTTCTGAAGTAATTTAGTTAAGAGGAAATGAGTTGTTCCCAGTAGAGAGAGCAAACGAGTGGAGTGAAGGTAGCCAGCGTGATAAATGGCTCTTTCATTTGAAGATCTCCAGAGCTCGTTTGCGGCTAATTTTCTGTATTGGCCCCCTTTGAGCTATTAATGCAATCGGCAGGGACCGTGGCCCCTCTCCTCTTAGCTGCCCCATTAGAGCTCCCATTAAGCTGCCTAGTCTCAACTCCATGGCAGGAGTTGGTGGGGGGTGTTAGTAATGAAAGGTGCTTTTTAAACTCTCCTAATCTAAACCGGCAGAGGGTGGTTAATACGATTTGAAGGGGGCTGGTCAATGAGCAATCAATAAAGTAATAATGAGAAGGATTCGCTACATTAACAGTCTAAAAATCCAACGAGACATTAAAAAATCATTCTTAACTCTCAGTTCCATTAAGATTAGGAATGGGTGGGGTACCCAGCTAATATAAATGATCATTGCCACCATAATATAACTTAACTAAAAAAGACTTACCTACATTTTAAGAAAAAGTTTTGGTAGAGAAACAGATTTTTTTGACACCTTAGACAGCAGAAAATATGCTGGAGATTTCTTGGAAAGGCTAGTGTGGCTGGAGTCCAAGGTTCAAATGCTGTGACTGTGGGGCATTTTTATTGGTCTTAGGGATATCCTGTTTGGTTAGTTTCAGTTCAGCCTCCATTCTACCATTTTCCCCGTTAGTTCTGGCCCCTTCCCCACATAAACACTTTGATTCGTGTGGATTTTCTTAGGGAGGAGGGACAAGGGAAATTGCCAAATCTGAATTCCAATGGAGTTTTTAGAGATTATTCCTTCTTGCCTAGAAGGTAAAAATCACAAAAGTCTGTCAGAGTCCCTTAAAGATTTGAATTTCCCCTCAAAGAGGTTTGCATTTCCGGGGCTGACTTTGGATCCCTATAATAGCTATGTATCAAACAGAGACCCTGAGATACATTTCAGTCGCTCAGGGAGGAACAGAGTTCCTAGAATTTCAAAACTGAAAGGTAAGACACTCTTGTGCTCTCCTCCAAGTGTGGAAACCCCACAAATACAGAGACAGAAAGAAGAAAAATTACTGTCTAAAGGTTCTACACATCAAGTAAGTGAAGAGACCCAACTCAGTTTTCAGCTTCATAGATTCTGTCCCAAAATGTTGCCAGCACTGGATATTTGTAGGTTTTTATATTACAGCTTTTTGGGGGGAGAATTCTTTTCTTTTTCTTTCCATGATTTCAGTGCTCATGTTTATACAAGTGCTATACATGTGGAGTAAAATTTAGTGCTCAGGTGATGGGTAGTGATGTAAATGTGAATAAAGGATTCTCTGCTGGCATGAAGTAATCATTTCACTTTTAGGGGCCATGATAAACCAATGCTAAGCCTCTTGGTTGCTTTCCAATGTAGTTTATATACCTAAGTCAGAGCCCTTTTCAAAGCAAATCAACCCTTCAATCTGTAAAATAGGTTAATTTCTTCTCTTCTTCCCACCAGTGGATCTTGAGAAACAAAGTTCTCAAAGCTATAATTTCATACTTGTTTTAAAACTTGAGATTAAGAGCTAACCTATTGACACTTTAGCTCTGTATAGTCCACTAATGAAGAATATTTCCTCTATAATCATTTTACTTTCCTCTATCTTAAAACTCTGTAGTCACTCTAAGGAAGCACTGAGCTGTTTTTAACCTTATTTTTTTTTTTCTTCTTCCCAGCATAATGCAGAGGAAGAAGGAGGGGAATGACATTTGTGTGTGTAAAATCCAGAAGTTGGCCTTGCCATCCAACTGAGAACTGAAGAGGGAAAAACCCTACTTTTAATGTATGCACAGAAAATTGTAAACATATAAAGAACCTAAAGCTTCATGCTGAGTTTTGCTATGCTCCATTTCCTTACCATTTCCTGCTGTCGCTTTAAACCTATCTCAGTCATCACTAGGTTCTGTGAGCAGGAACAGTTTGCTCATAATTACTAACAAATCAACCGGGCCCTGTTGCTCTCTGGGTTTATTGATAAGCTGGAGAAAAGCAGAAGAAAAAGAGCAAAAATAATAAAATACTGGGTTAATCAGCTGAGGTACACAGGTGTGAGAGTGGAGAAGAAAGTAGAAAATTGTGGAACTATGGACCTAGATGAAAATTGTGACAAGGAATGTATAGAATCTAGCCCAGAGGAGCAATAGTATGCCAGGATAGGAGAGAGGTTTAGAACCTGAGGATACAGAATAGAGTGTAGGAATATAATTTGTAAACTTAAATCAGAAAATGGAAATATAATCTAATCACATTTGCTCACATTTTAATTTGTGTGGAGGAGGGCAGGGAGAAGCTCCTCTAAGACTGCAGTATGGTGATAGAAACTGGCTGGATTAGGGGTATTTACCTGATAATATATATGCAGAGAGGTATAGCCCAAGGGAGGGAGTAATATACATTCCCCAAAGGAAACTGGTCTTGTCAGGTTAGTCAGGCAATTAACAATAGTGAAATTAGAGGGCAGGTTATAAAGTGTCTCTAAAGTCTTGGTTTTTCAAGAAATCTGTCATCTGGGGCTTCAAGAAGTAGGTACAGTTCCAGTGTTCAGGAGATATTTGGTTATCCAATGTAGAAGCAGAAATTGCACTGAGTGTTTTCAGTTTAGTGAAGATTTCTTTGTTGTTAAAATATCCTAAGTAATATTTAGTGATAAAAATGTTGCTGAATATCAAAGGTGAGCTTTTTATAAAATTTATTTTTAAAGTTCTCATCATGTTAAAACTACAAAGAATCATATATATTGGGGGGTCAATTTTTTCCAACTTTACCTTATGTTAATTCCCATAATTGCAATTTTTTCTAGTACCTTTAAATATGAATCCAAAATATAGGAATCAGCAATGCTATGAAAAATAAGATTAAAACAGATGTGGATATTGTGTAGAAGAATTAATGGCAGGGTGTTTCCAGCTCAAACATCCATCTATGTTAAACAACTTTAATTTCAGATTTTATTCAAATCTGATAAATACACTTTGACTTTTTGTTGCTTCACTCTCAACCAAGAAGCAGATTCACTAATGAGAACATATGGGAAATCACAAAGAAGAAAGTCCCCTTTGTAGTGTTTCCACTACTCCGTGACAGGGCAGAAGATGCACCCTGGTACCTAACATCATTCATCCATCTGGAACAAGGTTTTGGGCACTGTGGACAGACCAAGAGATCTTATATGTCTGCCAAGAAGTAGCAATTCAGAGCTTTCATCTACCCACCATAGGAAAACTCTTTTCCACAAGGTATTTGTAAAAGGCCAAATGCAATTCATAGTATATAACAGAAATGGGACCTGCCTATTTCTAGGAGTCTCTAAACAATCATGAAGGTCTGAATAGTGGAATCTGTGGTAGAAAGAATAAACTGTTACAAAAACACTGTCTTCATTAGTGTATTTCATACAAGGGAAGTTATACATTTTGTTTGATATATGGAGTTCTAGACTGTAGCTGGTATAAAAAATGTATATTTTTACCCTGTCAGGGTTACAGGGTGAGCTTTATCAAAAAGGTAGAGTGGAAACAACTTTTTTTTTTTTCATACTAGATGTATGTTTCAATACCTTCCCTAAACTAGTGAACCAAAACTATTATGAAGATTTGTATTGTATCTTCCATTGGGGCTTCACATCCCAATGGAAGAAGCTAAGGTGTAGGGCAGATCAGAAGACCCTTTCCCAGTGGCTCCTGGGGTTCCTAAAAGAAAATGGGCTGGAGTAGTGTAGAAGTCCAAGGGGCAAGACTTTCAAGCAACTGGGAGGTTGGCTATTCACTGCTCCTCATTCCCCACTTTCTAATCCCACTGAGCTCAGCCTCTTCCTGACGTGCAGATGACAATGAAACACAATTAAACAGAAATACAGGCTGGAGAGGCTGAATGCACCAGCGTAGCAGTGGCAACCAGCTGTCAGCTCTTATTAACTTCTGCATAAAACATACCTTGAGTGCGGTTTGTTATCAATTACTTGCCGAAATGAAACAACTGGGGCAAGGCAAGACCGCTGCTCATATGAATTAGAGTGATTGGTTGATTGATCAGGGCACCTGTTGTAAATCATAAGTGCCTCAAACAATCACCAGCCAGTGCTTTAATTTGTAAACAAAATTCATGTCACTTTGGAATTGCTTTCACTGGAGATGAGCATTTGGGTTCATTTCTAAATGAACCTGTGGCTGTTATTATATAGGAAAGAATGGGGCCCACTTTTGAGATGAGCAGCTCTTTGGGGCCTAACTTCTCAGCTCAGTGGAATTGCCTGTCTTTTCTCGGGGATAGCATCTGACAGGATCCATTCTCCTGATTCTACTTGGTTATGACCATTGATTTGGGACCTATAAGAGAGGAGGAAGGAGTTTCTATAAAGACCAGTGGTATTACCATTTTATATCATTGAATTGTCATAATAACCTTCAGCTTTAGCGCCAAATGAATTAGGCATTATTATTCTCAGGTGACAGATGAGGAAACAGAGAAGTTTAGTGAGGTGTCCACAGTCACACCACTAGCACTGGACAGAATAGGTTTTGCTTCGTTTCACACCAAATGCAAGCACTGAGATGAGTATTTTCCCTGATACACATGGTAAGCGGGGCTATGGTAAGCGAGTCAGGTGTCTACACACTTGGGGGTAAGTTTACAAGGAGAGACGGCTTTTCTGTTTGTTCCTAGCACACTGAATGCACCGCAGCCCCACTGGAACAAACATTTCCTCCCCCAGAGTTTCACCTGTGTTCTCACGCAATGTGTTCTCATGCAATGACACATTCTATCAACCGGTCACCAGGATTGAAACCCGGTCACCTTTATGGCATTTTTTTTTTTCTTCTTTCTTTCTAGTTCCGGTTCCTCCCAAATCTGTGACTTCTCTAATGATGAATAAAGATGGCTTCTTGGGAGGCATGTCTGTCAACACCGGCGAGGTGTTTTGCTCTGTCCCGGGTCGCTTGTCTCTCCTCAGTTCAACTTCAAAGTACAAAGTAACTGTGGGAGAAGTTCAGAGGCGGCTCTCCCCCCCTGAATGCCTCAATGCATCTCTCCTGGGCGGCGTCCTCAGAAGGTAAAAAAAAAAAAAAATACCAGTGTCTATTGGCGTGTGGGAGAGAAGGCTCGTGTGAAACCGCGGGGCAGGCCAACGCGGTTGCCTAGCAACTGGGCGGTGGGAGTGTAGTCCCTGCGTGGAGCGTGCGGAGAGCTCTGGCCGCCACGTGCTCCTAGTTGCGCGCATTCACGCCGCTGCCCTCCCCACCACGCTGCCCCCACCTTCGGGGCGCACCGCGCACGCGCAGCGTCGCTCTCCCGCCAATTTTTCAGCCCTGGGAACCTTCCACTTTCCCTGCTGGAGCCTGGCTCCGCCCCCCCCCCCTTCCTAGCCGCTAGGACCTCCAGGTTGCTCTCTATTAGGAGAATGACACCCCCCCTCAACCTACACAAACACACTGATGTAAAATGGAAGTTTCATAAAGAAACTCTCTTCATACCTTCCCTATACTCTTGATATTTCTGTTTTGTTGTAAAATACAGTTAGCTACCAGCTACGTTTCGTTTCACAGCCCACTAATGCGTTGTGCTCCGCAGATTGGGAAAAAAAAAAAAAACAAAACTCTTCTAGATTCTTGACTCCTTACTTTAATAACTCCACCGTCAATAATGACCACTTTAGACGTATTCATACTGTAACTTGGGCCATTTAGGGGCTTCCCAATATTCCAACCCACAAACTGAATCCTTCTTGTAGAAATAGAAGAGATAGATGGCTTAAAGATTTAAAGTCTTCCCTAAAGGGCTTGCTAGTACCTAAACTCTTTGGCACTGTCACCCACTTGAAAGTGACTTTGTATGACACAAAACTTTCGCTGTATTGGGGATTGACCCCAGGGGCGCTTATCTGAGCTAGATCCCCACCCTTTTTTATTATTTTATTTTATTTATTTATTGAGACAGGAGCTTGCTAAATTGTTAAGGCCTCACTAAGTTGCTGAAACTGGCCTTTAATTTACCATTTTCCCGCTTCAGCCTCCTGAGTTGCTGGGATTACGGGCAAGGGCCACCAAGCCTGCTTAATGAGACAAAACCTTCTAAGTGAGCCCATTTTAGGGGTTGACAGTTCCTTTCTTTTGTAAAGTGACTGTGTGAGTAGTACATCAAGGGGCAGTCCGTGGTGACTGGGGTTTTTCTTTTATTTTTGCCCAGTCTTTAGCACATACAAGCCTCAGGCGACATTAAGGAAGGCCAGTGTGAGACCCAAGAACTTTCTTATTTCTTGCTCTGGTTCGATTTTCAAAAATGAGTCCTTTGAGCTTCAGAGTGGGGAAGTTTTCATCACTCCCAAATGTGTGTATGAAACAGATGCTCAAAGAGATAATATAAAGTGCTTGTCATACAACCAAACTCTGAAAAGTGTTACTTTTTCTGTTGTTATAATGATCATCATCATTATTTACATCAGTCTTCCTCCTAAAACAACTTTGTTTTACTGAAACTTTTGACTCTTCCTCAGAGAGCTCACTGTGCCTTCGCCTTCCTGAACCACCTGACACTTCTCAGGAAGGTTGCTCTTGTTCCTGAACTGCTCTCCTCACTGACTCCTTGACAATAAATGAACCTGTGTGTGTGTGTGTGTGTGTGTGTGCGCACGCATGCATGTGCAATTTTTACCTTCTCTGGACCCACAACCTACATCTTAATTATTCCCATCTGGTATCATTTTTTCCTCACAAGATAAAAAAGAGAGAAAAGGAGTCTTTTTTTATGCTCTGTATTGCAGAAATTAAGCAAACCTCAGCAAACTATCAGCAAATAACCAAAAGGAAGGGGGTGGGTGCTAACCTCAAGTTAAAACCTCTTCAAGCTTCACTGGGCTTTAGATTGCTAAGTCTAAACTTTGTTTCAGGAACACTCTGAGGTTAATCAGAATGTTAATTCTTGCAATTTCAGAGCCAAATCGAAAAATGGGGGGAGATCTTTGCGAGAAAGGCTAGAAAAAATCGGTTTGAATTTACCCGCGGGCAGGCGCAAAGCAGCAAATGTCACGTTACTCACCTCCCTGGTGGAAGGTAAGCAAGATGTGTGGCCATTTCAAGAAGTGACTGAGCTTAACTGTCGACTGGAGGTTGACATTTTACATGTTTCATGATTAACTGGAAATCATTGCGATCGTTGTGCCCTTATGAGTTGGATGTCAAGCGGCTGCTTGAGAGAAGTTCAAAGGTCCTTTTACTTAGAGGGCACCAGCAGTTGCACAGAGGCCAAGGGACATATATAAAGGTCCCTGTGCTCTTAAGAGTGATCAGGTCCAGCCTCCAAGACACCTCAGGAATCTCCTCGGTTGCCACAGGTGTCTGAAACACCTTCTGTATGAACTCTTGCAAGAGTAACTCTGAATGCAGCAATCCATAGCCCTTCTTCTTTCCAGATATACCTCTATATTGTCACTGCTAGAAAACACATTGCATACATGATCCCTAATGGTTATTTGAAACTTCATGTCACTCCCAAGACTCCATCTCTTGCTTACCACCTGGGACTTATTGAAATATTGATAGCTTAATAAAGCCAATGATGCCCAAGATAAAATTAGGAAGGGGCATTGAGAAAACACAGAGGAGAGTCAGCGTGATGTGATCTTCCATGTAGATTTGTTAATTGAGAAGTAAACAGCCACAAGTGTAAAAGACAACTCTAATTTGCTCATAGGTTTACTTTGGGGATGATATTTATGGTATGTGATAAATATGATCATCTATATAGTCTAGAACAAGAATATCTGCATTTGAATTTATGAGGTGGAAAACAGGAAATATAGCCAGATGATCTTAACAGAGGAAGAAGTAGACTTTTCTCTAGAATCTAGCTTTTTGGTCATTTTTTTCCTCCATTTTTTTATTGATAAAATCTTATGACACTCCTGTAGTGAGTTGATTTTTGGAGGAGGGAATCTTAGAATATTTAAACAGCAACCATAAAGTCATCAAGGCTGTAGGCCTTGCACTTTGCCATCTTTAAGGCAAAGTAGCTTGGCCCAGACTAACCCTCCAGAGGCAGTAGTCACCAAATTTCCAAGCCACACTTATTAGCAGTTGACTCTTAGCCTGGGGGTTTCACATTTTGCCCTTCAGGGAATTGCTAGTATCACTATCTTCATTTTGAAAAACAGTCAAATACCCTTTGCCCAAGACAGAGATTTTCAAGAAGGGAGGAAACTGGAAATCCCACTGAAATTTCAGTACTTGGTTGGCAGTTTTCAGTTTGAATCCTGGTAAGCACCATGCCTGAAGTCCTTTGTTGTTATTATGATAATGATGATTAAAAGTAAGTCGTGCTCCTTAAAAATAATGTAGCTGTGGGATCATGTTTGTGATCTTTCCTGCTTGAACCCCTAAGGCTATGCTTTAAAGGGTAATAATGCCTTATTCGAAAGGGACTTTCTTATAAGCTCTGGAATACTTTAGATGTCCTGGTTTTCTCTATTTGCATCCGTGTGCAATAGAAAGTCTTTAAGCGGGAATATATGATGACGGAAACCTCTGAAGGCAAGAAACCTGAAGGCTATATTCTTTAATATTTGCGAACATTTACACACATGGATTTGTTTATACATATTAGTTTTTAATAAGGAATTTTCCTAATACAATTATAGGAGATGGTGGTAACTTAAATTTTATTTAAAGTAGGTGTGACTAATGCTTTAGAAAGAAGGCAGGGGAGGGGGATCTGGCTTGTATATCCAACCAATTGTCTATAGATTGAGTTGGAAGGTGGCTCTTGAATTTATTGACACACCTTTCTCTTAAGACTAAATGAGTAGGAGACTCCATAGCTATTCAGAGAATGTCTACCTAGGATTTGGCTCAGGAAAAGCAGGAAAGATTGCCAAGTGTAAAGTTTGTACTCTCAACTTTCATTACTACTGGAGAATCCTCTTTGCTTTGGGCATCTGTCTCTTGATTGCCTTTGCTCCTAACACCTGGCCTCTACTGGCCATACTAACAGTTGACTAGGGTGTGGCTTCTGCCCATGAGATGTTTAGGAACTGGCTGCTGATTCTCTGCTACTATCTTTTCAGGAGAAGCTGTTCATTTAGCTCGGGATTTTGGGTACATTTGCGAAACAGAGTTTCCTGCTAAAGCTGTCTCTGAGTATTTGAATCGGCAGCACACGGACCCCAGTGACCTGCACTCCCGAAAGAACATGCTGCTGGCCACCAAGTGAGTGTCCCAAACGCTTTCCAGAGTTGATGAGCTATCTCTCCTCAGTCTTCTTTATATCCAAGTCTGGCTTTTAACAGTTCTCTTCTACAAGCCTGGGGATGTCAGGCAGACCTTTCTCAGCTGAGTCTTTTTTCAGTTCTTCCCTGAATCCCTGGGTGCATACTTCTCCCTGGGTTTCACGTCTATCTCCCTGTCATACCCGTACAGCCGTGTGTGCTTGCTCAGGGTGTCTGTGTGTCACCCACGTGTAACCATCTCTACCCACAGCTCTAATTACTACGTTCCCAACGTTGCTGTTTGTCATCTTCCAGACTTGTAAAATTTACTACAACTCCAGAGGGGAAAATAGTAAATCTCTGGCTAAATTTAGGTCTAGAGCTCATTTGAACTTTTACAGTGGGTTTTCTATTTATTTGATTTACTCCTGTCTTTGGCTTCGGTGTCATATTGTCGGTGTTTTATGGCCAGCTCAGGCCTGCAGTGGGCGGCGCTGCGTGCGCCCGCACGTTTCTCTAGCAGGCGCGGCCTAAACAGCGGTGCTCATTTATTTAGTGCTCGAGGACGCGGTTTGTTCCGTTGACAGCGTAATTTAAAGAAATATATGGAAGGCTGAAAAATCATTTGCTCAAATTTGTCCAGATGTTTTTGAGACGTGATTGGAATTTGATTGCCCCTTTCCGCAGGGTCAAAAAATATTAATGTCCCAGAACTTTAATTGCTTACAGACCCTGGTTTGGGGCTTTGAAGATTTAAAATGTTTGACTTTAAGCATTTGTTCTTCCCAGTACAGAATTTCCTTTTTGGCACTTTGGTAATGAGTACAAACTTAAGGAAAGACTTTAACCATCTCTCCCAATGATCAAAACTTGGCACCCACCCTCTTCTTATAAGGTTTTTCTCTGATGTACCAACTAACAATGTATAGATATTTGTCAGTAGATTGCCCTGCTACCCCTTGCCTGGTGTCTGGTTGTGTGTGTGTGTTTGGAGGGGGGGGGGAGTTGTTCTTGATTTTTTTTTTTTTTTTTTAAGGAAGGGCACTTTTAGGGGAAAGTAAAACACAAACCAAAATACGCAAGTCAGATAATGGGATTCCACAAAAGACTCTATTTCCCTAAGGGATGTTTGTGACTCTTCCTCTCTTGAAACCTTGTGGCTTTCTTAGGCCTAGGGTGCTTTTTAACCTGGGGCATCATGGACTCACCTAGGGATCTTTTCCAAGCTATGTATGCATGGACCTATTTCCAATCCCCCCCCTCCCCCGAAATTGGAATCACTGGATGGGGACTAGGAGCCTGTAGTTGAACCCCACACGTGATTCCAAGGAATCTCTGGCTTAAGAACTGCTCCACTCAGGAGGGAGGAGTTACCTATTTCTTCCTAGTTATAAGGAGTTATGGATACATTTCCCATGTAGGCATCAGAGGGTGTTCTCTGTCCACCGCCTAAAACGGGTGTTTTAGCTACTTCCAGTGGATGAGAGAGGAGGTCTTCTGCATTTGGTTAGCTACTACACCTGCAAAAGTGACAACACCCTGGGAAAATGATACCTCAGGATCCTTCAAACCCAATAACCTGCCCTGTTTACCTACTGTCTAGGTCAGGTGTATCTCTCAGGTCATCCTAGTGGGGGTCTAGGAGTAGATTTGCTGTAGATTTGTTTCTCTTGAGACCCCCACAGACCCATAGGCTGGGTGGAGGCAAGTTGCCAAGAGAAGTCAAGCAATCTGTGAAAGGCTGTGGCCTGTGGGATTCTGTGCTTCTGCCTGCCAGCAGAGCCAAGCCATTTGACTTCAGGGCTAATACCCTCCCTTCCACCTCCTATATTAAAAATTTCTCAAATAAGCTCAATCTATAGTTAGGCACACAGGATTTCTAAGACTAGGAGACTTCTCAAAATTGTAGGTGCCTTAAGGAAATAAAAACCTTCAACAAATAAAAATCTATTCTCCCTAGTGTCTTAGTCTACCTTTAGGTTTTATTTAAACTATGTGTGAATCCTTTTATATTGACAACAATCCTGTTATACAAAGATTTTTAGTAGCCCACACTTGCAGAAAAGAAAAGGGAACAAACAATTTTTAAAAAGAGGGAAGAAAATATTCTGCTCCTTAAATACTGCAGGTAAACAAGTTTGTGCTTTGAATGAAATCAGCATTCTCTCCTAGAATAAACAGTTTCTTGCCCTGGGCCATGCAAGGCTCTAGCAATCTGCTTCAGTGCCAGGGACAGGCTTGTGGCCAGGGGCCTAAATCTTTCAGGGCTTTTTGTGCCTGATCACCAAGAGGTTGGAGAGGCAGGAGAGAGGAGGGGAAAATGGCTTTAAAGAAATACCAGGTAAGAGCTCAAAAGTATTGAATATTCAAAATCCAAAGCTAAAGCGCACAGAATTTCCCACAGCAGAATCTGTGCGGTCCTGGAGTGGAGAAAGATTGAAAAAGAGTGTGTGTGTGTGTGTGGGGGGGGGGGTAGGCAAAGCTTGGTAGTGGAAGGGGTGCATTACCTCCTCACCCCCGCTTTCCTTCCAGTCCCAGCTGCTCAACAAGGGAGTGCACTGGGAAAGGAAACAGAGCGGAATCGCACACATTAGCCTTGCTCTCGGTGACCGGACGCCTCTGGGCTTGTGTGAGCGTCTCCTTTCTAATGCCAATGACAACGACACTGAGGGTGATTTTCTGTTCCTCCCCCCACCCCTCTGCAGGCAACTTTGTAAAGAATTTACGGATCTGCTGGCACAAGACCGGACACCGATAGGGAACAGCCGGCCCAGTCCCATCCTGGAACCGGGCATCCAGAGCTGCCTCACGCACTTCAGCCTCATCACGCACGGTTTCGGCGCCCCGGCCATTTGCGCGGCGCTCACGGCCCTCCAGAACTATCTCACCGAGGCTCTCAAAGGCATGGACAAGATGTTCTTGAACAACACCACAACTAACAGGCACACGTCTGGGGAAGGCCCAGGTAGTAAAACTGGCGACAAGGAGGAGAAACACAGGAAATGAAAAAAAAAAAAATTAAAAAAGAAGGAAAAAATGTTTTAAATACAAAAGGAAAACACAAAAAATTAATTTTAGCTTTAAAATATTGGATTGGCTTTGGAAGAGTTATATTAGGTAGAATACACATACAATCAAAATTTAAAAAAAGAAAGCTAAATAACTTTAAAAAAAAACTGAGGCGTACAACGGAGCAACAATATCGGTTCTCAGTGTCAATTTCAAGATATACACTTGGAGACAACCGTCCGGATTTTCCACTTCGGTTCTTTCGAGCTTAGTAATACTGATAATAAAACTATGATTTTACACCCCCTCCCTTTGGAAAATAAACATAAGACTAAACACGAGAAACGCTAACTTATTGGAAGAAAATCGGAGAAACGTTGGTGTCAGAGCTTTGAGAGCTGGTTGACTGAGACGCACGAACTTTTTAATTTTTTTTTTTTAAGGAAACTTGCAGTCCCCGCCCTCCATCTCACCTGATCCCTCTCCCAGCCACCCTTTTCTACGTTGCCCTCCCTTCCTCACACTGTTACGGGAATTTTCTGGGATGGAAATGAGTGCGATTAACCCTTTTGCGTTGTTTCAGTCCCTTTAATACCCCAGCCCCACCCAGCGTTCTTAACTCATGGGTGCCCAACTCCCTGTCGGTTTGCATAACTAGGGAGGGCATGGGCGGGCAGGGCGGGCAGCCTGCCCAGATGCAGGCGGAGGCTGCAGCTTTTGGTGCCGGCCGGCAGAGTAGATTTTCCGCGCCTGAGGAAAATCCGGACCAAAAAGTTGATTCAGACTCATCATCAGTTCCTTTCAGAAATGTTACTAGTTTCCAGCCTTGCCAGCATCTGCATACAGAGAATCTTGCATTTGTTATAATATTTGTGTCATCTACCAATTTTAAGAACAATAGTAAAAAATATGAATACGTTGATTAGTATGTAATTCCTTCGGAGGGGTATGTACCATTTCATTCTCTTCTGTTTTCCAAAGCTTTGCCCGCATGGTTTATGAGCTTCTTCAAAGAGGACTTGGGCTTCCTACACAATCTATAAGGTACTGAGAAAAAAAAAAAAAAATCCGATCCCTTTTTAATCAAAGCCTGTATGTCAGAATTCTGCACTTCTTTAAAGAAGCTCAAAGGGAATACTTTAGAAAGTGGCCAATATGATGGAAGCAGCTTTGAATCTACTTGTTAACATACCTCAACACTAGAATTCCTGCGCGGGGAGGGAGGTGCAAAACGAATTTTAAGGGAAAAGAGTAAGGGTTCTTGCAAAACCTTATATTCTAACAGTATTGACCTCACTTAAAATGGATTCGATCTCCCTGGGCTCTTTGGTGATTGCTGTTTTAGTGGGGGAAAAGAAATAGCTTTGCACGCAGAGGTGAGAAAGAGGGTGGTATAAGCTCCCGTGTTACTGCAACAATTGCTTTCTTACAAGATGCTTTATGAATGAGGCATTTTCCCTCCCAGACGTGCACTTGTTTTGGCATATGATGATAAAATAATGCAGAATGAAAGGAGATGTATTTCAGCTTCGAATTTTACCGTCTGGATACACTGTGAATATTCCCACTGGATAAAGTTTCATGCATTTAATGTTTCTCAATTCTAGCAGCCCAGCTCCTCTCTCCAGCTCTATCATAGTATTATCATGAAATAAAATCTGGAATCCATTGTTGCATCTTCCTAAAAGCAGTGAAAAATCCCCTGGGGATAGTAGTGGATGAGATAGGTCTCTAAATTTAGTGAAGGTACAAGCTCCTCTTTTAAACAAAGTAGTTAGGACCTTTGCAACAGCCCTGGAAGATAAAGATCCAGATGTTATTCCAAGGGACTTACAGATAGGATCCATTCAAATCTCTTGGACTCTCAGTTTTGCAACTCTCTACCCTGCCTTGGGGCTAGTGGGAAGGGTTGGGATCTTAGGAACCTGCGGAGAGCTTAGTTCAGAGTGCGGTGGAGATTTAGGGAGCTGGTTTCAGGTCTCCAGGAGGGCCCCAGCAACGGGTAAGAACACACCCCAGCTCCTACCCCTTGCTCCATTTCGGGCCTGTGGGTCTGCAGTGCCCAGTCCTAGACTGAGCTGAAAGGAGCACAAAGGCCGGGAACAAGACCTTATGGAAAGTGTAGACACTCATCTTTGCTCTGTTCAGAAGCCCGTGCCTTTGGCTGAGAGCCTGGACACTTGCATTAGATGTGTTCTGATTGCACAAGGCCGGGAGAAATCACACTGAAAACCATCGTCTCCTTTCCTTGCAGGGCAACGCGCCCCACGCGTGTGACGTTCGAGAGACGCGATGGATGCGCCTTGCTCTTACTGTGCAGGTCCTGAGAGCATGTGGGCCACTCGCGCCCAGTCGTTTTGAGGACATAGAAATCAGCCGCTGCAGGGGCCGCCGGCAGCAACGGGCCCATCTCGCTCTCGGTCTCACCCTAAGGGCTAAGGCGACCGAGAAAGCCCCGTTCTCCAGTAGGTAAAGAGGCGGCGCCCCGCGGCCTGCAGGGGGGGGGTGGGGGCCCGGCGCTGCATAAGCCCTTTGCTACCAGCAGCCACCCTGGGCGCCCACACCCAGAGGGAAGTGGCTTAGAAATGTCCAGGGAATGGAAGCTTCCCTCTCTTCTCCTCTGCCAGGAAGGAAACTCTCCCCACCTCATGCTCCTAAAGGGGGCGGGGGTTGGAATGAGCCCACTACCCCCTCTCCTTCCCTCACTTCTTTCATGTAGGACCCCAGCCCCCATGCTTTCGTTAGGCAGGCCTGCTACGTTTATCTGATAATTGAGTTATTAAAAGATTTGGTTTCCTTGGGCTTATAAATCAATAAACAGTAGGATTAACGCAAGAGTTTGCCTTTTAAGTCAAGGAAAACGTTTAAGGCAAGACCCTTTGAGCTTTGTTTTTTAAAAAAACAGGTGAGTTGCAGCTCTCTGCCCCACCCCAGCACTCACATTTTAGCTCTGCCCGCATGCCCCCTTCTAAATGCTTGGTCCCAAGTCAAAATAGGTCAAGATAGAAAGGAGTCAGGATGTGTCAGCGGAGCTCTCTCACTTCCACTCTGCAAGTTCTTTTAGAGGTTCTAAACATCTCCAGATCATTGTCTGCCCAATCCTACCTCCTTCCTATATGTAGTTGGTCTCTGGGGGGCAAGGAAAAGACTGTTCTGGGTAAGGATTTAATCATGAAAGGTCTCCTTTTTAACTTCTACCCCTAAATGGGAAGTAAATCTGTCTCCTCCTCTCCCCACCCCCGAATTAACTTGCCTTTTCTTTCCTTCTTTCTGGCCTCCACATCCTTAGCTTTCTCCACCCCCACATAAAGAACCGAAGAGGCTTTCAAAGGCCTGATTTGTTTTCTTTGGCCAAGGAAAGCACTTTCTCTCAAGCAATTATATCATATCCTATGAAAACTTGGGTAGAATGGAAAACCCGAAACCCCGAACTCATCAACATACTGTTCTACTGGTACAACTGCTTTCCTAGTTAGAGTGTTTATAGAAAATTTGTCATCACATCTGAAACCCTGTACGTGTAATACATTATGTGGAAGGGAAATAATAATCTTAAACCATCTGATGTTGCCTCAAGAGCCCAGTGTTCCCCCTCCTTTGCTGATGTATATTAAATTATTGGCATAGAGAAATACTGAATTTTTTTTTAAACGGAGTGAATACTATCCTTTAAATGCCCAAATCAACTCCTCTTTTGAGTTGGTCTTAATTGGCTATCACTGTTTTTTGCCACACAATCAAGAAATATCAATCTATTGACTCTTCATGAGAAGAGCTCTGGAGGGTATCCATGTTAAGTTTGTATATATTTATTTATGCTTAATTTAATGGGAATGTGTAAATATGGCGAGCAAGTAGTTTGGGATTATTTATCTGTGAATCTATACCTCTGTGAATGGGTGGTTAAAAAAAAAAAAACCGCTTGATCCTAGGTAGAATCTTATCTGACTTTTTCTGTTCTTTATAGACAAGCTGTTATGGTACTGGGTAGAAATTGATTTATTGTCCAGTGTTGACCTGATTTACATAAATAAAAAGATTGTTGTGTTTTTGTTGTGTTCTCATCTTCAGTTTCTTAAATATGGATATTGTTTAATTCTACAGACTGAAAAGACATATAAAGAAGTTTCTTTTTGCTCCCCCCTTAATGAAGCACATACAGCATTTTTGCTATAACAGAAATACAATAAATAAATTTTGCTAATCAGGAAAACAAACACTTTTGTTTTCGCTAGGTGTTTTTTATTTTTTAAAATTCCAAATTGATACTTCTCTCTCATTATCAACCAGATTTGTAATAAAAGCTCACGTTAACTGCATCTTTTGGTTTGTTTTGCCCTCTGATAAATGAAAAGTCAAATTTACTTTCCAGGTAACTGAAGAATTCTGGGTTTAAGTTAAAGATGACCTGCCTTCTTCCCCTGGTAGTGGGGTGGCAGATTGGTATAATATTCTTAGAAGATGGTGCAGGAAAGTAATCTCCTAGGTGTGGTGTGGGCTTCTATACCCCCCTACCTGGGATCTAGAAGAGTCAGCTGTGGCATTTCAGGACTCAATCTAACCCTGACTTCATCAGCAAAACAAGGCCCTCCAAAAATAAACAAAAAGACTCCCTTCACCAGGAAAAGAGTTGTATATGTCTTAGGAGGTTGTCTCTTACCTTAGGCCCAGAGGCTGCCTAGGGAAGTCAACTTTTCTCATTTGACTTAATGGGCTTCAGTCCAGTTCCGATAAGCCACATGACTAAATATCTCAATCTGTATTTTATCCTAAGGCTGGGATATCTTTCCCGAGGCCAGGAAAGGAGACTCATCCGAGATGTTATGCTGTTTGGTCAAGTCCCTGCTGCTATTAGGGTCTAGAGGTCTTTATCTGTAAAATTTGGGCCTCTTAAGGTTCTTTCCTTCAACATTGCATACTTTAATTAATAAAAAGCAGAAAGAGCAACATGTATATACACTTAAGGAGAATCGGAAACATTAGATCATGATCTCAAACTATATGACGGTGCTTAGTATATAGCTGGCACCCAATAGTGTATATCCCATACAAATTTTCTGTTTTTCAAGTTGATCTTTTTCATTTGGACTCCCCTATAACAAAACCAGAAGCACAATGGGATCTATTATGTGAGATTTTCCTCTTCTTAGTAATTTAAAAGGGGGCATTATTATGTCTAGAATTATAAACAATGAAATAAAAGAAAACATGAAAAAGGAAGGAAAATGGAAAGTAGCAAGGAAGCAAAGAAAACCAAGGGAAGTGCAATTATAAGAGTGCATGCAGTTCATTTAGCTTAATAGAAAATATGTATATGCCTTAGTCTCCGCTCAATTGTGTTACACTGAGTTTCCTTTTCATTTGCTTTGCAGAGTGTGGGGTTGGATACCACTGGGATTATACAAAGGAAATTGTGGGTAATTTTCATATCCTATGACAGAAGACTAGCAGTAGTCCTAAATAAACAGACAAGTAGTTTATTATCCCACAAGTAAACTCCAGACCACCACTCCACTCCCACCACCACTTAGCACTGAGAATGTTCAAGACATTCCTTTAGTAGGTAAAACCCAAGGTCCTGAGGAGGTCGAACTCTAGGAAAAGAACTGGAGAAAAAAAAACCTAGAAGGAAATATTGGAAAAGGGAATAATAAGGGGTTGGAAGTTGGAGACATCCTTGTCCAACAAAATGGCCCTGGGCTGCATGTCACAGATCCCCAGTCACTCTCTTATGAGGTTATGGAAACAGAGATATAGGTAGAAAAGCCAGGCCGCTGACTAGTCCTGCAAGGGGTCTCTAGGTGATCCTGCGGGAGCTGTCCCGTCACTGCGGCCCCTGTCGGCCAGGAACGTGCCAGCCCCCCCCCCCCCCCCC
>NW_025999982.1:17764934-17779477 GCF_001458135.2 Marmota marmota marmota
CCGCCAAGAACCACCTGACGCCCAGTATTAACAGTTTAAGAGCTTGATTAAAAATAATGCTAAGAAGATCCATTTTTTTTTTTTTATGAGACCACATTATTTTTCCTCATTTGCGAACACCTCCATGGGTTCTTCCCCCAGGGACCCAGGCGCAAGAGGTAGGAATCACCAGAGTTGCTGGCCTGGGGACATGCTCCTTCTAGAGGACGCTTTTGGCTCCCCAGCGCAAGCTGTCTTCCATGCTTGGACTTTAAGGCGCAGTTGTCTGTCATGTGGAAACCTCAGAAATTAAACGTGCAGCTCACAAGTCCATTAATTTTAGCTTCCCATTAATCTATTTATAAGTGAGCCAGCGCTGGCTCTATAAATACAGTCCTGTAAAACTCAACTCTTTCTCATAAATCTTCCATGTTGTTTATTTACATGTATTCCCTGGTCCTCTAAAGATCCTCCTGCAAACTAGAGGAAGACTCTGGCAAACTCGACCCGCAGCGGGGTGCGCTTATCCCTTCTCTCCCTTCCCACTAAAATTGTGGCCTTCTAAGGAAAGGAAAGAACTGCGCGCAGACAGGAGGATGGGATAGAAAAGGGAAAGTGAAAACTATCTTTTCTTCTCGAGTCTCTGACTTGTTTTTATCCCAAACTTGCACTCTCCATATTCCCCATCACAAGTTTCACGTTGATTTATATCGTCATAAACAGCATTCTTGCGATTGTAGCTTCTCTCATAGCTTGGGGTGAGTTCCCTGGCAGTCCGTACTTTAAAATCAGACCTCATAAATAATCTCATGGGCTTCTTCAAGATGAGATCAAATGTCTTTCCCTGTTCACTTTCCTAGTTTGGGACCCTCCACGTCTTTCCTCGAGGTCCTAGGTTGGCTTTCTCCCAGATTTACAGAAACACCGCCAAGGGCAATTTCGGCGCTCGGCAGGAGAGTAGTGACAAACCCCGGGGAGCTTCTGCGGGTGCGCGTACCACGTGTGCACCGCTTCAACCTCGGTGGAGCCCACGCACACCACGCTGGCGGCGGCATCTATGCAGGCTCTGGGGCTTGTCCATCAGGGTGTAGACAATAGCGCACGCGCGGACGCCCACGCACGCGCACATATGCACGCGCCACGGCGCCTCGGGGCGTAACCCCAGCTACCGCGACTGCTCTGGGCGCTGCCGGAGCTCCAGGGTTTCTGTTGTGCGCCCCCGGGGATCAAGGTTAGGGGTCTGCAAATCGCAGTGGCGTGGGCAGCCTCCCCACCCCCCCTTTTCCAAAGCTACTTATGCTCAGCTTGAGGGAGCAGTTTTGTCACAGAAGTTCAACGTTTCATGCTGGGCACAATCCAGTAAGGTCAGGCGGCGATTTTTCGCCCACTTGTTGAAAACCTATCGGTTCGTGCCCACCTTGTTTTTCGCTTTTTATCTTTTCTCCGAGGGGCTGCAGCTTTCTGGAGCAGACTCAGGCGAAAGGCATCCAGGCCCAACTAGGGATCACACCTGCTGCCGAGAGAAGCCTTTGCATAAAAATGCTCTTTAAATTTTTAAAAAAAGCAGCATAATGGCCGGTGGACTTACCAAAGCGTGACTAGCCCACACCGCAAGGAAGGCAGCTCTGGCAGTCATCTGTAACTCGACCAGTTAACGTTAACATGTCTGTTCGCAAAGATATTAGCAAACGTTTCGAGAAGGTGACTGTCCGATGTCATTAGCCAAAGCATGTTCACCTAACCATTTGCTTTGTTTGTGAGGAGCGCATGGTCACGGGATGTATGCATGGAATATTTTGGGGTGCGTGTGTCAGGGTTTATCTCCTTTCACGGCCAAATGTTCCAAGTTGTACAGACACTTATAAAAGGGCTAGCAAAAATAAGCTGACACATGAGCAGTGGCATACGGAGACATGAGAAGAGGAGGTTTCCTGGGACTGAGAGTGGACATGCAAGTCAAGTTAGTCTTCTATGGGGTGGAAATTTCCCAATTCTTAGGGTTCTATTGTGGTGACTGGTATGAGGATCTAGCCGACCCAAGGAGCCCTTGTGCTCACTGAGTGAACCCTGGGGTCCTGAGGTCTGGAATTCAGACCCTCAATTAGAGGCCAGACACACCTCATTGAGCAGAAGAGCTGGTGGCTGTTGGTTGGGGCAAAGAAAGAGCAATGTGTAAGTCGAGTTTCTGAGGAAATGGGATTTTAGTTAGTTTCTGCACAGTGATAGATTTCACTTCTAAACTGTCGACTGCTTATTCTAGATTTGGAAAGGGGCAAGAAGAGTAGAATGAAGTAGACGGAAAAATCCAAGCCCAAGCCAAGAAAACAAGCATAAAACCAAACCAAACCCATTTCTCCATTGCATAGTTCTCTTTGAACAAACAAAGAATAAACACATACAAAAAAATGTCAGTGTTAATTTTGAGATGAAAGCACCTCTGTTTTGGACCAAGATGAGTTTTGTGTGAATGTAACCATCTTTGATTTTGTCAAGTGATTAGGTGAGAGACCTTTTTGGGTGATTGTAGTTAAGATAGCTTACTGCCCAAGCAACACACATACACAACACACACATATATACACACACACAATCACAATGTAGGAACTCACCACTATTCAGACTAAGCAAAAAACAGCCACAGTAAAGCAGTGTTTACCAATGTGAATTTTCTTTGGCTGGGGAGTCCCATGTGTTAAGAAGGAATTTTTTCTTCATTTCTTCATTTCTTAGATGTTAAGGGTCTTTCCTTCTATATAGAATTCTTTTGGCTAGATATTCTTAAAAATAGGAATTACCAAGATTTGAGGCAACACTTATTCTTTCTTGTAGGTTGTTACACACTATCTCTTATCCTGATTTTAGGAACTCAGTAGATGGGGCCTGCATTAGACCTGCCAACCAAATGGGTCCCCTAAATGATACATTCACTTTTATGTTCAATATGAATATTCTTTTCTTCTTCAATGATAAGGCCCAGTCAAGACAATGGGGCCAAATAATCCAGAGAAGGATCAAACTGATCTGGGTCCTTGTGACCTTTTACCCTTCCTTTAATTCTCAATAGTGAACATCTGTGTTTGGTGGCCAATGTCTGAAAGTAATAAAGACAATTAGAGCATTTTATTTTTTCTTGAAGGGGGTTGGGTGTGAGTGCAGAGAGGTTAAATCTCTGTGGATGACACTGCTTTGCAAGATGAAACTGAGGAATAACTTCCACTAAGCCTTGCATTTCACAAGTAGAGTGTAGTAAGTGTGTACACTGAAGCTCCAGATAATCCATATTGCTCCTTTCTTCCTCATCTTTATTAGCTTGTGGGCATTTTTTTTTTCATTTGTTACCTTTATACTAGGAATAGAGGGTGAAGTCCACTTCTCTCTAGAATATTCTGGGTTTTCTTCTAGCTATAAAGACTGCTGAATTAGGTTCTTCAATATGTTATCACTCTCCCATCAATTTTGTGAAGACCCCCTTTCTCTCTCCCATCAGAAACAAACCTCAAATCAAACCAAATCCAAACAACTGAATAAAACACAAACACCCACAACATATTAATTTATTGAAAAGTACTTCAGCCTTCAGTGTGTAAAACTGCAAAATCAACTATCTTGAGGCCAGTTGAAAGGGTCAAAGATCTGAAGGAATAAGATATTCCAGAGATAACCAACTAGAGAAATTTATGTCCAAAACAAATGTCAGAAGAGGAGTGAAATGACACTTTTTCTCAGTACGTGTTGTCCCTGTGGCCTCTGCTGAGGGGTTTTGATGATCCAGGGTTTGCTTCTTATAAAGGACACACCTCTAATTCTAAGTGAGCAAAGTTATCACATATGCATGCATGTAACTATATAATGATTTGAAACTCTTGGGTGAAATTAAAGGTTGAAAAGTGACAAAATATCTCAAGCACTGTATCTCTATCGTCATCTCCTAGAATCTCACTCCTAGTGAGTGTTTTTATTTTTCCTAATGAAGATTATTTGGGAAAGCCATCCTATTTTTAATGTTCTAGAACTTGTAGATAGGGCCGTATCTAAGAAGCAGAGCATGAAAACAGAGCATGAAACCTTAGAAAACGAGAGTAGAGTTTTCCTGTCACTTGGATACCGGATGGCTTCCCTGTATGTCATCACTTTAATGTGTACACGGAAACATGAGTTTGCAGCTGAATGGTTCTACATTTAATCACATATGTGCACAAGCACATGCAGATGACTGTTTTCACTCATCATTTCTCCCTGATGTTAAACATGTGTTGGGAATTTTGGAACTCTGACTTCTCCAGATCATATTTGTGACTTTGTTCTTACACATGCAGTTTAGAAACCTACAAGGTGATAACTAGGTTATTCTTTCCCCCCCTTTTTGCTGTTAATAACTCTGTCCTTCTTTCCTCTTCCCCACTGACTCCCCCCTCCCCAGCATTCTGTCAAGCAATAGGCTGTAAAATAGTTATCCAGACCAGCAGCCAGGCAAGTGCCGTTTGAGAGTAATTTCTGCCCCAAGCATTTAGCCCAGGGCAAAGCAAGCGTGCTCTCTAACTGATCAACCTGGATATTTCATTATTCATTAATTT
The DNA here is from genome assembly GCF_001458135.2 of Marmota marmota marmota. NCBI lineage: Eukaryota > Metazoa > Chordata > Mammalia > Rodentia > Sciuridae > Marmota > Marmota marmota. The sequence continues at coordinate 17,769,488 of NW_025999982.1, forward strand.
ACTGTTTAACCAAATCCCACTCATTATCAGAGGCAACGCTTGGCAGAGCCCAGCGAACAGTAGCAGTTGGTGTCAGGCGTGGAGAATTGGCCCATTTGATCCTGGGCTGTTTTATTATTCAACACCACTGACTGAGAAAAAGGTCCATGAATAATAAAGAGCCAAAGCGTGTTTGAACTGAGAAGCATGACACAGCCTTACAAAACAGCAGTTAGAAAATTAAAGGCAAGGTGGCCCAGACTTTGCATTTTTTATCTTGGCTGTGGGCACAGACATTTATATCCCTACATTGTTTTCAATGATTTTTTTTTTTTTTAAGTCCTTAAGACAGAGGCATTTGTTTCAGTGGCACTCTTTCAAAAACAGGCCATTGAAGAACTCAGGAGCAAACTTACACAGCAAGAAACAAACATGCCTCCAGATGGGAACTTGAAAACATAATTTCTAACCTTATAATCAGTTAGGTCCTTTGTGGCCCTTCTCAGCTAAGGGGAAGATGTGGGTGATTTTAATTCTTTGGACCTGCCATCATCCATACCCTGGATTGGTTTAATAATATAATTTATGATGCCAATCAAACACATGTTATATTTCTTTTCTGTTTCTTGACAAGTCTTTGGGTCCAAAAGCACCTGGCCACAAAGGGCATAAACAAGAGTTTATGGGCCATGTAGATAATATTTAAAATCTTATTAACTTCAGAGAAGGAATTATGAAATACATATGGATGGAGGGACAATTTACACTACTTCAGTAGCAACTTTTCTGAGTTTACACAGGTAATAATGGTCATAAATTCTCTCATGCTTCCTTTAAGTTTATAAGTAGGCAATTGAATTGAATATACCTGTTAGATTCCTTGATGGTGGGCTTCAAAGTACCCTGTCTTTAGAACTAAACTATTCTGTCAATTTACCCATGCATCTTTTTTAATCCTCTGATTTATAGTATTTGAATAAGTATGATGGGACCTACAACAGCAATAATATGGTATCTTTTGTATGTTGCTTTCTACTGCCTAGTAACCTATCTATTTTATGCACATGCAGCTTTATTTAGGCAGAGGTATAGCATGAGCTGTGGCCTTCTCATTCAAATAAAAAATAGTTATAGAGGAAAGAAGTTTAGGGATAAATAAAATCTATGTTGACTGCCTATACTCATCAAAATTTTGTATATATATGTGTGTGTATATAACTCATATATATGTATATATAAATAACTTTTTGTATATATACATATGCCTATATATACATATATATGTGTGTGTGTGTGTGTGTGAGAGAGAGAGAGAGAGAAACTTTTTCAGGATTATTTGTAACTTATCCAGGTAGAACTTCCTCATTGCTAATTAGAGTGACATGTGAAAAGGTGGTATAGTAAGATTGAACTTGAAATGATTTTTATATATTAATTTTTTGTGGCACTGAGGATCAAACCCAGGGCCTTGTACATACTAGGCATTAACTATATCACTGATCTACATACCCAGTCTCACCTCAAGTGATTTTTAATGTTAGCATTGGTAAACGTAGTTTGGAAATACCAGGTAGATGCTTAGTGTTGTCTTACCTCATGACATTCTCTGGCTTGCTTTGGATGCATTGGGAAACTATTGCTAATATGCTGAATTTATTGTTAGCTTGGAAAGCATTTTTTTAACATTACCATTCCAATCTCTTCATCTTAAAGTAACTTAGAGAATTTCATATCCAACTTCATGTCTGTACCTCCTGACAGAACTGCAATTAGAACTCTGAATCTGAAGTGCCCTTTCCTCTTAGAGCTTCAGTTTTTATTTTAGATATCAGTGTCAATTTTTCTACATATATTTCTGTAGTTTTGAAGAAAGAAAGCTTAAAAGTATTCAGATCTCACAGGACTGAAATTCAGTATTTTAAAATCAGATATTGGTATCACAATTTTTGGCATACTAAGGAGAGGATGAAAATAGTTTTTCTAATTTGGTTGGGATTGTAAGGTCAGGGTAATAAGATAATAACCCCATGGTTTCCCTTTCCAATATGGTAGACCAGGATGTTCATTTATTATTATAAATTAAAGTAAACATAAGTTACTGTAACTGTGAATGTGGTTGAAAATTATGACCAATAAATATAATGTTTTTATTTTTAGGATCATGCTATCCTTCATGGAATCATGAGAACTCCACTTTTAGGTATGGCCATATATGAACAATTCCCAAAGTGAATATTATTGAATAATGCCAAGCAATCCATTTACTTGAGAACCACATGGTCCCCGTTCTTTCTCTCCTAGCCTTGTTTCAGATTGAGATATTGAATTTTTTCTCCAAGTGCGGTGAGATATGGGACTCTCAAATTCTTTGATACCATTTTCAGTTCTTGGGATTTAGAACTTCAAATGGTTGGGAAGAGCAGTGCACGAGAAGAACTCATCTTCATAGTCACTGAAAAACAGACACACTTGGAAAGTTGGATGGGAAAAAATCTAGCGTTTTTCTAGGGACAAACAGGCCCAGTGTAAATGTCATATCATCCTAGAAAACTTTCCTTTCTAACTTCTTTACCTCCTATTATTATTATGTATTTTTAATTTCCTGCCCATGGTTTTCAATCCTGACTATGTATTAGAATAATCTAGGGAGAGTTTATAAAAACATCAGTGTTGAGGTCCCATCCGCTGATTTATTTGATCTGAGACATGGGTATTGCTTCAAAAGATTCCCAGGTGATTCTGATGTGCAACTGAGATAGCAAAACAAGTTTTCATGCTCGCAGAGCTTATTGCATAACGTGGCACTTGTTCATTTGTTCTAGAGTGTTATAATGTCTCTGGCCGCTTTGTATTATAAATTTCAAATTTAAAAACTACATCTTAACCAACTTACATAAAACATGACATATAGTAGTTGCTTATTCATTCAAGAGATTCTTCTCTCTCCCCAACATAGTTTTACCTAGCAGTCACTAAATTCTAGAATCTAAAGATATATCTGTAAACAAGATGGGCCTGGTTTTTACCTTGTAAAATTTACAGTACTTTTGTCCTTAAGGACAAGGATGTTGTTTGTGCATTTCCAAGTCTACCTAAGGTTAGCTGATTGTTCACCAAGAGGCATAATAGCACAACAAATAATTCTTGGGTACCACCTCTGTGTCATTCAACAGACTAGGCTTTGGCTACATTTAGGGAGATGAACCAGGTAGCAGGGGTGTTGGTTTGGGAATATTGTTTCTGTTCTTAGGACTGGCCCATGCCATGTTTCCTAAATCCTGTACAGTTGTGAAAGTTTCATTAAACTTCACTTACTGATACACACATACACATACCACAAAGGTTTGTAAATCTAAAATATTTCTAAAATATGGTTTCGAATCCTAACTCTGTACTCTTTGACAGTAAATAGATAAGCAGGCATTTATAGATTCCTTTATTTTTACTTAGCTTGGTTTCCTAGGACACAATATATTTTTCAGGTAATGATTATTCAAGTTGATTAACTTGAAACCTGGATTTTTTAGTATAGTATGCCTCATTAACATTTCCTTTCAAATCAAAGGTAAGTATCCATTATATAGAGAAGATAATTATAAAAAATTTGCATTTCATTTTATGAAGTACTTCCTTTAGCTTAAAAAAAACATCATCTGTTTTGATTCTTGCAACAAGTCAGGCGCCATCCTGACTTGTTTACAGACCCTAACAAAGTCTGAGATGGAAAATCACCTCCCTTGATTTTACAGAGGAAGAAGTCTAAGCTCAAGTTGAAAGTCAACCTCAACTTTTAGGATATGGCAGAGCTGATAAGATCCTTAGTTCTCCTATCATTTCAAATTTCTGTAATTACAATTTAAATGTAGGCATGTGTCTATACACTTCATGTGAGTATAAAGTACTAAGTTTTTCAAAGTACTTGAAAGGCAAAAACAACAAAGACAGCATAAATGATAAATAGCTTATTAATTTACCTTATCTAAACAAAGATGTGCATACATTTGTGAAAATTTGAGCTATAGAATATTAAAAAATGATGCAGCCTTTCCTTTTTCAAGTATAAAAATAAATGGGCTGCAATAATAAAGATTCCTTTCAGAGGATTTTATTTTATTTTATTTTATTTCATTTCTTTCTTTTCTTTTTTTGAAAGGAACGAACTTGACTTTAATATATTTTCAGCGGATTTTAGAGTGCCTACTTTGATTAATATATAAAAATGCTGTTAAGTATACTTACAATTATCCATGTATAAAGGGTGCTCCCCACGTGCTTGAGGATACTAAAAACAGTGTGTTCTCTTTAAGAGTTTATACATTCTCTCTGTAATCTTTATTTGTACTACTGATTTTTCAGTAAGTTTTTTCTACATTGATATGGTAAAGGCAAGCTTCTGCTTAGTCAGACTTTTAGTAGATCAGAAATTCCAGTGTGATTGAATGTAAATTAACAAGATTTTATATTATTTGCAACTTAATAGGTTTTACACCATATATCTGCCCTTACATACATGTATAACCTTTTTAATATATATGTTTTATACATTTAAAAGTATCTATAGAGCTACTGATTTGATTTATCAATGAACCTAAGATGTTTCAAATTATTTTATAGCTTCTTAGCATAGATTTGCCTTAGTCCATCTGTAGCAGGGGAAGGAAAATTCTGTTTCCTTAAGTCCTTTTATGAGGGTGCCAAAAGGTATAAAAATATGAAGCCATTTTAATAGCTAGGCTCTTTGAAACTACCAAGCACACACAGTGTGCATGCTAAGTTCAATCACACTGATGGATTTACATGTAATGTCTCAATTCCAGACTCCCTCATTAGTGCAGTCAATCTTGAAGTTCTCCCCGGTGAGAAGGGTGAAGGTGACTTCAACACCCGTGAGAGGACGGCTGGATATTGCCAACACCCAGAAAAAGACAGTGGGAAAAAGCTCTACCATATGAGGCTATAATCCTAGCTGTGGTCAATGTGTTGAAAGCTTTATATTTCCTGACCACAGGATCTTTCTATAAAATGAACAGGGAGGAGGGATATTCCCAGGATTAGCCAGCTGGCTATTTCTATATGCTTATTAAAATTTCTGGAAGAAATAGTGGGGCCTTTAAAACCCTTTTAAAATAAGATGACTATATCCATTTGAGAAATCACAAGTTTCCTCCTTTCCTGAACTATTTATCACAAAAAGGCAGGATAAATATTTTCAAACTTAAATTTTGACAGTTGCAGCAAAGAAATGGGAATATAGAAAATAGTGGTAAAAACAGCAGTAGTAGCAGAAGCAAGGAGAGAATCCAGATGTCACCTTCACAGGAAATCTTTTTCTCCTTTGAGGACCCGCAGGTCAGGCTTTTTAATTTTGGACAAAACACAGTTTCATTCCATCCCATGCAGAGTGTGGAGACAGCCTTGTCTTTCAGATGCTGCATTTGGAAACTGCTGCCTCTTTGTGTTCAATACCCACACGCTATTTCCCTAGCTTGCTGAGTGAATTCATGCACAATAGTGGCATTAAAGAAAACAAAGCACAGGCGTTGCATTCGGGCTCTTTGTTTAGGGAAGAAAAACAAGCACATAAACACCTAATATTGGTCAAAAGACACTGGGTCATCAGAAATACTGTAGAATTAGCATTAAAGTTGGTCCCTCAGGATGAAAAATCTTCAGAGTTCTTCATTAGAACAATAAGATCTAAGAATATATCTGGCTTTTCATAGTCCTCCTCTTACTTCTTCATACAGAGACTTAAGTGAAAATCAATCTGTCTCTCCCTCCTGTCTGTCTGTCTGTCTGTCTGTCTCTCTCTCTCTCTCTCTCTCTCTCTCTCTCATTCTCATTCTCTCTCCATGTTCTCTTTTCCCCTTTATATAGATCCCTGAGCCAATCACATCTTCATTTACAGATTAGGACTTCCAGGAAATACATAGAGGAAATCTAATATACTTTCGGTATCACAAAATTCTACTTTAGACATTGTCCTTCTAATTGGTATTTTTCAGAACTAGTGCATAAGTGAACTTGAAGAATTTTTTAAAATATTTAGTTTTTAGTTCTAGGTGGATACAATATCTTTATTTTATTTTTATGTGGTGCTGAGGATGGAATCCAGTACCTCACACGTGCTAGGTGAGCACTCTACCACTTGAAAAAATTTTTTGGTCAAAAAGTATAATAAGGGCTGGGGATGTAGCTCAAGCCGTAGCACGCTCGCCTGGCATGTGTGGGGCGCTGAGTTCGATCCTCAGCACCACATAAAAATAAAATAAAGATGTTGTGTCCACCGAAAACTAAAAAATAAATATTAAAAAAATTCTCTCTCTCTCTCTCTCTCTCTCAGAAAAAAAAAGTATAATAAATGAAGGGAGGAACAAAGGATAGGAAAAAAGAGGGATGACGTTGACCAAATTATACTATGAAACATGTTCAAATACACCACAGTGAATTCTACCTTTCTATTTACCTATAAATCAAAAATTAAAAAATAACAAAAGGAAGACCAGTAGAGTGGAGCAAGGAGAGCAGGGGGGAAGGTGAGGGTGATGGAAGTACTAGGGATTGCAATGGAGCAAATTATATTATGTGCATGAATGAATATGTCAAAGTGAACCCTGCTATTGCTTATAAATATAATTCCCTAATAAAACATTAAAAAGTATAATAAAACAATGGTTTGTATTTGTTTAGCTTTTAATAGCTTATAGTGTGCCTTCACATATTTTGATTCATTTATTCCCTACAATGAATTCTGTGGACTATTATGGACTGCATGGGTATAGTTGAGCAAAGGGAAGTTGAGGAAAGTACAGTGTCAAGCAATTAAAAAGAGATTTTAAACTGACTCTTTGGAAGTCTTTTAATTGCTAGTGAACATTTTGCCATACCAAAGTCTTCTAAATTATAACAGAAAATGCACTTACTAATTTGGCTCCAATAATTCAGATAGATAATAAGATAAAGAATTAGATTATTTTTAAAGGGTGTGTGTGTGTGTGTGTGTTTCAACTCCTCTGGTACCTAAGGGACAATACATATCCAGACGGAGGGTGAAAATACAGGAGGAAGAGAGGGCACTGAGCTTTTTTTTTTTTTTTTTTTTTTTTTAAATCTCTGCTTTCTAATATTTGATATCAAGATTTAGAACATAGTAAGATAGAGATGTTAAATCATTGCCAAAAAAAGATATGAATTAAGAAAATATAAAGTTGTAAAGGACAGCAAGAATAAAAAACAGAATGAGAAAATAGGGAAGAGTGATCTGAAGAGTTGGCCATTAAGTAAAATAGCTGGTAATACCTCTTTCTGATTGAAAATGTGATGTTTGAGGCCCTAAATAATTATATTTAAATTAAATCATCCAGATATTTAATAAGATTTTTTTTTAAAAAGAAAGACTACTTTCTCCTAAGATATCTTTTCTACTTGATTTCCTTGACATGAAACGGTTCTCAATTTTCTATTATAATTTAAAGATTTTTAAAAATCCAAATATACAGGTAAAATAAGCATATTAGTATGGATGATTTTCAGTTGTTGTCTAATTGATAATTGCAGCTTATTTTCTGTTTAGCTATAAGGGTAGTATTCATAATAAAATATTCCTTGTGCTTTGCATGATGGAGTGGAATTACTACCAAAGTGAAAGAGGGTGTAGAAAAATCACTGGAGTTTAAAGATACTGTTTACTGATTTCACAATTCACATCAGGTTACATACCTGCAATTACTTATGGACACGCAGTATACTCTTAGATCTTAGTGAATGTGACATATGACAAACTCTACTCTCAAGTAGCCTTCTGATTTCTCTCAGAGGTATATATGAGTTAAGAAGGCAATGGTTTCCCTAAACAAAAGGAAATTCCAAAGCAAGAAGAAAGATTCCGAAAACTTTATATCTAGCTGATGAATATTTTTATTAGCCTGAGGGAATTACTCAATAAATTTCAACACAGTTAAGAAACTCTGTTATATAGGGGGCAATGTACTACCTGCTATAGAGGATATCAAAAGTGAAAAGACATACCTTCAGAGGAACATAGAAGTGAACTAGGGAAAGTGATACCATTTCTTTTCTTTTCTTTTTTTTTTTTTTTGGTGGTGCTGGGGATTGAACCCAGGGCTTTGTGCATGGGAAGCAAACACTCTAAGTGATACAATTTCTTAAGCTGGATGATTTAATGAGAAATAAAATGCAATGATTATTTAATACTAAGTTGGATTCCCTTCTTTTCCTCTCTTTCCATTTATTCATCTTTTTGTTGTTGTTGTATATTTATTTCCGTGGGTATCAGTTTTGTTTCTACTCTGAAGCAAGTCAGCAACTCTGGCAAACCTCAGTTTTTAGAGTTGATACTTAGTTCCAGAAAGAATGGTCAAATCAGAAAACAAAGGCCTCAGTGGTAGGTTGATGCATTTGTCAACATACCCAAGTAGAATAGGCCAAAGGCATAAAATATTGAAGTACAAAGGACTAGGTAATGATTTTAAATCCAATTACTAGCTATTTTTGGCTTTAAGCGAATATATATGTACTCATTTATATAATGGACATAATCATTTTATATTTTCATCCTAGAATTGCAATGATGGTCAATAAAGTTAATAAATAGAAAAGTTTTCAGTGGTAGTGCTATCAACACTAGAGTACTAGAAATCTGGACTTTTTTCACTTATTTATTTATTTATTTATTTATTTATTTTTTAATATTTATTTTTAGTTTTCGGCGGACACAGCATCTTTATTTGTATGTGGTGCTGAGGCTGGAACCCGGTGCCGTGCGCATGCCAAGCAAGCGCGCTACCGCTTGAGCCACATCCCCAACCCATGGATTTTTTCACTTATTAACATAGCAAGCACTTTCTGTGAAATGAAAAATAAATAAATAGCAATCAATTTTATATTTTACATACAAATGAAGAACAATATAAATTTAATTGGCTAAGATTATACATAAAGCCATAAACAGGAAGGCAAATGGCCTTTACATGTTTTATTGTCCTGGCTGGAGTGGATTGAATTGTGTCCCCAAAAGATGAGTTTAAGTCCTAATCCATACTACCCATAAATGTAATTCAATACAGAGAAAAGATTGTTGCATTTGTAGTTTAGATAAGGATCTTGAGATGAGATTATTTTAAATTAGGGTGAATCTTAAATTCATTGGTGGAAACCTGAAAGTGTAGTTCATTTGTAGCATGTCCGTAGTGCCCATGTGCATGTGCGCGCGCGCGCACACACACATTAAAAAAAAAAAAAATCAAAGGTGATTTCCTTATCAGAGATGGAAGACAATGCACAGAGATACAGACAGAGTAATCCATGTCAAGACAGAGGCAGGGATTAAACCAATTGTTTTCAACCCAAGATATGCCAGAGATTGCTGAACAGAATTTAGGAGAAAGACATAGAGTGTTTTCTCCACCAGAACCTTCAGAAAGATCCACCCTGTTAACATCTCATTTTTTGTGGAGTGAGGGATGGTACCGGGGATTAAACTCAGGGGCGCTCAACCACTCAGCCACATTTCCAGCCCTTTTTGTATTTTATTTAGGGACAGGGTCTCACTGAGTTGCTTAGCAAGCCTTGCTTTTGCTGAAGCTGGCTTTGAACTTGTGACCCTCCTACCTCAGCCTCCTGAGCCGCTGGGATTAACATATCATTTTCAGACTTCTGAACTCCGGTGCTGTGAGAGAATATATTTCTGGTGTTTTAAACCACCCAATTTTTGGTCATTTGTTATTGCAGCTCAAGGAAACTAATACACCCAACTTAGGTGGCAGAATATTGTTTCTCTCCAGGTGTGGTGACATATGCCTGAAACCCAGCGACTGAGGCAGGAAGATTGGGAGTTCAAACCCAGCCTCAGCAACTTATCTAAGCCCTAAACAACTTATTTAAACCCCTTCTCAAAATAAAAATAGAGAAGGCTGAGATGTGGCTCAGTGGTTAAGGGCCCATGGGTTCAATATCTGGTACCAAAAAAAAAAAAAAAAAAAAAAAAAAAGT
>NW_025999982.1:17779502-17824128 GCF_001458135.2 Marmota marmota marmota
AAAAAAAAAAAAAAAAAAAAAAAGAGAGAGAGAGAGAGAATATTGTTTTTCAATGGGTGGCCAAGAACCACCTGAGTTAGAATAAACTGGGTTTTATGTTAAAAACGCAGTTTTTCTGAACCTTGTTCTAAGTTCACAGACTTAGAGTCTCTGGAGGTGAAACATGTGAATGAAGCTCAGGAAAGGCCCCAGGAGATTCTGATTCATACTGAAGATCCAACTCACTGCCCCAGCATGAGGGAAATAAATTTACCAAACTAGAGTTCATTGTTCCTACTTAATATCTAGCTGGTATTTTATAGAAAAATCTCATCTTACCTGTAGGCATGATTGATGTCAATTCTGCTTAGGATAATGCTAAGAAAAGTTTAATGACAATATCTTTTCTGAGATATTAGCCTTAGAAATCAGAGAATTAAATGCATAAAGTAATAAGTAGATGCTAGAAGTGGTTTCTGGATTGAGACTGCCTGTCTAACAAAACACATTAGATTTAGGTTATAATTCATTGTTTTTTGCTTATTCTCTAAACCAGAATTTGAGTTAAGTTGGAAATAAGACATTCTTTTCAGATTCAATGAATTTATCATGAATAAAAAGTGTTCTGAAGAATCTGCACCTCCAGATGCACTGGTGGAAAAAGTTTCCTGGAAACCACTAATGGGATATTCTTCTCTTAGAAGTTCAGCATACATATTAGCATATTAAGTGTTTTGAGAAATGCTTCCATTAAGAAGCTTATTTATCTCTGTTTATCCAAGAATTATTCAAAATGGAAACATTTTCCCCCTTCACACAAATAGCTCATACACAAAATTAGTGTTACCCAGAACACTGAATTTTTAAAAAACATAGTTTTAGAATTTTGCCTACTTAAGAACGGGTGAAAAGGGACAGCTTGAGGTGCTCCTGTTGACCAAATTTGAGATAACTTTTTTACCAAAATGTGTCAGGAGTGTAATAGGTTATAATCCATGGAAATACAAGAATTGATGAATTCATACAAATAATCAATTAATTAATAAATGCCAAAGAGAGAGAGAGAGCAGAAGGTTCTTCTGACTAGTAGGATGCCAATGAATAAATGTAAGAGGAATGATAGAGTTTTAAAAATATTACTAATTTGCAAACATTATTGTAATAATTATTTGGCAAAGGGTCATCAGTGAAGCCTAAAACTAATGTGTACCATTTGAGGAAGGTCAGGCTACTTACATAGACTTAAGGTATGAATTCACTAATTGCTTATTAACTACAAAAGAAAATCTCTTATGAATTGTAAAAGGGCATGTATCTCCTAATATGGTAGCTAGAGTGTAAAATAATGCTAATTTATCACTATGCTGTTTGGCAGTTTGTGAAAAATATATACGCTGATTTTGATCACAAGAAAGCATTGAATAAATTCAAATGTAAGTACATTGTACAAACAAGTGGTGTGAACTCTTCAAAAATATCAATGCCATGAAAAATAAAGAATGACCAAGAAATTGTTTCAAATTGAAGAAGACTCAAGAGACATGCAATTAAATGCAACTCATGGCTAAAGAAGAAATGGCTGTAAAGCATGGTGGCACACACCTGTAATCCCAGCAACTTGGGAGGCTGAAGCAGGAGGATCACAAGTTCAAATCCAGCCTCAGCAATTTAGCAATGCTTTAAGCAATTTAGTAATATTGGTTGAGAAATAAAATACAAAAAGGGCTAGGGATGTGGCTCAGTAGTTAAGTGCCCCTGGGTGCAATCCCTGCTACTCCCCTGCCCCCAAATAAATTGTTTAAAGGATTTTTTTGGGGGGCGAAATTGCTAAATTTAAATATGGTCAATGTATTAGAAAATAATAATGCATCAATGTTAAGTTTTCTGATTTTAATAATTGTACAATGATGAAAAAGGTGTGTACAGCTTATTTTTTGTTTATATTACTTTTGATTGACAAATCATAATTGTGCTCATTTGTGGGTACCATGTGATATCTTGGTATGTGAATAAAATGTGAAGTTTATTAAATATTTTAGGAAAGAGTGAGAGAGGAAAGAGATAAAGGAAAAAAGGTAACAAATGAGGTAAAATGGTGAATCTGGCTGAACACCACAGTTCTTTGTTTTCTTCTTGCAACACTTAAGTTTGTAATATCTGGACATAAAAAGTTTTCTTAAAACTGGAAGAAGCATTTTTTTTTCCAGAGAGAATTATTTCCTATTGAAAAGAGCAAAATTGAATCATGCATTTCATCTGTGTTTCTATAACTAATAAATTTCTAGCTCTCACTGGTGAATAAGAGTGGGACTTACTTAAGCTAAAAAGTTTTTTCTCAGCAAGAGAAACAATAAGAGAGGTAAATAGGGAGCCTACATCCTGGGAACAAATTTTTACTCCTCACACTTCAGATAGAGCCCTAATATCCAGAGTATACAAAGAACTCAAAAAATTAGACAATAAGATAACAAATAACCCAATCAACAAATGGGCCAAGGACCTGAACAGACACTTCTCAGAGGAGGACATACAATCAATCAACAAGTACATGAAAAAATGCTCACCATCTCTAGCAGTCAGAGAAATGCAAATCAAAACCACCCTAAGATACCATCTCACTCCAGTAAGATTGGCAGCCATTATGAAGTCAAACAACAACAAGTGCTGGCGAGGATGTGGGGAAAAGGGTACTCTTGTACATTGCTGGTGGGACTGCAAATTGGTGCGGCCAATTTGGAAAGCAGTATGGAGATTCCTGGGAAAGCTGGGAATGGAACCACCATTTGACCCAGCTATTGCCCTTCTCGGACTATTCCCTGAAGACCTTAAAAGAGCATACTACAGGGATACTGCCACATCGATGTTCATAGCAGCACAATTCACAATAGCTAGACTGTGGAACCAACCCAGATGCCCTTCAATAGATGAATGGATAAAAAAATGTGGCATTTATACACCATGGAGTATTATGCAGCACTAAAAAATGACAAAATCATGGAATTTGCAGGGAAATGGATGGCACTAGAGCAGATTATGCTAAGTGAAGCTAGCCAATCCCTAAAAAACAAATGCCAAATGTTTCTTCTTTGATATAATGAGAGCAACTAAGATCAGAGCAGGGAGGAAGAGCAGGAGGAAAAGATTAACATTAAACAGAGACATGAGGTGGGAGGGAAAGGGAGAGAAAAGGGATATTGCATGGAAATGAAAGGAGTCCCTCATTGTTATACAAAATTACATATAAGAGGTTGTGAGGGGAATGGGAAAAAAACAAGGAGAGAAATGAATTACAGTAGATGGGGTAGAGAGAGAAGATGGGAGGGGAGGGGAGGGGGGATAGTAGAGGATAGGAAAGGTAGCAGAATACAACAGTTACTAATATGGCATTATGTAAAAATGTGGATGTGTAACCAATGTGATTCTGCAATCTGTATTTGGGGTAAAAATGGGAGTTCATAACCCACTTCAATCTAATGTATGAAATATGATATGTCAAGAGCTTTGTAATGTTTTGAACAACCAATAAAAAAAACAATTCAATCCAAAAAAAAGAGTAACAGATGTACATAACATCATATTTATTTACTTTAAATGCATAATCAAGTCAGTTTTAAGGTTCAGTTTGATCATATAGAATAGCTCACATGGTTGTAGTATATGGGATAATATTATTCTTTGTATTAAAATATGATGTAAGATATATCTATGAAGGGATAGGCTTTGGTCATACAAAATTTTGCTTAATATGTTATATAGAAACAAAGATCTTGATTGAAAAACATAATTTTGGAAGTTTTGGTAGAGTTTTCTCTTTTAAAGGGAGGGGGACACCAGGGATTTTACCCAGGGGTGCTTAACTACTGAGCCACAACCCCAGCCCCTTTTTTAAAAAAAAAAAATATATATATATATTTTATTTTGAAATAGAGTCTTGCTAAGTTGTTAAGGCCTTTGCTAAGTTTCTGAGGCTGGCTTTGAACCTGCAATAATCCTGCTTCAGCCTCCTGAGAATTTCCTCTTTATAAAAATAATTAAGTGGAACAATTTAAAATAATTATAAAGACTCCTTATAAAATGCAAAAAAAAAAAGAACAATGAGGTGAAATAGATTTGTTTACTAAATCATGAAATTAAACAGAGCTGTAGATAAACTCTAAGTAATATTTGTAAACAGTGATCATATAGTTTTGTGTTATTCCTCAGTTTCTTCTCACCAAATCTAGCAGAAGCAGCAGGTGGGAGAATGTCTCTATCATGGGTTAGGTCCAGACATTTATTTTCTATTACCACCTGGTATCCACACCAGCCTGTGCCCATGCTATGTATTCTGTCCTACATTGGCCCATATGGGCTACATTGCTTCTATCTGTCATACTTACATGTGAATTAGGTAGAATTCTTTTTCTCTCTGTCACAACCAAGTTCATCATTTGAAATCCATACCTACTGGTCTTCATGATTTCAGCCATTTGTTTCACATTTCCTACTATAAGGATTCATGCATGGAAATGTGGCTAGATTTCCATTTTGGACTTGATTGTTCTATAGTTGCCTAGAAATAAATGTCTTTCCTTTTCTGTGGCAATGGAGAGGTTTGGAAGATTTTCCTGGATTATAGGCGTGGGAAATAGCACAAGTTTCAGGCTGAGCACTAGTTAAAAAAAATGTCTCCCCCACTAGTCAAAAGTAATTTACTTTATTGTTACTTCCTGTGTTTTGCTATCAACAACCCCCCATGACATCAGCAGCCCTTGGTTAAAAGCTGCTCACTGGATGCCTTGACAACCTTTTGTTATTTAACTGTTTCATGCCCACATATATATCTTATATACACACCTCTTATGATTTCACTGGACTTTCCCATGATAAAGATCCAAGATCCAAATTTCAATCTTTAAAGACAAACTTTGTTCTTAAAATCAGCATCTGTAGAATTGAGCTATATATAGATAAATGATGGCAAAAGCACAGAATCCACAGGGTTTTCTTGATATTCTTTAATGTCAAACTTTCATCATCACAGGACGCTGCTGGAGTACAATGGTAGTGGGAAATCTGGCATTCAGAAGAAGGAAATGGGTTTTTTCTGCCTCTGTATAAACATTCTGTTCCCTACTTAATTCCCTGACAACTACAAATTGCACAACTGGCCAAGTCTTGACTAAGATATGATTTTTTCTGTATCTGAATTAGCTGTACCAGCGTTAGGCAGAAAACAGCTATTCACAGGAGCTGTCACAAATGTGAGGACAGGAACACAGTCAAGGGGACTCTAGCTTCAGCAGCATCAGTTCCTTGGGGTCTCTATGAACATAGCCTTCTATCAGGTTGGCTTACAGATGGCCCAGAGTGTTTGTCCTGAAAATGAGATGTCATGTGAGGGGGATCCTGGGGTGCAGCTCTGGGAATGAATTTAATATGAAAAATTAAACTGATGTGGGATCTTAGTACAACTCAGAAACTATGCAGAATTGTAGATGAAAGAAAGTACTGTAAATTATGTTATCACAGATGGGGAACATTTATATCAATCATTAGGACTGGAGGATGAATTTATATAGAGGTAATTGATGAGACACATTAAAAAATAGCTAATGTAGATAATAGTTGAGTACAGAATAAATAATACCCCTGGTGTTTGGGCCTGTAGCTATCCTCTGGGTCAAGGTAGCTAAGGGTCAGGAAATTATTTTTAACTGTATCTGTAAGGAAATGCTGATACCTTTTCCATTATACATCCCTGAACATCCTAAGTTATTACAGGTGCTAAAGCCAGGTACGGATTTTAAAGCACTACTTACCAACTCCAGAAGAGAAGACCTGTGTGGTCTGTTTTACTACAAGCACAGTAAAAATTAGAGGGCCCTATTTATTCATTACTAATGTGGTGGCAAAGATGTATCTTGACTCCTGATGGGTTTTACATGCACTCCTATTATTTGTTGGGAAAATTTTCCCTTTTTTTGTTCTATTAAATTCTTATCCCAGGAGTTGTGTTTATTTGGCACTAAGTTAAAAGGAGAGGATGTTGTTAAAAGAAGGGACTACTTTACTGTTCCTATTAACACAGCATCTCAGTACCTACTGCTCCTAAAATCCAATTGATTCAGTCTCTGAAGTAGTCTGTCATCAAAGGGCACTTCAGAAACTATTGGAATTTGCAAACATCATGTTTTTAAACTAAAAATGTATATCAGGGTAAAACGACTGAAATTTTGTATGATACATTCACTTTCCCTAGGTTTTGGTAATGTAATATTTGGTAATACCATATTGTAATTTTATTATTTTCTGTGGCATTCATAGAATACTTCAGACTTTCTGTCCCAGAGGCACAGATGCATTTTAAAAAGGGAAAAAATATACCAATAATGGATCTTTCTACAATGACATGTACAAATAAGAACATTTTAAATTGGAGCAGATGATGGATAATGTCTGAAATGTCAGAAGACTGAACTGGTTAATGCATCCATGCTTTAAAACTGAATTGCAGAGAATAAACAGAAATTTGATGAGATCCAAAGAGATACTAAATAGTATGTTTTCTTTCTCAAGAGTGATAATTTAGTTTCTAAAATTTCCTCTTTTTTATAAAGAACTCAAGGAAATAATATGGTAAAATTCATTTGAATGAATCTTTATACTTCATATTGTATAGCAAAAATCAAGTGAATGCTCCCCTTTCCTTTTAAACCTGGATCTCACATGGACATTCCCTTCTAGGGCAAATGTGCCCTAGGACATCATATCTCACGTGCCCTTACCAACTCCCCTGTTCCTTCAGGGGATTCAGAAAGACTGTTATTGGTATTAGACTTATTTTGATCTCAGGTTAAGTTTCAGAAGTTCTAAGAATATTGTAATATAAAACTGGAACTATTTTAAAGAGTACCTGGGAGAGTCAGAAAAATACTCTGGTGGGCTGGCTTCCTCTTCTTATTGTAGGCATTCTGGAGTGGAGAGTAATGACCACTCAATATTCTCTGGGCAACTCTGGATAGTTGAATAGGAGTTTTTCTTCTGTTCTAGCCTACATTTTGGTTTTATTCCTGGTTTTTCTGAATTGGAGTCCCCAAATGGAGACTTGATAAAGGGACTGCTGACCTCACAGTTACTTTAAAGACTTTTGTGGACTTGAATTTACTTTTTCCCATCTATTTTAATTTTCCAATATTCCAGAATGGGATTGGATTCAAGGCTTTCTTTTATTTCCTATTAAGGAAATATTACATAAGAATTTCATCTATTTCAACGGAAAAGAATGAGTGCTGCAGGTCAAAGACGGTTCCTGTAAGTGAGGACACGGTCAAAAGGGAGGAGGAGCATGCTGCAGCCTAAGAGAAACCAGAGAACACTGTGAAGCAGTGTACACCACGTGCTGTTACTGTCCACTGTGAAGTTTCATTTCATAATGCAAGAAATTTTAAAGAGAGTTGAATAGACGAGATCTTATAATTATGCTGCCAGCATTTCCTCATTAAGAAAATGGGACCACAGAATTTATATTTTAGTGACTTTAGAGTTGCTTCCGTAGATATGTGAAAAAACAATGGTTATGTGATGATGAAGTATAATTAGCATTAAAAAAATAAAACAAAGTACTGTTAAGTTTGTAAACTATCAAAATAATCAATTTATCAAAGGTTAACATATTTGAGATTATTCTTTCAGTGTTAAAAGAATCCAGATTCAGTGGTCCAAATTCTTGTATTCTAGTGCTGGCTCTGGAACTAAGTAGTGACATGACTTGTTAGCTCGCCTAACCTCCTTGGTCCTTCCTTCTTTTCGTCACCAGTAAAATGAGGGAGCTGGGATACATCAGTGGGCTTACAGCAAGCTTTGAAACTCCATGCCTGGAGGCATTTTAAGAAATAATAATCTAGCCTTCTTTATTGTTTTCTATTCTCCTGTTGGAATTTGTACTCAGGTGACAGATGGGGGCTCTGTTCAGTCAATGTATTAATGAAAATATTACTGAGTTTGTTCAGAAGATCTACAGCTATGCTAATTGGCAGCTGCTTCGTTCTTCTCAGGGAGCAATTCCAAGTGAAATATTTGGAATTGGGTTTGAAATACTTCTTCCTTATTCCTGCCTGGAGGATTTATGTAAAAGAATAAAAATTCTACCCTAAGTCAGAAGATTTTCTGGTCTGATCCACCTCTTCTAGGACTTTATGAGCAGGAAGGAAAGTTATGGCAGTTTTTCATTTTCTATGAGAATGTCAGAGCTTGGAACAATAATGGAGTCTGGAATTGCTCTTCATAAAAGTGTATGAAATTATCAGCAGAATGGAAGGGAAATGCAGCAGGTGAGATCAGAGATATAAAAATAATTTTCCTATTACAAAGTAGTTTTCTTTCTTTAAATGACATGCAGGCCTAATCCACCCTGATATCCATGCTGGGTATTTATCTTGTAATATATTTCTTTGCAAATAATTTTATACTATATATCAGTGTGATAAATTCTCCTCTATTTGGATCTTTCCTGAGTGGCGTGACACCCTAAGCAAAGCTGCTGCTGTCGGCAATGAAGGTGGCCATGCACAGTCTTTGAAAGTACAGACCAAGGATGAGGCACTCCATGAAACATGACATCCAAATGGCTAATAGAAATCATGAGCTTTAAAAGTCTTGACAAAGTGTGCAAGGGAAATAGGGATAAGGCAACTCCAGGGTCCTAGGACAAGCCAACTACAGTGGTTCTAAGAAACTGGCACTCATATAACCCCAAGAATGCAAGTTGAATAATAATTTGGTAGACTTTAAAGCCACAGCAGATGCCTGAGGTCAATATTTAAAGCAGGGGGAAAAAGATGCTATGCTCAAAATTCTGTTATAAAAACCTGAAGACTTTGTCAGATTTCCAAGGTTTTCTTTATGTGGAAAAAAACATAGAGCACATGCATGATACATTATACATGCAGACATTTTAGGGGCTGGTGGGTGGTGGTGGAGGGAGTAATTATGGACTGCTGTTCAGAGGAAAGGCAAGAGGAAAGGCACAATTGCATTTTAATGTCACAAATATTTCAAAGACAAGCTGAGGCATTTTTAGAAAGGGAAGGGGCTGAGTAGGAAGGAAGATGCAGGGCCGTCTCCAAAGAGATTTGCTCAGAGCAGAGAGGCCTCCAGATCATTCTCTGGAGAATTGTCTTAAAGTTTAGAAAGAATCATTGAAGACCCAGAGCTTAAATTTCATTCTCTGCTCAGTGTGTGTGGAAATGTCACTTCTCTTTTCTGTGTTTGCTTTTTCTCTCTTTTTAAGGACAGATATCCGCCCTAGCTATTTATTCCTTCTCAATGTTTCCTTAATTTGTAATGTTCACTAAAATTATTTGTTTTCAAAAATTGTAAACAAAGTCTATTTCAGTCCATTTTATGGAATCAGCTCTCTCTCTCTCTTTTTTTAAAGCAGGCGTCAATACAGGAACAAGTAAATATTGCTCTTCTTGTTACTAAGAGAGCTAGATGCTTATAACAGTCTAACATCTTTGTAGAAAATGCACATTACTTTTCCATGGATGAGAGCTGAGATATTAATGGTTTGTAATAATTTGCCCTGATTGAAACAAAAAGAAAGATGAACAGCTTTGTATGTAAGATGAGCACTATCCTGGGAATTAGACAAATCTGGATCTATCTCTTACTAATTCTTGGGTCTTGGGAAAGATGCTTAAAATCCAAGCTTCAATTTTTCATCTGAAAAATGGGTTCATAGTATTCATTTTATAGAAATGTTCAAAATGTATAAATGAGCATGGAGTGTAAATTACCTAGTGCAAAGCCTAGTAAATTACAGAATTCAAATCAATATCATATTAACAAAACCCCCTTGCTTCAACCCTCACCACCCCACCAATAAAAAGGACAATCATGATAAAAGGAACATATTCCAGGAGTTTTGTCCCTCAGCAGTTATTGAATCAGACAGTATATTAGCAATACAGACATACTGGGTCCCGAAGTTTGGTGCTCCTGTGTTTGGGGAGGACAAGACTCCAAATAATCCTACTCTTTTGTTTCTTATCTACACGTGCCTCTTCTACTTCTCATGCATTAGGGCCACAGATCTCTTCCTGAGTAGTGATAAAATAAACTAATTCTATTTCATTTGTTTGTGGCTCATAAAGAATCATGAGCTATTCTTTCCAGGTGACTTTCAATTAGCAATTCAGAGGAGTAACTTGGACCCCACTATCTGCTAAACTGTAATCATTATCTCTTCATACTTTGTTTTGTTTTTAAATTTTTTTAATTAGAACTTTATGGTTATACATAGTAGTTGGTTCACCCTGACAAACTCATACTCTTCATTACTTTTTCTGTGTTTAAACTTCAATTTAATGTCCCACTTTGTATTGTCTAAAATCATGTAGACATTTTATTAGTTTTTTTTACACTTTAGGTAATTATAAATGTATACAACTATTCTTAAGTTCTAATATCTGTAGAATTACCTTAGTAATAATTCTTTTGCATAGTTATATATCTTATTTCCCTTGTTTAAATATAGGTCCCTGGTTAGGGATTTGATTTGGTAATAGGTTGATGGCATACTATCTTACTGATGTTGAGGGTCTTCTAAACTAACACTACCTATGAGACTTATTTTATTTAGAACAATAGATTGCCTCTAAAATAGTGAAAGATTGGAGACCTTCAATATAAATTTGGCTGAGATAACTTTATTATACTTGAACACAGCAATTTCAGTTTGGTGTCAATGTGGTACATGAAAAGTAAGAGTGGTGATTTTGTTGTTGTTGTTTTGTTTTGCTTTGTATGAATAGTACTGAGGAATAGGGCTTCATACCTGCAAGACAAGTGCTTTACCACTGAGTTACACCCCCAGACCCCCCTTTATTTTTAAAGAGAGAGAGAGAGAGAGAGAGAGAGAGAATTTTTTCATATTTATTTTTTTAGTTTTCTGTGGACACAACTTCTTTATTTTATTTTTATGCAGTGCTTAGGATCGCCCCGTGCATGCCAGGCAAGCGCGCTACCGCTTGAGCCACATCCCCAGCCCCAACCCCCAGCCCTTTTAATTTTTTAAATTTTGAGACAGGGCCTCACTAAGTTGCACAGGTTATCCTTGAATTTTTGCTCCTCTTGCTTCAGCCTCCTAAATAGGTGCAATTACAGGTGTGCTCCCCCATACCCCATCAAGTGATGGCTTTTTCCTATATTTAAAAAAAAAATGGTGACATTTTGTGAGCTTGGTCAGTTCAAGCCTTGGGGCTTTGGTCTTTTGTGAGAAGAATTCGGACTCATCCAACTGACCACCGGGACAATCTCTGGGACAGCCTGGCCATGCCTTGCCCCCAGGGTGTGTTTGTTGCACCCTGTAGTCTGCTGGCAGACATTTTCTTAACCTAGGTCCCCCTAAAGGAAGAGGCTGAGATAAGCACTTGATGTGGGGTATTCGTTTTGGGAAGTAAACCCCATGAGCAGGAGGCAAGGACCAGGAAGAGCAAAACCAAGAAGGAAAAATTAATCAAAAAGTTTGTTATAGGGCTGGGGTCATAGTTCAGTGGTAGAGCACTTGCCTAGCATGTGTGAGGCACTGGGTTTGATCCTCAACATCACATAAAAATACATAAATAAAATAAAGGTACTGTGTCCATCTACAACTAAAAAAAAAAGTTTGTTATACAAGTGATGGAGACTCTGTATGATCTGGGTCAAAGAAATGTGGATGTATTATCCAGCTCCCAATTTTGTCAGTAGAGCATTGCTTGTGGAGCATTTTCTTCTAGCTTTTTACTTACAAGTGTGTTCATGTATGCAATTGGCTAATGAGCTTTCTCAGCATCTTTGTTGTGGACCAGGCATGAAGAGCCAATGGATAGTGGTGCAGCTGGAAGAGCTCCTTATGACTGCTTCTACCACATTTGGAGGAAACAAAATGTCCCCAAACTCATAAGAAGCATATTTAATACAGAAGCTCATTCCTTTTCAGTCAGTTGAAGAACCCAGGTTTCTTGGAGAACTTTGACTCCCTTCCCTAATGTCTACAGGTCTCAACTACCTTAGCCTGTTGCGCTGTCTTGTGTGGATTCCCCTGAGAGAAAAGCCTAGAAAAAAAAAATGTTTGGATGGAGATTATTTATTTTGGGTATATCTGTCCTAAGGAGGTGAAGTTCAGGAGAGGGGTTTGATATAAGGACCAAAGGAGAGGGAATAACGCAATGTGATACAGTGTTGATCTTGTCACCCCAAGGGCAACTGGGGCTTGATCCTGTCAGGACTTTTGGGGAACCTTATGAAATATGCTTCTTTCACCATCAACCAAGGAGTTAAGTGCACTTCTCTAGGTCATAGGGCTAATAAGTGGAGAATAACAGATTTTTAATCTGGGCCTGTGTAACTCCCAGAGCCTTCTGTTTAATTACCAGGCTATAATGCTTGCCTCTATTGCACATTTGCTTGATAGTAATCTCATGCCTATTCAAAACCCATCAATCTAAGGAGAGAAGGCCAATAAAGAGAAAATTTATCACAATTCTTCATTATCAGGCATAATTTCATCTCCTGTGGACTCTTGTGAAGATCATCATATCATTATGTCATTCAATTCGATGTCCATCATTAGACTATTACCAGAATTTGAGACAATAACAAATAGATTTACCCACTACTGTTTAATTCTTTGACTAGTAGACATCAAATATACCCTTGTTTAGGTCTCTTGAAGGACAGCACTGTCATTGTTTTTTGTTTGGTTGTTTACATGGCAGAACACCTAAGTGTTCTTTTTTAAAAAATATTTATTTTTTAGTTGTAGTTGGACATAATACCTCTATTTTACTTATTTATTTTTATGTCGTGCTGAGGATTGAACCCAGGGCCTCACACGTGCTAGGTGAGCGCTCTACCACTGAGCCACAACCTCAGCCCCACCTAAGTGTTCTTAATGTGAACTTAATGTGTATGGTTATATGTGCCACTATAATGATTTTAAAATAGAAGAGATTTATGCACTATAGACAGTTTTTCATAGAGATATCAAAACAATATCATGATTAATCATAATATTGATAATTTTTTTGAAAATGTCTGGGAGTATGTTTGTGGCTTCATTGCTTATGTTGGAGGTAGGCTTAGAAACATGTGGATGGTATCTTTTGAGGTTAGTGGGGAAATTGTTTATCTGTTTCCATAATTGCTTAGGGCCCACTTAACCAAAATTACAAAGGAGCAATGCTTTTCTTCAGCATCATAAACTTCTCTTTGGTCTTGGTTTTTCCTTCCCATACTTTTAGATGCCAAGTGAATCTATTCTATCAAGAGAGGATTTGCTGTCTCTCATATTTATAGTTCATATGGACTTAAACCTTTGCCATTTATTGTTAGTGTTCCTTGCCCCTCCTTGCCTCACTCCTATGCTGCAGCAACCCTTGCTTATCTAGAGGAGCCTACACCTGGCATGGCTCTGCTTTTCCCTCTTCCCAGGTGCACCTCTTTGTCTGCTGGACTCTTTTCTGATCTCTTTGCTTGGTTGTCTCTTTCTCCTCTTTTGAGACTCAGTTTAGGGATGCCCACTTCCAGAAGCTGCACTCACACTCTGGTCTTTCCCAGAACTCAGGAGACCCTCTTTTCTGTTCCCACAGTGCTCCGTGTGGATCTCTGCTATTACACTCAATCACGTTGTGTCATAGCTGTGGTTGCCATTACAGTGATCATCTTGAGGGCAACAAACCTGTTTTATTCACTTTTGTCAACTCAGCACCTAATAAAGAATAGACACATCATATATGTCTGCCAAATTGAATATGAACTCAATTTAGTATTTTGGAGGCAGGAATTCTTTCTCTAGCTTCTAAAATAAAATAAAAGGCTGTTTCTTCCAGTTGCTCTAGTGGAATATCAATATTTCCATTCTATAATATCTTGCATTCAAGGATAATAACTCGGTGAAAAGTTAAGCTTGATCTACATAGTTTCATTTGGTCAAAATAATTTTACAGAATAGTTGGTGGGGGGAAGATTCTTGGCATGGAATAGAAAATGTGTTTTCTGAATTTTAACTGACACAAGAAACTAATTTCAAAACCTAAACCATATCTTTTGGTTTTAGTGACATTATGTGCCAATTCTGAATCATTGGATAGCTAACTAGAAGTTTCAGAATATTTTAAAAAAATGCATGCTGTATGGATTTTAGGGTGTCCAGAAAGTTGTAACCTTGAACTCCTGTACTCACTACTCCATTGCCTGCTCTTTGCAATTCCTTCATATTTGGGATGATTACCATATATATGTAATCGTTTATATTTGAACATTAGAATCCAGTGCTTAGGCAACCTACATAATTCTAAATTTTAAAGACTGCATAAATACATGCTCATGGATATTAAGGGAATTTTCAATTCCCTTTTCATACATAATCATGTCATGCATTCTAAAAGCAGTGTTGGGGGAAAATCTCAAATCAAAGTCATTTATATCTAATGCCATTAGTGAGAAAACCTTAATATTAAAATGGTAAACATCAATTATTGCTATCACTGTGACAGGTTGGTAGAATGAGCTAAAACATTGAGAACTACACAGTAAAAATACTTGTTTTGTCACATTTTAATTATTTGGAAAATTATATCTTGAAAAAACCGTTCAAACAAATATAGCTATACATGTAGTTCACTATTTATTTGTACTGCTCTTCAAATTTTCTCATTGTTTTCTCTACCGTTCTGCATTCAAAACTTGGTTGATGATTTAATTTCATTTTTTTTCTTTTAGAAGACTGCTAGGATTTATAGTTGCCTACTCTAATATTTTTTCCTATTACCTAGCATTTGCTTCTCCTTATTCTGTATATTTTACTTGAAAAAAATTTCCATTGGGTAATACTTTGTCAAAATTGTAATGTCTTAAATTTATTTAATGGTGCCTAATTGTGAATTTGTGTATATGTATGTATGTCTTATGTATGGTGGTAATTTAAAGAAAACAAGAGATTATTTTTTTTTTCATTTGTGATACCTGTCAAGGTTCAACTAAAGAAACAGTAGGCTGGATATACTGTTGTTCCTCTGTATTCACAGGTTCCACTTCCTTAAATTCAACCACGATTAGGTAGAAAATATTTGATAAAAAGCCTCCATCTCTGTACTGGACACAGATGTGGTCTTGTCCATATCATTATTGTCATTATTCCCTAAACAATGTAGTAAAACAATGATTTACATAGCACTCTCATTATACTAGTTTATATTGCATAGGTTATATGCAAATGCAGTGGCATTTTATACAGGGGACATAACGGTCCTTGGATTTTGGTATCTGTGAGGTTCATAAAATCAATCCTCCAAGGATACTGAGGGATCACTGTGTGTGTATGTGTGAGAGAGACATTGGGAGGGAGAGAGAAAAGAGAGAAAGCAGCTAGTCCAATTGTAAGAGCTTGTGAAACAAGTTCAAAATCCACAGGTCAAGCCATCTAAAAGGAAAAACTATGGGCAGGATCGAATTCAAGGGGCACAGGCAGAAACTGTAGTCACAGGCAGAAGCCATCTCTTTCTCTGTCCCCACATTAGTCCCCTCACCCTTTCTCTGATGTCTCAGCTCTACTTCAAGGACTCCAGCAAGTTAATTCTGGTCACTCAGATTATCCAGGATACTTTCCTTTCCTTAAACCCAATTAATTAGTACACTCAAACATCAGTAAAATCCCTTTTCTTTGGGGACTTAGCCTACCAAAGGGACACATCAACATGCCATCATACTCTAAAGAATGGGGAGATTATCTGAACTCCAAGATGAACACCTAGAATTTATTTCTGTTGCTAAATCTGTCAGTGTTTCCACAGATTTCTTGGAAGGCTATGCTTTAGCTGTATAATACCACATTAAGCTAAAAAGGTCTTAGCAAAAAGACAACGGACAGACAAATAAATAAATAAGTGTGTGTTAATGAAGCAACTGAGAAAGATAATAATACAAAACTGTACATATGCTTTTGAAACTCAAGGGATTTTAAAGTTTGCCAAGTATGGAGGTTAACCAGAGGTGAAATTTGGAGGCAATATTAGGGAAACTGGAGTCAAGATGAGGAAAAATAGGATTTTAAGCAATGTACTTAGATTATTCAAATAAATCTAAATTTAAGAAATCAACACAGGGCTGGGGATGTGGCTGAAGCGGTAGCGCGCTTGCCTGGCATGCGTGTGGCCCGGGTTCGATCCTCAGCACCACATACAAACAAAGATGTTGTGTCAGCCAAAAAACTAAAAAAAAAAAAAAAAAAAGAAAATTCTCTCTCTCTCTTTCTCTCTCTCTCTCTCTCTCTCTCTCTTAAAAAAATAAGATAGTGTGTAAAAAAAGAGAAATCAACACAAGTCTTCCATTTGTGATTACAAACATACTGTTATAAATAGTACTGCAAGGAACATGGGAGTACAGATATTTCTTCAATATATTGACCTCATTTCCTCTGGATAGCTGACCAAAAGTGGGCTTACTGTGTCATAAGACAGTTCTGTTTTTAGATTTTTGAGTAACATCCATCAAGTGTTTTTTTTCAGAATCATTCTTCATATATATTTGTGTGTGTACATGTGTGTGTGTGTGTGTGTGTATTGTTGATGGACTTTCATTTTATTTATTTATATACAGTATTGAGAATTGAACCCAATGCCTTACACATGTTAGGCAAGTGTTCTATCATGGAGCTACAATCCCAGCTCCCCAAATATTCTTAATTTATTAATCATTATAGGATTTCTGGACACTCACTGTAACAATGACTAATTGTATCTTTACATTCACTTGTAAATTGGTCATCTGCCAAAGCTGGCATGGTTGTGGAGGTCTGTAATCACAGTAACTCAGGAGGCTGAGGCAGGAGGATTGCAAGTTCAAGGTCAGCCTCAACAACTTGGCGAGGCCCTAAGCAATTTAGCAAGATCCTAAGCAATTTAGCAAGGTCCTGTCTGAATTTAGCAAAATCAAAAAGGGCTGAGGATATGGCTCAGTGGTTAAGCTTCCATGGGTTCAATTCCTTGTTAAAAAAAAATAATCTACTTTTTATTTGCCAGAATATTTTAGACCTCTTAGACTTATGGATTTAAAATCCATAGACTAAAAATTTTTTAGGGCTTAGCATATTTATTCATTAAATATTGATTAAATTGAATTTAGTTGAGTTTGGAAGTGTTGTGAAGATTTGAGAGTTCTACTTTGGGAAAGAAACATCAGGAAAGTAGTTATGAGATGTCAAAGAAAAAGTAGGCCAACAAGAGTAATACATGAACCATTTTAATTTCATATTAAATAGTGCAAAATTCTTCAAAGAATTATACAAGTTCATAGGATAAATTAAAAAAATCTATTTCCTTATAAACAGTTCTATAAATTAGAACAAGAAACACTCTGTAAACCTTAGCATATCTTAGGTAAAACAGGACCAATAATTTCTTTTTTAAAAAAAGAGTATTCTAGATAATTTCTTAAGACCCACACTCTAAAATCTAGGATTTTTTGATATTTTAATGCTCTCCTCTGTATTAAATATAAATCAAATTTTATTTATTTATTTGTGTGTATGTGTGTGAGTGTTGTCTTCTTGTTAAGATCTTCTTAGCTTAAAGTGAGATTGTACAGCCAAAGTGTAACCCTCAAGGAATCTGGAAATACAGATAGATTTAGCAGCAGGAATAAATTCTGGGGGTTCATCTTGGAGTTCAGATGAAGACATTGGAAACCCTGGGGCAATTCTGAGAGAGATTATATTATTAAAGGAATTTGAACAGAATATAAAGTATTGCAAAGCAGTATCTGCCTATGCAGAGGGACTGTTATCAAAGATATGCTGAGGAGAGTTCAGTAGTGGGCATGACACTGGGGAGTGCTCTTTGACAGGAAATTTGGACATGCCAGTGTAGAACCAGAAACCAGGTAGCTCAGGTGTGCAATGGTCCTTAATTGTGTACCTTCTTGCATTTTTTTAGAGGAGCTACAAAAATTTTATCTTCTAATTGGAACATAGGATTTATTTGCGGTACTGTAGTGGTATTCTCCGCAGTACTCAGCACTAAGCACACACTTGGTGCCCAATGGCTATTGGTGCAGTGTTGATGTGTAAGACAACTGGGAATTTACCAAAAGGGTCATATCTCTTGACTGGTGGCAGTTGGAAATAAAAGAGAAGTGGAAAAACAGTGAGAAGAAGGGCTGAGCTATTAGTGTCAGAACGTGTGAACAGGCATAGTGACTCTGAACCAAAGAATTACGTTAGTGAACAACCAGACTGAAAAGAATCAACGTATGTCTCTGTTCCACACCTAATATAGGTGGAGCTGCCTCCCACCTGAAGGGCAAATCAGAGAGCTACAAAGAAATAGTTTAAGTCTGAGGTCATTTGTTTTATTCTTCTTTGTGGTACAGAAAATTCATTAGCAGTTTATCAGAAACTCAAGTAACAAACCTGGGTAACTTTTAAAAAGAAGATAAATCTTGAATGTCTTACCAAAATAGACCAAATCTGAACATCACTCTCTTAATGCCAGTGATTAAATTAGACATTGTTATCTGGAACATTGAAATTGGAAACATCGAAAACAAGTACCCCTGGGACTTTTCTTTTGTGGTGTTGAGGATTGAAGCAGGACCTTGTGAACTCTAGGCAAGTGCTCTACAACTCAGCTCCATCCACAGACCTGCCATGGGACTTTTCAGTCTTATAGAAATCTATTCTAGTGCATTTGAAATATCATAAAGTCTGGAACATAACAAATACTTGATTAATATCTTTAAATTATTTGTTAATTACATAAAATTATCTTTCTAAAATTAAAACCTTATTCAAAAAAGAAAATCTCCAATACAAACAAACCTCAAATTTTATTTGTTTTTTTGTTCTTGGCATGAAAATAGATGGACTCATACTTCCAATGAAGAAGACTCCATACATTTTCCATTTAAAAGAATTAAAATATTTGGTTATCTCTGTGTTTTATTATTCATGTGCCTGAGAAAAATTGGAATGGAGAGAATTTATTCTTTTGAAATTGTTCATTGCTCAACTATGTCTACTTGCAGACAAGCATCACAGCAACCAGGAGGAAGCTTTAATCTTACTGAGTACAGATGATGAGGTGGGGATTTGGCAAGATCAAAGGCATAGGGAAGCACTGAATCACAAAACACAAAAACAGTCTCTGAGGTTTGAACGCATTACAAAATGGTTACCTTTGACATAAATGACATGATAATTGCCAATGAAAATATGTTTTTTTTAAAAAAAATAACTTCTGTGTGCTGGGTAGTCACATTTTTCAGATGACTGGCTTCCAGGTTGGAGAAAGGTGACTGAGTTGATACTGGGCAGGATATCCCAATTAACCCTCATCACCTCTGTATGCACAGACTACACTGAATCTATGCAGCATCTGTACCTATTGCATGTTAATATTGATTATATAAAACTTAGAAAACGTGCAAGGGACAGGATGGAGGTGAGGTGCATGGAAACAGTGATGAATTATCTGTGTTACCCCTCTGAAATCGATGGTCCTAGATTCTGCGATCATGAGTTCTTGTCATTTAAAACAATCTGACCATTGTAAGTGTTCCTTTAAGGATGGGTAATACTTTAATTTGAGATTGCACATATTCATCTTTGGGAAGGCATGTAGATGCTTTGTCGATCAACTATTTCAGGGAAACTTC
Organism: Marmota marmota marmota; assembly: GCF_001458135.2. Taxonomy (NCBI): domain Eukaryota; kingdom Metazoa; phylum Chordata; class Mammalia; order Rodentia; family Sciuridae; genus Marmota; species Marmota marmota. The sequence continues at coordinate 17,799,159 of NW_025999982.1, forward strand.
TAAGCACGCAGAGTAAATGGTGATGTCTGGATATTTATCATGCAGAGGCGAAGAGACTATGGAGCTTCCTCAGGTATAGCTCTCCTGCCTGACAGTGGTTACCATCACTATCAAACACAGAGAAACTGGAAAACAGGTCTGTGCTTTCTGTGAGATCCATTGGAGCTCTGATGAACAACTAACTCCTTTAATTATGAATTTTGGACAACAAAACTACTTTGTTGGAGACAGATGTAGTGTTTTATCAAGTCATAATAGAGGTCAGATTATTAACTCAGAGGAAATTGTGAAAAAACATTTAATGTATTTTTCCAAGTTTATTTTGGTTTCTTGTTTAAAATGTGAGAAGATAGAGCTTTGGTTTCCTATACCTTGAATGAGTCATTGTATATTGTTGGAAGTAACAAAATTTCTCTGAGATTCAGAATTTTTATTTCAGAAAAATGAAGAGTAGGTCATTTCTTGGCTTATTTTTACACTATAGAATGATATGGGAAGATTTATCAACAAATGCTCCTTAAGGATTTTGGATACAAGAAGGATTTGAATAATAACATAACAAAAATTCATCTAGTTTATTTTAAAATGCATTCATAAAATGTTGGGATTGACATTAATGTTAGAGATCTTATAGTCCATCCTTATTCCATTTAAAGATAAGGGAATTTTGTCTCAGAGGGACTTATTACTTGCCTTGGATTGGAAGCAGAAGCAAAACTAGAACACAGAGCTCCTGAATGAACCATACACAGCTGTAATTGTGCTTCATAAAGGGCAGCATTGCTTAAAATATTTGATTTCAGCTTTAAAAATGTCATGGTGGAATCTGGAAGCAAGCTAGTTGCTTTATGATTTTTACCCTTTTTGGTTTGAATTATTATTTCTAATTCTGCACAGGTCACTGTGTTATGGAAGGGGACTACTGGAAGACAGCAAGATTCATGGGTTTTATACCTCATGCTGCAATAAAGCAATGCAAAAAGAGGAGGGGGCTTTGGGGACATGTGATGGCAAATGTAATACATCACAACACAAACTCCTGGTAGCCCTAGCAGCAAAATGTGAGATCACCAAAGTCTCTGAAATTAAGAGAGATAGTGTCTGCTATGAAGCTTCTTACAGAGAAGAGTGGTCTAGCTTTAGCCAGCTCCCAATTTTCTTGCAATATTAATCTTGAGTGTCTAAGAAATGTCATAACAATATTGTATGGATAAAACAACAATAACAAGATCAATCTTCATGAGAGTGAGACAATAAAGAATTTGCAGCTTGGGAACAAATGTAAAAGCTCTTTCAAGAAAATGTTTAGATTTTAGGCAGGCATGGTGGCACACATCTATAATCCCAGTGATTTCGAAGGCTGAGGCAGGAGGATCCCAAGAACTAGGTCAGCTGTGACAACTTAGAGATGTCCTGTCTCAAAATACAAAATAAATAGTGCTGGAAGCTGGGCACCATGGTGTATGCCTGTAATCCCAGTGACTTGGGAGGCTAAAGCAGAAGGATTGCAAGTTTAAAGCCAGGCTTAACAATTTAACTTAGTGAGGCTCTAAGCAATTTACTAGATCCTTTCTCAAAATAAAAAGGGGCTGGGGATGTATTTCAGTGGTAGATACACCTGGGTTCAATCCCCAGTACAACATCCCTTCAAAAGAAGATTTTATTATTATTACTAATTATTACTGTTTTCATTATTATTAATTATTTGGTGGTGCTATACTCCCAGTCCTTTTTACTTTTTGAGACAGGGTCTTGCAAAGTTGCCCAATATGGTCTGGAATTTGCAAACCTCCCTCCTCAGCCTCCAGAGTAGCTGAGATTACAAATTTGTGACACCTGGCTAATAATTAGATTTTATAATTCTTTTTTGCATTCTTTACTTTTCATTCCCATAGAACTTCATACTACTCCATAGCATGATCACAATGTATGGGAATTGTTTGTCTAATTGTCTATCTTCAGCATTAGACTAAGTTCAGTGCAAAAAGAGGACCCTGATTTCTTCTGGTGCCAGCGCATAGCAGGTGCTTGATAAATATTTGCTGAAATAATGAATGATTGGATGACGCTTCCTTTCCCCAGGCACTAGTTTAATAATGGCACCAAGGGTAAGATTGAGACAAAATACTGATGTGGTGATATAGAATATAAAGAATTATCAATTAATTAAACAAACACTATTTTTGAGCCTCTGATAGACTAATGTTAAGTAAGCAATTTCTATGTTACAGTTTTTGGCAATGTTTTGGAGGTTCCCCCTCCATTCACTCTCTTTTCCAAAATTTATAGGTGCTTATATTACTACAGAGAAGATAGAAGCTGCTCTATAATGTTAACAGGGGATTGATGTTTCCAAAATTTAAGACAGTGAATCATGGCCCCAAATTGATTTTTTCCCAGTTAGGTTTGTTTGATCTCAGGAACGAAAATGACTGCATGCAATGAAGGGCGAATGAAGAGCCATCCCTGGGTGATGACAGAGAAGACTGACATCATGGAATAAAATGAGGATGCTCAGCTTGCCAAAACAAATTATCATAGGACTCTGGTAAATCAGAAGGGTGAAGTCAGTGGTGGTTTGAAGTGGGTTGGGGCAAAATTCAGGTGATGATCCCAAGAAATTAAACACCTAAAACAATTTCCATGAATGTCCAACCCTCCATAATAGCTAACCATTCAAAGAATGAAGTCCTTTTCACTTACTAGAATAAGGCAATCCTCCTCATCCTCTTACTCCAAGGAACAGGCCAGTAAATTAAAATATAAATGGTTTGCAACTTTCTTCCATTCTGAGACATAAGTGTCTTTACAGTAATTTAAATAGGAATCAAACAGGAAGGTAGTAGCAGAGAAGATAGATCGTATCATACCAACTCTATTATTTTTAACACCACACAGACCCGTTTGTAGCATGCTGTGATGCAGCTTACAAGTTTTTCAATTGCATTTAATTTTTACTACCTCTCCCTTTGGGTTACATACATATCAAATGGATGATCTGAATATATATTTCTAACCCTACTCTCTTTCCCCTCTTTAATACTGCAGCTAACGAGGCAAAGGGCAATCCTACCGATCTAATGTGGCCATTTGGCAACTTTCTTTTTCCTAGTTGAGCCAATTTTGTTACTCTCATACTTTTTCATAATTGCTAGTTTTCAGCTATCAAGTGAGCACAGGTAGAAGAAATGCTAATTTGAACTGGAACTTGATGCTAGAGGTCACAGGAAGATTATGTAAAAGGACAGAGAAGCTTTGCAAAGTGTTTAGACAGCAGAGCATTTCTAGGAGAGTGCAAGAACATAAAAGTGAAAGCACAAGTCCAAAACATTTTGCAACTGCTGACAAAACGTGTGTCTTGTTGGATAAAGCTGGAGAATAGCTCAAGCAGAGGAAAAGAGTTGCTGAAATGGCAATACAGAGCCTACATTTTGATTCTCTTAACAACTGATTGCTAGTGTCAGATTTCTTGCTGTTACAGTTTCCCTTGAAACATCATAAAATAGGTAGATAAGACAAAGGAGAAAAACATTTTAACTCTCTGTGTGAATAAAAATGGATAGAGATTTTGGGTTCTTTTGGAAGCAAACTCTAAAAATTTTAGTTCAGAAGCTTAAATGTGGACTGAGGGACTGTGTCCTTTTTCTCCCTGCTGGGTTCATTTAGGATAAATCCCAGGCTGTCCTGCGTTTTAGTTGGAGACTCTCACAGTGGGGGTGATTGGACTTTCTCTGCCCTAGGCACAACATATGCTACTTCCCATCCCTTTAATAGGCATTAGTTCTGCAGACAGCACTGGTCAAATGTACATTATTCACAATCACTTTAATGCAAATATGCAAGGCTGAAGGAGAAAATATGTCACAAAGAGGCAGCCATCCATTTCTCCCCTTTTCTGTTTCCTTCCTTTACAGGCTTTCTTCTATATGTTTAATTTTACAACAAACATGGAATAAAAATAAAGAAAGAAATATGTAGCAGCCACTGTGAGAACCATCAAATAGCTTCGTAAAAATTTCCTACAAAAGGCTTTTATTAAAAGAACTTTGTAGATTATTTTGTTTCTATTGTTATTCCTTTTCTTTTTTTCTCCCTTTTCTTCATATCTACTTTTTAAAAATTAAGCAGAATCCCTGCATGTACTCTGGCACAGATTCCTATGAAATAAAAGAGGAATCAAAGCAAAGGGTAGAGCTATATTTAATCTGTTAAATGAAAATAAAACACACAATTAGTTTTGTACTGCAAAAATTAGCTTCTGCTACATTTTCAACCTCTATTTAAAGAACTATTTGATTTCTCAATAACAAGGCATTTGATCTGTAGCAAAACATTTCTAGGACAGATTTGCAAATGTGTATTACACAAGCATGCATTTTAAATCTGAGCAGAGATTATGTGGTATTTGTCTGTCTAAACCAATAAGATATAATTTACTTTGCTAATAGTCAACCCAAGTCTTACAAAAACATCTCCCAAATATGGAAAGATTCTGGGATTTCTGATACTCTTTTTTTTTTTCTAAGAGGTGAAACACCTCTGTATTCTTTTAAGGCATATTCGATGAATTTCTTTATATATAACTATTTGTCACACAAGACAACTTGACATGCTAAGCCTGGCTTTACATTAAGCACATGAAAGTTCTTCTATGTGTGGAATGAAAAACCAAAATGTAATCATCTGCGCATGATATTCTGAGGTACATAAAATTGTGTCAGGGACCCTGAGAAGCCCATATGCATGAAAAGCAAGTACAGAACTAAAAAAAAAAAAAAAAAAAAAAAAAAGCAGAATAATAGAACATTTGGAAGACATTGTACTTCTTAAAATAATACAGTTAAAATGTTAAGCAAATCCTATATTAGTCTAAGGTACAAGTGTAGCAAACATTTGTCATATGAAGGAAACAATATGCTTTTATTGTGACTCCATTCTGTTAATTTAATGATTGATGTCAATGTGCTTACATATCATGTAATGTGCTTTCCTGTCTTTTTAAAAACAGTCACTCTAATCCACCTTTATGCTTACTTTCCTATTGTTATGCTTATGATTAACTCAGGAAGTTGGGAAAATAAAAGCCAAATGAACTGTCAGGGCACCCATTATCCCTTACCATGTCATTTTAATGCAGTCTTAACCTAAGATAATTACATTAAGAATGTTACTATTTTCCCTCTCATCCCCAAATTATTTTTCAACTGAAATAGGCAATTAACCAATGGATGGGGTTGGTTTCCTCAGCTATTGGTGCTTGGTGATTTACATGGACACCTATTAATGCTAATGGAAGGTATGTTCATAAATCTCTCCACTCCAAAAGGATAATGGCCTCCTATTAGTCTCCTATAAAAAGGGAATAAGCAAAGTCTGTTTTTATATATGACCTAGGTATTGAATTACTTGAGGGAAATTTAAATCATTTCTAATTAAATAGTTTTAATGATTTTAGTAGCATTTTTTGGTAAATTGTTGTAAATTTCAAAAATGCCACCTATGTCTTTAACTCTATATAAACTGCCAAAGTTAAATAAGTGGACCATTATTATTAATTAAATGACTATATTTTCATAGGCAAATATATGATATTATTGTGGTTGAAATGTATATTTTATTGATCTCAGGAGTAAAAATAGAGGAAATCTTAACTTTATTCTAATTTAAGAAAACATTATCAGATGCCTAATCCTGACAAAAGAACCCCCCCCTCAAATTATTTTGAATTAGATGTGACCATTTTCATTTAAATTTAACAAGAATAAAAAAGAACAAAATTTTGAAATAAGAAAGAAATGTTTGCATTTACCTAAATTAAAGCCTACATTGGAAAGATAATTCTGCAATATAGAGTTGAACAAGAGGAAGAGAGATGTACATAGAGTCCCATCCTGAAGACTCAACTAATGGTCCTCAGGGTAATTTGTGGGTTCTGGTTCACGGTGTTCTTCCAGTTAGCCCTGCACTTCACTTTCACAAACCTACATCAAACTGAAATAAATGGCATTCATTCCAGCTTCAGCTTCTGATGTCTACACTAGTTTTTCCCTTCTTTGCCATCTTTCTTTAGCCTTTAGATCTCATCCTTACAGAAAATATTGTTTGGAAAATTATGTTTCACATTGGAGGATTGGAAATGTGTTGATATGTGTTCTATTTCTAGGGGCATTTCTATCCTGAACCACTTCATTTTTTTTTTTTCTCTCAGAATGTTTTACCTTGTATTTAAGGATCCAGATATATAGATGTATAAACAGACACTTGGAAGTTGTGTTAATATGGTCCAACCAGGTGGCATTGGCTTATGGCTTGACCTGAACTTTGCTAGAATAAGGAAGGTAGAGAGGTTGGGAATCCTGAAGACCTGTGGAGTGGTTTGCCATTCAAAAATTTGCAAGACAATGGTTACACAGTGTGGTTATGTTAGTCTGGATATAAACAGCAATGATTATTCCCGATTCAAATTCATATCAACTCCTGAAGCCAATATTCAAATTTAGTGCAGATTACTTGATTTGGAGCCTAAAAATAAAGTTGATATCAACTTTAGAGGTCTTGTATGCTATATGTTAGTCTTTTTCTCTTTCAAAAATAGGGTTGTTCTCATTGTCAATTTGTTTGTAAGTTTTTTATACTTTATCTTTCAGATAATTTTTCAATTTATCTGAATTATTCATTGTTTGGCAACAGTTGTTCATAATAACCCTTTATTATTCTTTTAATGTCTGTAGGACATATAGTGGTAGCATCATTTTTATTTGTGATGTAGGCAATTTGTGCTTTCTTTGTTTACTGAAAGTATTAATGTGATAACCTTAGTATGACTCTTATCAATGACCATCTTATGGGAAGTCTTTTCGCTGGTGAAATTATGGACACTTCCCAGACCTATATGAGCTCCAAGATTTGCACTTCATTCTAATTTCTGGTTATTTTATTTCTAGCATCTCAAGTGCACATAGTTCACTACTCAATCAAAAACATGAGTAGACCTCTTTAGATTTTCAGGTTTAGATTTATGACCCCCTAGAATGGTAAGAGAATACCTATCTGTTGGTATAAGTAATTGAATTTGTGATAAATTTTTATAAGAGCCATTGGCAACCAACACAAGTTGTAAATGTTCAGTTCTCACATTTAAGACAACCTATTTTGAGTTAATTTTCATATATTTTGTGAGAAAGGGGAGCAAGTGTATTCTTTCACACGTGGATATTCAGTGTTCCAACACCATTTTTTAAAATAACAATTCCTTCCCTATTGACTTGTCTGGACTTGTCATGAAAAATCAATTTACTAAACAGGTGTGTGGCACATGCCTATAATTAGAGCTACTTAGGAAACTGAGACAGAAGGATTGCAAGTTTAAGGCCAGACTCAGCAACATAGGAAGACCCTGTTTCAAAATAAAAAATAAAGAAAATCAATTACAATACAAGAGCATATTTTTCAATTCTCCATTTTATTCCATTGATTTATGTTTATTCTCAGGTCATTACCACACTGGTTTGATTACTGTAGCTGCTTAGCAAGTTGGAAAATGTGATTTTTCCAGATGTGTCCTTTTTTAAAAAAATTATCAGAGCTTTTGGTAACTTTTTTGTATTATTCATGCAAAAAAGGATTTTGATAAGAATTGAATTGAATCAGAAGATCAGTTTCAGAGTGCTACCATTTTAATATTAAGTCTTTAAATTCATGAATTAGGAGTGACTTTCCATTTTAAAATTCATTTTACTGAGTTTTATAGTTTTCGGCATACACTTCTTGCACTCTGTCTTAATGTTTTATTTTATTTTATTCTTTTTGATGCTCTTTTAAGTGGCACTATTCTCTTAATTTCATTTTTGGTTAATTCATTACTAGTGTATAGAAATATAATTGATTATTTTATATTTATCTTATATTTTGCAATTTTTCTGACCAGGTTTATTAATTCAATGCAATTTGTACATTAACTTTAATATCTTAATAATGGAATACTTAAAATTTTGTATGTGCAGAGATGCACAAACATCTCTGTTTCATTTGTAAACAGAGATGCTTTTATACATTTCATATTTTTCCGTACCTTTTTTTTTTTTTAAGTTCTCATTACCTAGCCCAGATGTTCTCGAACTCCTGGGCCCAAATAAACTTCCTGTCTCAGCCTCCCAAATAGCTGGGAATACAGGTGTGTGCCACCTTGCCCAGATTTCACTTCCAATATTGATGCCTTTTATTTTTATTTTTTGAGTTATTTATCAGGCTAGAATTTCTACTAGAGTGTTGAAAAGGAGTGGCAAGTTTTAAAATGTGGAACTGTGATTGCTAGATTGTAAGGGTTTGTTCTCTTTTATAAGAAACTGTGAAATAATGGATGTGTAACTGATGTGATTCTGCAATCTGTATACGGGGTAAAAATGGGAGTTCATAACCCACTTGAATCAAAGTGTGAAATATGATATATCAAGAACTATGTAATGTTTTGAACAACCAACAATAAAAATAAAAAAAAAAGAAACTGTGAAATAATCTTCCAAAGTCACAATAAATAAGTTTGCTTATTGTTCTTCATCCTTATCAGCACTGATGTTATTTGTTTGTTAGATTTTGGCCTCCTACCAAGGAGATATCCTTGTTGTAATTTGTAATTTCTTAGAGACATCTGCTATTGAACATAGTTTTATATGCTCATTTATCATCAGTATATCTTTAATGAGTTGTCTGCTCCAGAATTTTGCCCATTTTAAATTGGGCTATTTATTGTTTAGTTTTTTTTATTTTTATTTTTTATTTTTTTGAGTAGCAGGATTGAACTCAGGGGCATTTGACCACTGAGCTACATTCCCAGCTTTATTTTTTATTTTATTTAGAGACAGGGTATCACTGAGTTGCTTACCACCTTGCTTTTGCTGAGGCTAGTTTTGTACTCGTGATCCTTCTGCCTCAGCCTCCTGAGCTGCTGGGATTACAGGCATGCACCATTGTACCTGGCAATTGTTTAGTTTTAAGAGCTTTTTGGGGTTACATTTTGATCAGAACTCCTTAATTAGGTGTTTATTTTGAAAATATACCATCTCAGTCTATGGCAGCTCTTCTCATGTCATTTACTTTTTCCTTAAATTTTCAGTGCCTCAGTTTTCTTATTGTAGAAGAGGTATCCTGAAATGGAACTCTGAAGGTTTATTTTGAGGTGTGTATCAATTGGGATTCAATTCTTGAAACAGCAACAACAATAATGACAGCAGGCACTCTTTGTATTATAAGCAGTAAAATATTTAATTCAGGGGAATTTTATATTTATGATATTATTGGAAGTTCTGGAGAACAAGCAAAGGCAACCAGCCATACCTCCCCCACCCAGGAAAGCTTGAGAACAAGACTATTCAATTTACCTCCCAGGAGAGCTACTGCCTCCTCCCATCTGTCAATCACTCATCAAAATCTAGGATTCAGGAGCCTTCAAAGCCATGTCACTGCCACTTTCACTACCCTTACATCTCTGATTTCCTGACAATTGGGGAAAAGCCCAGACACTGTTGTTCTAGTTCCGTATCATTATCTACAAGCTGTGATTATAGTCTTCTTCACACCCTTGCTTTTCAGTAGAAAACTACAGGAATGGGATTTCTATTTTACTTCTATTTTCCAAATTTCATGGGCATTCATTGAATTTGTGGAGCCTAGTTTGTGAATCTAATGTGCTTTATTAGTTGCAAAAAATCTGGGTATATACTTTTTATATCTGTACAAAAGTAATTATAATAAAGCAAGATATAATAGTGGAAGACAAAAAAAACGCTGAATAAAAAGATAATATGTAGCCTAAGAATTAAATGAGATAGGTTATTCTTGAAATAATAAATTTTCATGATTATTACTTTTTTCTCATTTTGTAACCCATGAATTAAGTCATGGAAGAATTACTCTATTATTGTCAGTCAGGAATCTGACTGATGTTAGATTCCAAGTTCCTGATGTCAGATTCCAAGATCATGACTTTAAAATATTCCATGACTCCACTGTGGAGGTGTATAATGTCTCTTTCACATCGTGTTGGAGTAAGATTTGGTTCCATGCTATTGTATATAGTCACCCCTCATGTCATCATATTTTGATAATTTGTTCACCTTTGGACATGTTTGAGTTTGGTTCCTATTACTTCCTTTTCTCTATTTTAAATTCTTGACCTGAGTTTCAGACCTTCACTTCTCCTTATTTCCTTCTTGCCTACAAGCCAGGACCGGACTTTTCCTATTACTTTTCTGGAAAATATGTATTCCTGATTCATATGGATTTCTGACTTGGCCTTGGTCTGGGTTTTGCTATAGCACAGCCTGAGACCCATAGTCACCACCGAATCTTTTAGAAACACATATGTCTCTCTGTTTCATTATTTCAACAGGTTTCTGTTTCACAGATGCAATGTATTTAAACATTTGAAGGCTATTATAGTGTACCAAATACTTTATTTACACTTTGTTTGTAGTAATATTTTTCTTGTAGTAATATTTGTCACAGGAAATTATAAATCAATGCATATTTTATAAAATATTTAACCAACAACTTTTCAACTTATTCTAGTTGAATCATCAGAATGATTAGAAATGAGCCTTTTAGGAGTCTAAAATCTTCTAGAATGTTATTTTTTAAATTAAAAACAGCATCTTATAAGGAAATTAATTATCTTTTCATGTTCAAAGTTTAGTTACAAACTTGTCACTTTGAATATAATAATATTATAATATAATTTTCTGTTTGACTTGGGGAATTTTACCACATCTCATCTCTAATTTTGAAGAATTTTTTCCTTTAAGTTATCCTGATTTTTCAAAGTTTCAAAACTAATGATGGTTATGGGGAAACCAATCATCAGGATATATAAGAACATTGAAGTTTAAAAGATGTTTATTTTCTCTTCTTCATCTTTGAAGTTTGATTCGGTATTCTAGCTTAATGTTTGTTTTATTTTTATTTATATATGTTAATAGCAATCTTTTCACTGAAAATGGAACTCCACAGGATTTCTTAGATTGTAGACTTAGGAAGAGATAACGTTAGCCACTTTCAGCAGGTGATTTGGATTATTATGGAGCATTTCCTTTTGGCTGTCACAGGACACGGGGCAATAATACTTTGAAGAAAAGAAAGAAGGGAGGGAGAGATCGAGAGAGGAATGAGAACCATTGCTCAACATTCCATACAAGATGCACCCATCCTTGGTTATTCTTGGTTATCTTTTCTATACAAATACCAAATCTATGTTGTTTGAGAAATTCCAAATAGTTTTGGTAAATATATGGTAGCTACAACTCTGTCCAAGTATTGCAATTGAAAAAAAAGATGGCATCTTCTTCCTTTTGTTATACTTTAGAATAGGGAAAATGTCATTATGTTATTTTCAGCAAGAAGAGCTTTTTGAGCATAAAAGGAAGTAGAACATTTTTCTTTATAAATATATAAAGAAGGATGGAAGTCACAGGAATAATTAAACAACAGAGTATTAAAAACAGAGTATTCCATCAGACATAAGACCATCCTTGTTTTCTCTGTCATTTTATCACCTGGAACAAGTCTTCACTTTTAAGGCTTCTGTCTTGAACTAAAACAGGCATGAGGAATGCAAGTAGAAGCTGGAGGAGGTACAAAGCTAACATGACAGGTGCTCTTATGAAAATGAACCTGGGGAACTTCAGAGGATGAAGACAGGTTTTCTAGGGCAGGTAACTACTGTTTCAGAAGGTGCTAGGACCTAGACAAATGGAACAACTTGGGAGAGGAGGAGAAAGTGAAAGGAGCAATCTCTCCAAACAAAGGGAAGAATGTGGCCTATATTGGTAAAGGAAGCTCCACTTCTTTTTCCTTCTGGATATATAGAAGGAAACTGCATTGCTGCCTGACTGTAGTTAAGTGGGTCCATGTGAGTGTGTTGTGGCCAGTGGAGGATGGACAGAGAAATTCATGCCATTTCTAGGTTTAACCTATAATAATGCATCCCATGTAATTTCCTGTGCATTCTCTTTCTTTTTCTTCTTTTTAAAACTGAAGTTATTAGTGCATATTAACTGTATAAAATAGTGGGTTTCATTGTGAAATTTTCATACATGCATATAACATGCTTTGATCATATCTGCCTTCTCAATAACCTCCTCTACCTCTGATCCCCTTCTTTCTCTTCCCTTACTACTTTTCATGTCATCTTATTTTTTTTTTTGCTTTCCTAGATTCCACATATGGGAGAAAACATGGCATCCTCGTTTTTCTGGGTCTGGCTTCTTGTGCTTAACATGATGTTCTCCAGTTTCCTCCATTCTCTTGCAAATGATGAGATTTCATTCTTCTTTATGGTTGAATAATACTTTGTGCATATATACCACATTTTCTGTATCTATTCATCTGCTGAAAGACACCTAGGCTTGTTTCATAGCTTGGATATTGTGGATAAAGCCATGATAAACGTGGGTGTGCAGCTATCTTTTTTGATATGTTGATTTCAATTCCTTTGGGTACCTACCCAGAAGTGGTACTGCTGGATCATATGATATTCTATTATTTTTTTGAGGAAATTTCATACTGTTTTTCATAGTAGCTGTACTAATTTACATTTCCACCACCTGTGTAAACGTTTTCCTTTCTCCTTTCATCCTCTCTAGAATTTTATTTATTTATGTGTTTATTGTTATTTATTTATTTTTTTGGTACCGGGGATTGAACTCAGGGATACTCAACCACTGAATCACATTCCCCAGCCCTATTTTGTATTTTATTTAAAGATAGGGTCTCACTGAGTTGCTTAGTGCTTTGCTTATGATGAGACTGGCTTAGAACTCGAGATCTTCCTGTCTCAGCTGCCCAAGCCGCTGGGATTACAGGCATGTGCCACTGCCCCTCCCTGCTATTTATTTTTTGCCAATAATATTCATTCTGATTGGGGTGATGTGGAATCTCAATGTAGTTTTAACTTGCAAAAGAAGGCTAAAGATTTTGCGCATTTTTTCATGTATTTATTAACCATTTGTACCTTATTAACCATTTGCCCATTCATGATTGAATTACATGCTTTTTTGCTGTTAAATATTTTGAGTTCTTTATGTATTCTGATATTAATCCTCTGTTGGAGGAATACATGGCAAAGATTTTCTTCCATTTTGTAGGCTTGCTCTTCACTCTGTTGCTTTCTTTGCTGTACAGAAGTTTTTAATTTGATATAATCCCATTTTCAATCCTTGTTATTATTTTCCTAGCTATTATTTTCCTAGTTATTATTTTCCCATGTTGAGCTCCAGTAGTTTTAAGGGTTCAGTTTATATTAAGGTTTTTGATTCATTATGAGTTGTTGTTGTTGTTTTAGTAGTGTGAGAGGTAAGGATCTAGGTATAAACTTCTACTGATGGATGTCCTATTTTTTGTCCAATGTATGTTTTTGCTCTGTTGTCTGAAATCTGATTGCTGTAGATTCATGGATTTATTCCTGCATCTTTCTACATGTCTATTTTTATGCCAACAACAAGCTGTTCTTATTACAATGGCTTCACAGTATATTTTGAAATCAAGTATCATAATGCTTCGAGCATTATTATTTTGGTTTGGCTGTTTGGGGTCATTTTTGCCTCCATATTATTTTTTGTAGTTCTGTAAAGACTACCAATTGTATTTTGGTGGGAACTGCATTAAATCTATGGATTGCTTTCTATAATATGATCATTTGGACAATATTAATTCTCTCAATGATTAAACTTAGAGTTCTTTCCATCTTTTAGTGTCTTCAATTTCTTTCTTCACTGTTTAATAATTTTCATCATAGAGGTCTTTCATTCTCTAGGTTTTCTTTTTTTGTATTGTCAATGGCATTGTTTTCCTGATTTTTTTCTCATTGAATTTATTATTGGTGTATAGGAAAACTATCAATATTTTATGTTGACTTTGTATTATGCTACTTTGCTTAATTTAAGAGAGTTTTCCATGCATTATCTTTTACTCTTTTATTCTTCTTTTGTGGACTGAATGTAGATAATCTTTCTTTTTTCTGGTTGTATAGAAAGTATAGTCACACCAATTTATGTCTTCATATATGTACTTTGGATAATAATGATCATTACATTCCACCATCATTTATAACCTCATGCTCCCTCCCTTCCCCTCCAACACCTCTGCCATATCTAGCATTTGATGCAGATAATCTAACTAAGTTTCCTAAGGCCTCCAATCAGTGGTTCTTAGTCCTATTTCCTGTGTGATTCTAACATGCAGCCAATGTTGAATACCATGTCTTTGGAGCAGCAGCCCTGAAAGTGTTCATTGGGAAATGATCCCTACAGAAAAGTGACATTTATGATTATATTCTCAATTCAGCTCGCATAGTATTCAACATCATTCTGGTTGTGTAGGAGGGCATGGTTAATTCCTCACATAGGTGCATGTCTCTGAGCATTGAAGCTTGCCTCCCATAGAATTCCAATGAGAATGGCTGCCCAAGAGGCTGTTAAAACTACTGAACGGAAGCAACTTGGGTTCCTTAATGACTGGAACAAAAACACCACTGATGACTGGATTGGATTGTGACTTGAGTGAGAAGTAAACCTTAATCTGTTAAACGACAAATGATAGGATTATTTGTTGTTATCAGTTAGCCTACCATATTAATACAAATAGCATGTGCCAATATATTGTGGTTTAAGAAAACACAAGGAAGAAAGGAGATCACACAATTTATTCCAGTTGGAATAATGATTAGGTGTGTTTTTGGAGTTAGGATAAGTTGAAGGAGAAGAGAACATGGTTAATTTTGAGACTGGACAGCTAACCAGAGGCCATATTATCAAGAACTTTTGTATGACTTTCCAGGCAATTTCAGTTTTATTCTGAATGTAATGGAATTCCATTTATTCTAGGACTTCTTACTGGATAGATAGTTTAACAACCTCTAGACTTTTAAATACTGCTTCCAAATAAATCTTCCTTTTTCTATATCATTTATTGGCAAATTAGAGTTGTACATAATGGTGGAATTTGTTGTTATATATTTGCATGTGCACACAACAATATCATTTGTCTTTCCCTAGTATTTCCCCTTTCCCTCCCCTTCTCCTTCTGCAGTCCTTTCTTCTACTCTACTGATCTCTCTCTCCCTTCTATTTTCACGATATTCTTCCCTTTCTTTTCTTTTTTCCTTTCTAGATTACATATATTATAGAAAACATACAACCCTTTGACCTTCTAAATTTGACTTATTACACTTATTTCATCTCAGGACCCATTCATTTTACTACAGATGACATAATTTCATTTTTCTTTATGGCTGAATAAAACTCCATTGTGTATATATACCACATTTTGGGTAACCATTCATCCACTGATGGATCCAAATAAATCTTTTATAAGTAGCTGAAAACAATATGCTAATGGGATCCAAAATGAAAAGGATGACAACATTCTAGTGTTCGCTATGAGAGGGTTAAATTAGGATAAATGAAACTGGGGAAATGTCTTCCTCACCTTGCTGGAAATAGAGTGTATTTTCCACTCACTTCAACTGACTGCCTGTGTTGGAAATATTGAAAGAAAGCAGTCAAGAAGCCAGTGCTTAAACAAACATGTTTTTATATTTTATTTTCTATGCTGTTACACAATTAATGCATCAGCTTACTGAACCAAGCAAAGCAACAAAACAATACAATTAGGAATAGTAAGCCTAGGGCTACAACAGCTATTCGTGCTTTATGTTGATACCTCAGTGCGAGAATCTGAAGTGGAATACTGAGTAAGCACCATCCTCTGTATGTTCATTCACTTGGGGATATTAGTGCAAAGATGAGCAATCAGGAGGGAGGGCTGACCTTCACCTTCACCTCAGAGCACAGTAGTACTTGAACAGAGTCTCTCTCATGTGCCTGATTTTGCTTGGCTTTTGTTTTTAGTGGTCGATTTATTTCTGATGTTGAAAGTGGGATATATAACACTAGTTCTCACAGTTTCTCAAGCTTATACTGTTTTCTCAGGTTGCAAGATAGAAGAAAAAGCATTTTGGAAAATACTAGAGCACTTTCTTCTCAGAAGCTTAAAGACTGTCCCTTAAAGACCTGAGAAATTTGGAGTGAAGCCTTTAGGTTGTGTATTTTGAGTCATATTTTCCAATCTATTATGAAAAAAACCTGAGTAGGGCAATCATTGTGAGAATGTTTTTGACCTTTTTGAAGTAGAAGAAGCCAATTCCATTCACCATTATTTAGTCCACAATTGGTCATTTTGCTGACTAGGCCTACAGTCTTTTGAGAAAGCTTTATTTTATTTATTTATTTATTTATTTTTACTGCTCATGGGTCTTGTCACTGATAACTCCTGTACTGGAGGATGTCTCATTTGTGAAGAACCATAGACTGTCCCAGGCTTCCTTCCTCCAAAACAGGAAAGATGAAGATGGGAACACTCACTAGCTGCTGCACATAGTTATGCCATGTTCACATTGCCCTTTCAAGGATCCATAAGGAAAGGGTTGAGGTGCCACAGAGAAGTTCCCAAGCAACACCATGCCTCTGTTTTCACTCGTATATCAGGTCTGGCATCTGCCCTGGGCTTCCAGAAATGTTCATATAATTGCTGAGGTCATATACTGAAAGTTTATCAACCAGCTCTCCTAAAGGGGGGTGTGGGATAGCTAGCACCTCCAGCAGTCATTCCAAAATGATGATTAGTTACAAAGGCATTTTGATCTGTTTTTTAGGGAAATTCTCTCATAAAAATATTGTTTTTGTCTGTGGAATAGTCGCTATCACATAAGTAAAATATCTCTTGGGACACAAATCTTCAAAGTTTAAACTTACCCTCAAACAGGACTAATTCCAAGGAAAAATATGCAATATAGCAAAGTGATTACAAATATGGATTTTGGAGCCAAATGTTCTGGGTTCAAAGTTCAGTGCTGTTGGTGTGGTAATGCACACCTGTAATCCAAGTGACTCCAGAGGCTGAGGCAGGAGTACTACAAGTTCTAGGCCAGCTCTGGCAACTTAGTGAGACACTGTCTCAAAACATGAACAACAACCATGACAAATAAATTAAAAAAAAAAAAAGAGTTGGGAATGTAGCTCATTAGCTCAGTGATAAAGTGACCCTTGAGCACCACAAAAAACAACCAAATTAATAAACAACTTACTGCTGACACTTAGTAGCTATGTGAACCTGGGAGAGTGTTTTAATCTTTCTGAATGTCAGTTTCTCATCTGTTAATTCAAGATAATAAAGGAATATTCATTTTGGATGTCTTAAGAATTAATTTAAATGATACTTTTAAATTTCTTGTAGTTGCTATGTGATATTTAATAAAATAAATTTTTGATCCTTCTGGTTATCTCACCTTTCCTAATAGGAATCCATGTATTTTTGTTTTTGTTTTTGTTTTTTTTTCCGGTACTGGGGATTGAACTCAGGGACACTGAACCACTGAGCCACATCCCCAGCCCTATTTTGTATTTTATTTAGAGACAAAGTCTCACTGAGTTGCTTAGTGCATTGCTTACTTGCTTATGCTGAGGCTGGCTTTGAATTTGTGAACCTCCTGCTTTAGCCTCCCAAGCCACTGGGATTACAGGTGCACCACTGCACCTGGCAGAATCCATGTATTTTTCTTTAAAAAGTTTTGGATATAAACTGTATCTCACATACCTTTCCAGCCAAGTGTAGTAGATTCTGTGTTCAAGGAGATTATAGGCATTTCTTTCACTCCAATGAGTTTTTCCAGCACCCAGCTTGTATGCCAATATGAAAAGTCCCAGATATAGTCTTAAACTTTCTGAAAGAATAAAAAAGTCTTCATCTTTCTTTAACCTGTATTTGTATCTATATCAATAACAGATATATATGGATGTTTCATTTTGGGAAACAAATGCCTTTGAAAATAAGTCTTTATTTACATTTATAATTTTTTTGTGTGTGGAATACTTTTGGTATTGGAAAGCTGATAATAAGACTCAGATTCCTGGATTAATAACACATTCTTTTTATATGTTTTTTGCCTTCTGAATAACAGTAAATTTTTGAGTCTCTATAAAATTTCTCATATGTAAAATCTGGTGTCTCCTTTCATGTATTGAAAAGATTTATGTCACTCACTGTTCTAACAAAAAATTGCTTGTGCAAAGACTCCTGGTCTCTGGATATGAATTCTTAAAATATTTCACTAGCAGCATTTCCAGAGATCATATGAAGTAGGGGTGGAAATATAAAACAGGAATTGGGAGGGAAAATGAGAAAATATATTTCTACTCCTAGTTCATGGGATCTCTGGAAATATTGTTATGACAATTTCTAATTTTGTAAACATGTAACTGTTTATCAGTGGACCAATTCACTGTTGAGCATTTAGTGTTCTTACAGCAGATGAGTGATATTGCTTTTTCTGAACTATTTAGTCTTCTTGCCTTCAGGTTGGATTGTGCCTCCTCATACCAACTGGATGAATGTCTATTCCATTTTTCTTGTGACCATACCCAATTTATGTTTAATTTTCAATGACACAATGATTTGGGGAGTTATGATGATATTTGAGATTCTTGTGAATAAAATTACAATGTACTATGCAGCCAATTGTAACTGGGTTTTTATTTGCTTATTTGTAGGTTTGTTCAAGACATTTTTTTGTTGATAGTGTTATTGGCCTACTAACAGGAGGTTTGAACAAGACAATACTTTCCAGAAACCCGATTCTATGAAACTTTAAAAGGAATTCTTTATAATTTTACAACTTTAAATCACAATAGGACCATTATATATATATTTTTTCAGCCAAAGACACACAGTTAGAGGAAGAGATCCATAAAGTCTGTTTATCTTTTCTACTCAAATGAGAAGGACTGAATTCTCAAGCATGAAATTGCCATCTGTGCTCCTCCTCCCCACCCCCACATTTTTAATAATTATTTTTAGCAGACCAGGTGAAGTCAGAAATTTCTTTTAGAAAGAATGATGCCATTGTGTAACTGAATGTGTGTATTCATGAAGCTCCTAGGGGCGACAACTTGTCACCATAAAAATATGAATGAGATAAATTTTTCTCTTCGCCTTTGCTCCCTTGAATGTTAGTTTCATACTTATAATAACTGCTACTGGTTTTGTATGCCTCTGCTGTGTTCTAGGCTCAATGCTGGGTGCTTCATATTGTTTCTCCTTGAGTCCTTTTAACAATCTCTTTAGGTAGGTGTAATTGTGTAATTATCCCTACTTCTTAGTTAAGGGCACTGGAACTTAGTCTAAATGACTTCCCACATACCTCACAGCTAAGTGCCAGCACAGGGTTCCTATTTCATCTCTTTAGAGGATTCTTTAGTCCAAGAACATATGCAGATCATTCCTACATTCATACCTTTGTTTCTCAAGTTCTCCCTTCCTTAACTGTTTTTTTTTCCTTCCCCCTTTGCTCACTTAAAATCAGTACATGCTTCAAAACCGACTGAAAGTAAACTCTTCTCTGTAGGTTATTGATTTTGTCAGAATTAAACATTCTCCAATGCTACCTCCTATACAACTTTATATGTATTTTAAGTTTGAAAGTATTTATAACTCTATGGTATGAACAAATCAAAACAAGTAGCGTAGTTATTAGTGCAGATGTCTGCCCTTCCCTCTAGGATGCAAGATACCTAGAGAGAAGGACTAACTATTCTGTCCTGCAAATTTCTTGAGGGCAAATTTCATGTCTTAGTTATTTGTATTTATTTACATTTCATCTTATTTTAGAGAGGATTCAGGAATACAGAAAATATAATTAATTAGCATAAGAAAAATATAAGGCAAGGACACAAAGTTAAATCAAAAAAAGGGTTTAACAATGCTTACCATATGATCTACAGATGGATTAATTTTGAAAATAACCTTTCTAGTAGCTCAGTTGATTTTTTCTTTCTTTTTTTTCCTTTTTGTATATTTAATGCCAAGTGCAAGTTCAGGAATAGAGAATCATCAGTAAACACTTTTTAAAATAAATACCTACATGCCAGATGTGGAAGGGTAGTGAAAAGAACAACGAAGTCAACCATTTTTTTTTTAAATAGCTTTTTTGAGGTATAATTGACACACAGTAAGCTGCACACAGTAAGCCATTTGGTAAGTGCATTTCATAAATGCACCTGTGGAAACATTAATAATGAAAAGAACAATCACTCTCAAAAGTTACCTTGAAGTATTTTGTAACCCCTTTTCCTTACCTTCCCCTTCTTCCTCCTATCTAGGCAACTGCTACTTTCTCTCCCTGGATTATTAGTCTGCATTTCTTAGAAAGTCTTACAATATGTGTTTGTTTTTGTCTCCTTTTTACTCAGCACAATTATTTTGAGAGTCATTTGTACATACTATGTTCCAGATTGTTCATTGGTGAACAGTATTCCTTTAGGATATGTTGCAGTTTGTTTTCCATTTATTTCTGGATGAAGACTTTGTTATTTGAGGTTTTGACTATTATAAGAAAAACTGTTTCAAACTTTTATGTACAAGTACATATGTAGATATGATACTTTAATTTTTTTCTTGGGTAAATACCTAAGAATGAAATGACTGAATTATATGGTGGGTGTATTTTTAATCTTTCAAAAATTTGCTGAACTAGAGCTGGGGTTGCAACTCAGTTAGGTGTGAGGCCTTGTGTTCAATTTCCACACTGAAAACAATAACAACAACAAGGGCTGAAAGTGTTTTTTTTTTTTTTTCCCCAAAGAGATTGTGGTGCTTGGCATTTCCATCAGTAGCATATAAGAGTTCCAATTTCTCCACTTCCTTCCCAAAACTTTGGTCAATTTCTAAACCTTTAGACCTTCTGGTAGATGTTCAGTGGTACCTTGTGGTGTACGTCAGCTCTAAGGAGATTGAACATCATTTTCTGTGTTGATTTGCTGTCATACCATCATTGGTGATGTGTCTATTCTGATTTTCTGTCAATAGATGCCATATTTTGTTAGATTCTTTCTCATTACTGAGTTTTGAGAGTTCTATATATGTTCTATGCACAAGTATTTTAACAGATATGTGAATCGCAAATATTTTATCACAGCCTGTGGCTTTTCTTTTCATTCCATTAACAGTATCTTTTGAAGGCACTGTTGAAGAAGATTTTAATTTTGATGAAATACAATTCATCAATTTGTTCTTTCATGGATTAGTGTTTTAGTATTGTAGCTATTTTTTTCCTAAACCAAGGTTTTGATCATTTTTGTTTTTAATCTGTATTTTTTTTCCTTGAAGTTTTATAATTTTAGGTTTTACACTTAAGTCTATGAACTATTTTGAAGTAATTTTTATATATGATGTGAGATATGAACTGACTTAAAAAATATTGGTATTAAATTGTTTCAGCATCATTTTTTGATTTTTGGAAAAATCTATCCTATTTGCATAGAATTACCTTTGCCATTCCGTCAAAGCCAGTCACCTGTATATACATATGTCTATTTGGGGTTCTTTATTGTGTTCCATTGATAAATTGATTATGATAATAACACCCATAGGAATGTTGTACAGTATAATATTTTGACACATGCATAGAGCTCACAGTGACTAAATCAGGGTAATTAGCATTTCCTTGTCCTTAAGATTTCTTTATGTTTGGAGGTTTTAACCTCCTTTTTTCTATTTCTTTATAGCATATATATGATAGATTACTCTGAAGATATTGGTCTCACCCTAATGTGCTGTGGAACACAAGAACTTATTCATTCTATCCCATTTCATTTTGCAATCAAACAACCAATCTCTTTTACCTTCCTTGCCCCCATCCTTGTCCACCTTGTCCACCTTGAGTAATCAGTCTTCTATATTCAGATTGTCTTTTTTTCTTTTTACAACTTCCACATATGAAAGAGAACACACAGTACTTCTCTTTTTTGTGTCTGGTTTATTTCATTTAACATAATGTTTTCCAGTTCCACCTACTTTGCTGTAAATGATAGGATTTCTTTCTTTTTTCCTTTTTTTTTTTTTCAGTACCAATACCCAGGAATGCTTAACCACTATGCCATATCCCCAGCCCATTTTTTTTTTTGTATTTTATTTAAAGCTTCACAGAGTTGCTTAGGGCATTGCTAAATTGCTGAGTCTGACTTTGAACTTGCAATCCCCTGGCCTCAGCCTCTCGACTAGCTGGGATTACAGGCATTCACCACCGCACCCAACAAATGATAGGATTTTATTCTTCTTTATGGTCTAAACTATTTCCATGGATATACTAGCATTTGTTCCTTTTTGTGTTTTTGTGATAGCCATTCTAACTGGGGTGAGATGATGTCTCATTGCAGTATTGATTTACATTTCTTTGATGGCTAATGATATTGCAAATTTTTGGTGTATTTTTTAACAGTTGAATGCAATTGATTTTTTTTTTATATGAAACCATTTAAAATTAACTGATATGTATTTTTTTTTGGTATAGTTCACCAAATTTCCAACATTTCTAGGAATCATGGCTTTCACAAATTAGCTTCATTTCTTTTTTATGTTTTTATTTCTTTTACTGACTTGGTTGCACTGGATAGAAACTCCAATAAAGTGTTGACTGAGAGTGGTGATGACAGACCTCCTTGTCTTGTTTCTATTCTTTGGGGGAATGTTTTCAGCCTTTTACTAAAAATTATAATGTTAGTTGAAAGCTCTTTGTATATGCCCTTTACCAAATTGAGGAAATCACTTTTATTCCTACTTTGTTGATAATTTTGTCAGAAATGGTTATTATATTTTGTCAAATGCTTTGTTTGTATGTCTATTGAGATGACCCCAGTTAGTATGGTGATTTATGTTGATTGATTTGTAAATGTTAAGCCAATCTGACATCCCTGGTATAAACATCACTTTATCATGTTGTATTATCCTTTTTATACATTATTGGATTTAATTTGCTATGTTTTAGAAATTTTAGAATTGATATAAACGCTGAAGGGTACTGGTCAGGAATGATCTTCCCTTAGAATATCTTTGTTTGAATTTAATATCAGCATAATGATAACTTCAAAGAATAAGTTGGGATATTTTCTGCCTTTTTAAATTTTCTGGAAGAATTTGTGTATATTTGGTAGTATTAATTCCTTCAGTATTTATGTCTCCTTTCAATTTTTGCTTCAAATATTTTGAATTGTTATTAGATTCAGGATTTCTATATACTGAATTTAGGTTTGTTATGTCTTTCTGACGTTTATTTATTATGAAATGACTATCTTTATTTCTGATAACATTCTCTACTCTGAAATTTACTTTGTTGGACAAGGCAGCCATTATAGCTTACTTTTTATTTGTATTTCTATGTGATGTGTTTTTTTTAACCATATTTTACTTATGCTCTATTTGTATTTCAGGTGTTTTTTGGAGTTATGTCTTGATTGTTTTCATTAATTACTTGAAAATATCTGTCTTTTAATGGGGTATTTGGACCACTTATATATAATGTGATAAGCTTAAGTCTATCAACTTATTATAATTATAATTATATAATCTCTTCAATGATTTCCTTTAATATTTTCCTGTCTTTTAGAATTTATATGTATAATTTTGTTAAGATTCTATTTTATTTTCTTTGCTGATCTTTTAATTATACATCTGTAACAAATATTATACTATTTTACATATTATTTAAGAGTTTTAAAATAGTATATTTCTATCTCTTTTCTTCCTAACTTTTTTCTATTTTTGTCATGTACTTTTCTTCTACCTATATTATAAAACGGACACTACATTGATACTATTTTTATTTAAATAATCACTGTTTTTTAAACATTTAAATAATGATAAAAAGAAACATATTTACTGATGTAGTTACATTTCTTATATTCTTCATTTCCTTGCATAGATCTGTATTTCCATCTGGCATACTTTTCCTTCTGCCTGAAAGACTACCTTCTGTAGTTCTTTCAGTGTGCTGGTGATGAATTCTTGCAATTGCCATGTTTCTGAAATAATATTGTTTTCTTTTTCATTTTTAAAGATATTTCCAGTGGGACCACTTCTAATTTTTCCATTAAAATACTTTCCCCCTCATTACTTAAAATATGCTACTGCTCTCTTATTCACTTGCTTTGTTCCTGATGAGAAATCTGTTGCCATCCTATTTTGGACTCACTGCACATAAGGTATCTTTTTTCTCTTGCTGCTCTTGAGATGTTTTTTCCTCATCACTGGTTTGAAGAATTTGGTGTAGTTTTCTTCATGTTTCTTGTGTTTGATTCTCATTGAATTTCATGAAGCTATGAATTTATAATTTTTTCATATATGGATAATTTTAGACCAGTATTTCTTTAATTTTTTTGCCTTGTCTCATCTCCAATTCAAGAACTCTACCTTACCTCATCTCTAATTCAGTGTACTGCTTGATGTCTCCCAATTCACCACTGTTTTTTTTAATCTTTCTTTTTAAAAACTTAATTTTATTGTGTATACTTAAGGCATGCAACATCATTTTATGGGATACATACAGTTAGTAAAATTATCTATTCATCATCTTACATAGTTACCCATATTTTTATTATGACGATAAGATGAAAAATCTACTCATCTTATAAAATATGCCAAAAATTATTAACTATAGTCTTTATTTTGAACATTAAAACTCTTGACCTGTTCACTTTTTTTTTAAGAATTATCAAGAATAAATTTTTATTTGTGCTCTCTTTTGCCTCGTGTATTTATTTATTTATTTATTTATTTTTTTACAATTTTTTATTGTTGGCTGTTCAAAACATTGCATAGTTCTTGATATATCATATTTCACACTTTGATTCAAGTGGGTTATGAGCTCCCATTTTTACCCCATATACAGATTGCAGAATCACATCAGTTACACATCCAATGATTTACATATTGCCATACTAGTGTCTGTTGTGTTCTGCTGCCTTTCCTATCCTCTACTATCCCCCCTCCCCTCCCCTCCCCTCCCCTCCCCTCTTCTCTCTCTGCCCCCTCTACTGACATTCATTTGTCCCCCTTGTATTATTTTTCCCTTTCCCCTCACTTCCTCTTGTAT